>NC_087203.1:39376157-39705497 GCF_015104395.2 Macrobrachium nipponense
AGTAGCAATATTCAGATAGTTTATTAGTCTTAATAGGAAGCTTAAACAATGAAAAAACTTTTCATTAAATAACTTATACATGCCCAGAGTGCTATAGCAGATTCACATCAACCGTGCATCTACTATAACATACACTTTTGTGTCATGTGAAGTGCTTCTCACTGCTTTGGCATAGGTGGTGTTTTGGGACTTTCGCGAGCGCATCATGTTGAAAAATTCTGAAAAACTGTCGATATTTTTCGGGAGTACCATTTCAAATAATAATGAATTTGAACACAATGCATTAAAACTAGACTGCAGTTATACTTCGGAAAACTAAAAGTAATCTATTATATGTTTGGGCTTCTCTAGAGTAATGAAAATTTAATTAATTTGTTTTTACTTACAAAGGTGAGGATTAATAAGTTAGGATCCCAATCGTGGTCATATTTTGTCACCAGTTACGAACCTCTATAAGCACATTTATCGAAGTTCTTGAAGATGAAAGCCCGCTAAAGTACATGGGTCGGCCACAACAAATTTTTAAGAGAATTTTTCATCCGTTCAGCCACGGTTGACATACAGTATAATTCCTTTTCAAGACTCGACATGCATTTTTCTACTTGCAATATTCCACTGAGCGTGTTTGATTTTCCCAGTGAGGTATTCAGTAGAGCAGATGGTTTTTTTTTGTGTGGTTTTGGCTCGACTTTCCTTCATTTTTGACAACAAATGACTGTCGTTCCTCATCCGATAAACACGAAATGATAAGGTCACTCGTTTTGGTTACTTCATTTCTTTTTCATTTAACATTCATTGAGGAATATTTTCCTTTAGTTGAATATTATGGGCGAGAAATGAAAATATAGGGGACTTATTAACACATTTTGGAAGACGAATGAATTCATTTCTAGGAAATTGAATGTGAAACCTTGACACATTTGCAGAGCTTATTTATGTATTAATTTTTCGAAACAAAGACCACGAACAATCGTCATTGAAGTGATTTAGCCTCTTCTCTCTCGATTTTTTCAAATCGCGTAAGAATCATCTCGGCAGCGTAACCAGATCTTCTCAAAGCATGATAAATATCCCCAGTAAATCTTGAATATTCAGTATGGATTAGGGATTAATGGAAAATGAGGAAATTCCTTATAAGTTCTTCGTGGAAATCGGTAGTCCTGTTAGTACTCGACGTCATTTTGTTTTTCTTGAATCTGCACGGTCTTTCTTCGAGGGTCGCTTCCATCCCCCCCCTCCAGTCCTTTGAGTCCAGCCCTTTATTTATTTATTTTGTTCTGCGTGTACAGGGTTTAACGGCATTAGCTTCCCTGCCATACATATATATACTTATATATATATTCACGATATATATATATATATATATATATTATATATATATATATATATATATATATATATATATATATATATATATATATTCATATATATATATATATACATACACTCACACACACTTACATACATACATACATACATACATACATACATGCAATCGTATACACATATATACCGTATGTTTTTGTTTGTGTATGTATGTGTATATATGTAAATAGGTATGTATGTATCAGTCCTCATATGGAAGGGAAGATAAGAAATATCCCTTTATTTATTTTTTTTCCAAATTTGAAAATACTGTCATCATCACTTGAGTTGGATATCGTTCTTATATCTGCTCTTGACAGATATCCAGCATAATCAAGGTGCGATTAAAATAATCGCTTTCAGACATTTTTCTCGGGAACTAGAACTATTTGATCAACATGAAGTGTCAGGGAATAGTTTAGAAAGTAAAGTATGAGTAAGAGTAATGTTAAGTGTGGTTTATCCACAATTATATTTGGGTAAGGGTACAATTTTCTAACTGATATTAACATAATACAATAATGATATTACATTGCATGAACATGGTGAATTGTACAGATTACATATTTTGAATTTTATTTCTAAATAGTGAGATCATATTTAATGAAGTTCCAATTTTCTCATTTTAACCTTAATTTTCATTATCATAACCCGTCTTACCTATCAGCTATTAAAAAAAAATAAAATAAAATAAAATAAAAAAGGTGTCGGGAAGTGTTCTGACGTCAAACCCTCAATTCTGCAGAACCACTGGCCATCGTGACCACCTCAAGTGACCTACCTCGTGGTGGCTTATTAATTACGCGTGATTGATCTTTTCCTTCTGAAAGTAATATGATTTCATAACGTTGGTGCTGCGGTTCTTAGAACTTACGAAAATAATGGAACGAATTACGAAGCTTTATCAGTGATGACATGGAAGGGAAATGCTGATTCTGTTTGTAAATACCTCAGAGATAATCGTTAATTATGGAAAAGTTAATATTCCAATGACTAAATAATATTGGCCTTGGAATTTTTCCACGAAAATGATGCAATGACGACCGTATATCCACTCTTTAAGACACATTCTTTGTTATTCTGTGAGCGAAGGGAATATGCAGCATCACAATTAAGATTTTCTTCTTGAAGTGGCGTACATCCATTCGCAAGGTTTTTGGACCTCATGTGGTACACTGTAGGCATTACTCAAGGTTCTGTGCAGCGTCCCTTCTGCCCCTAGCTGCAACCCCATTCATTCCTTTTATTGTATCTCCGTTCAATTTCTCTTTCTTCCATCTTACTTTCCATCCTCTCCTAGCCAGTGATATATAGAGCAAGTGCGAGGTTTTCCTCCTGTTACATCTTTCAGTACTTTTTACTGTCAATTTCCATATCAGCGCTGAATGACCTCATAGGTCCGGTTCCAGCATTTGGCCTAAATTCTACATTCATTAGTTCCTCGTCGGACGAGTGGGTTACGTGCTCGCTTACCAATTCGGTAGTCCGGAGTTTGATTCCCCCCTCTGCCAACGTGGAATCAGAGGAATTTATTTCTGGTGATTATAAATTTATTTCTCGATATAGTGTGGTTCGGATCCCACAATAAACTGTAGGTCCCGTTGCTAGGGAACCAATTGATTCCTAGCCACGTAAAAAAAATATCAAATCCTTCGGGCCAGCCCTAGGAGAGCTGTTTATCAGCCCTGCGGTCTGGTTAAACTAAGATATATTTAATTTTAGTATATGTACTTGCTTCGGCAGTACATATACTAAAACAAGATCAAAACGTTGGACACAACTTTTAACAAATTATAATTAACAATTTATGATGAAATTACTTTAATCTAATACTATCCATCTAACCATCCTTCTTTTCACTGCGTGAAGCTTCTCGGGCATTCCACTGAAGTGTGAGAGATGTGTATTTCTGGTGATAGAAGTTCTCTCTCGACGTGGTTCAGAAGTCACGTAAAGCCGTTGCTGAATAACCACTGGTTCCGTGCAAAAAAACAACATACAAACAAACAAACAAACTGTGTGAAACGCTGAATGGCCGAAAGCGTCACAGTGCTGGGTTTGACAGCTTCAGTTTTATAAATCAATTACAAATTCAAGGCGTCCATTGCCCTCTTTCAGGTCATGGGGAGCAAGTGCGGGTCGCTCGGAAAGCACGTCTTGCCCTTGTCGAGTGGGTGCATGGTCCTCTCGGGTGGAATTCAGATGGTGGGTGCCCTCGCCCTCGCCAACTCAATCGTCATGCTTCTGCTCTTGCTAGCTGGCTTCTGGGTAAGTTCAAGAATGTGGTGCGTCGTCGATAGTTTTAAAAGTATTTTTAATGTTTTCCACTTTGTAAGCGAGAAGGAGGAGGTTCTGGTAGTAAAAAGAAAATGTTGTATCCCTGGTTTATCGATAGCTTAAATTGTTTTTAATGTTCACTTTATAAACAAGAAGGAGGAGGATCTGGTAGAAAAAAGAAAATGTATACCTGGCTCATCGACAGTTTAAATTGGTTTTAATATCTCCAACTTTGTAAACAAGAAGAAGAAGGATCTGGCAGTAAAAAGAAAATGTTGTATCCCTGGCTCATCGATAGTTTAAATTGGTTTTAATGTCTTCCACTTTGTAAACTAGAAGAGGAATGATCTGGTAGTAAACAGAAAATGTTGTATCCCTGGCTCATCGATAGTTTGAAATGGTTTTAATGTCTTCCACTTTGTAAACAAGAAGACGAAGAAGGGTCTGGTTATAAAAAGAAATTATATCTCACAAACCGGTCTGTTGTTGAACACATCTTGAAAGCTTTTGGTTTGTGGCCCGTACTGATTTCAAATGACGGACCCATTTTAAACAAGGTCCTTTTGGTTTCAAATATTGATGTGAATGTACACAATATGTATTTCATCGTACAACATTAAAACCCGATGTAGCCATGTTAGGAAAGAGTACTCTTTACATTAATAAGTTGAGAGTATCTGCTACCTTCCTCTCGTAGAATAGGGCGTAGAGATTAGAGAAAGAGTAACCGTAATAAATCAAACTTGAGGTTACAGGAAAGAGGCGGCGGATGCTATTAGCCAGATGTACTGAAGGTAGTCGGCAGATAATTTATGATACGTCTACAGCAGCAGTGTAAAGGGATTCTAGCAATTGTTTACCACATATAGTTTCTTTTATACCTCTCAGCGACAACTTTCGAGGCATTAAGGGTGATTGCTATTTAGAGTGTGATTGCGCGGTTAGTCTGACATTCAGCGTGAAATTTGTTCTGTATCTTGTGGTCATCACTATATCTTGACCTTCAGTTCCGACAGTGTGTGCTTTGCAAGGCAAGGCAAGGCAGTAAAATCTCTCTCTCTCCACATACTCATTCTCTCTCTCTTACAGACGTGCACACACATTCACACACACACACTCTCTCTCTCTCTCTCTTAGAGACGAGCACACACATTCTCTCTCTCTTACACACACACACTCTCTCTCTCTCTCTTTCAGACGTGCACACAAAATTCTCTCTCGCTCACACATACACACACACACTCGCTCTCTCTCTTACAGACGTTCTCTCTCTCTTTTTCAGACGTGCACACACATTCTCTCTCTCTCTCTCTCATCACACACACACACACACACACACACACACACACACACACACTCTCTCTCTCTCCTCTCTCTCCTCTCTCTCTCTCTCTCAGACGTGCATACACATTCTCTCTCTCTCTTTCTCTCACACACACACACTCTCTCTCTCTCTCTCTCTCTCTCTTACAGGCGTTCTCTCTCTCTCTCTCTCTCTCTCTCTCTCTCTCTCTCTCTCTCTCTCTCTCTCTCTCTCTCTCATCATCGCCTCCAACGTTGCGTGACGACGCAGAAGGCCTCTGTGAAATTCCGCTCCCCATAGGAGAGTCTAAAAGAATAATACAGACCAGTGAGCCCACGTTAATTATGAACTTACTGAGGAAGGTCATCGTCATATGACCAAATTAACTTGAGAGGCAGCTGAGCCACGCAGTTAAACTTAACATGAGTGTCAGGAGGAATTTGTTCGAGATATGGAAGTAGACCAAAGGCGAGTTCAAGAAAATGGACAATGAAAAGAAACCGACCACTGAAAAAGAGGAAGGTTCTGTATCTGGAGAGTAAGAGGGAACAATACATATATATGTATGTGTGTACATATGCGTGTTTTTTCAACCGTGGACGCCTTTTGTAAGAACCTATAGGCAACGGTAGGAGTCATTGTCCTTAGTCAGCTGGGAACTGCACACTACAAGGAACTCGCTATTATCCTTTAGTGTATCTAGTCAGTGAATTCTTCCATAGATTCTGCACTCCTTCCCCACCCCCGCGCGCGCGCGTACGCACACACACACATATATATATATATATATATATATATATATATATATATATATATATATATATATATAGATATATATACAGAGAGAGAGAGAGAGAGAGAGAGAGAGGCGGATTACACAACGTACACAACACTACAGGTTATTTGCACCGTCCATTCTTAGCCTCCAAATGCCTAACTTACTGCATTTCATTTTTCTTTTTCTCTTATCCTTTCTTACTCAACTGTAGCTTTTTTCAACTCTCATACATTTCCAATTCTCATATGAGAACAAACTCACTCGAATTCTGTCTCTAGAGTTTCTTTGACTGAATAACAATGACCTCGAGTATATTCATGATGAACATGTCTCTACTGGTTGGCATCGTTCCGTCAGCCTCTTTCACGTTATCTGTTTCTACTATCCATTCAGAAATAAAAAAATTATCATCCCCCTTCTCTTCGTTATCAGTCTACGTCTAAGATGTTTATCTCCCCCAATGTACACTGTAAAACTTAATCAGTTCGTTTCTGAAGTGGCAGGTGATAATTTATAGTGTCAGTTGAGCCCTGTTGTCCTCAATAATTTGAATTTGTAACTTTTTATCATATCTCACAGCAACGAATTTTTATTCCATTACAAGGGTTATGAGGTCCTTGACAGAACTCGTGCTGTCATTTTTTTGGCGGGTAAAGCTGGTATTACGTCAGGGCGGGAAATCGTTTTCGTGGAAATAAAATAACTTTATTAATTGACCGTCAAACTTTAATTTTGATTATCATATAGATCTGAATAAGATGCGATTTTTTACATTGTTAATGTAAATGTGGTAAGAATTTTTTATAAAGTTAATATAAACATGAAATTTTTTACATAGTTAATCTAAATATGATAAGATTTTTTTTTATAAAGTTAATATAAATATGATGAGATTTTTTTTACAGTTAATCTAAATATGATGAGATTTTTTTACATAGTTAATCTAAATATGATGAGATTTTTTACATAGTTAATCTAAATATGATGAGATTCTTTACATAGTTAATCTAAATATAATGAGATTTTTTTACATAGTTAATCTAACTAATTGTTATGAGATTTTTCTCAATATTATGATATTTTTTATACATAGTTAATCTAAATATAATGAGATTCTTTACATAATCTAAATATGATGAGATTTTTTATATAGTTAATCTAAATATAATGAATTTTTTTACATAGTTAATCTAAATATGATGAGATTCTTTACATGGTTAATCTAAATATGATGAGATTCTTTACATAGTTAATCTAAATATGATGAGATTCTTTACATAGTTAATCTAAATATGATGAAATTATTTTTACATAGTTAATCTAAATATGGTGAGATTTTTTTTTTTTTTACTATACCTTCATAAACATCATGAGCAAAGCAGTGAAAAAAAATATAACTTTGAGTACGCTCAAAGAAGGCATTAAACCACTCGGTAAGGATCATGGTGTTATTAGATTTTTAACCATTAAGAAACACCACGGCACATCGTCTCGCTTTGAAGGCTAAATTACGTAATTTGGGTGTGGTCTATTTGAATAAGAAGGTAACTCTACGTTAAAAAAAACATTCTCCCTGTATTTATTTATTTGTCTGATTTGCGTCCACTACAGAACTTCATCTGTGGCCTATCCTTGATGGTAACTGGAAGTAAGGGGTATGTTAGAGGTCACACTCAGACAACGAGGAGGAGGAAATTGCATTGCGTTCGTTTGTTGCTGATCCTGACTACGATCATCCTCGCTGTTGCCATCATACTGGTCCATCTCGAACGCATCCGAATGATCGAGCCCTGGTCTGATGACGTCATATCGGCCAGGAGAAAACTGAAATACGCATCCTTGAGTCGAGCTTTTGATAATATAGGTAAGTCTCTCTCTCTCTCTCTCTCTCTCTCTCTCTCTCTCTCTCTCTGGCGCCAGCTTTAGTTGCCACAAATCTCTCTCTCTCTGTCTTTGACGTCAGATTTGGTACCCATAAAGTTATAAATCTCTCTCTCTCTCTCTCTCTCTCTCTCTCTCGTAGGCATTTTCGGAAATTTTGGGACTGGGCACAGCTGGACTACTAAGGTTACCTGTTACAGGATCTAACCTTCCAAATATTCGCTATAACTTATTAGAGCCTTCGAACACCTTTTATTAAAATGTGGTAAAGTGAAGATTTTGCCGATTTGAGAACAAAACTTTAAGAAGGATATCTGGTGTCAGATGTCAGGATATGGTTAGAAAATCGATACCTGCAGAGGCATTACGAAAATTCCTTAATTAGATGATAATTAAGGAATTATCATCTTCAAAAGAGTTGGAAGACCTCATACTTATTTGGGTGAGAACTGATGAGAAGGGGAGAAGGAAATAAGTGGATATTTGTGGAAGAGAAAGGACAGAAGGCTTCTTCACAAGGCTTTTGAGGAAATGATGGTGGGAAAAAACGTGGCACCTAATTACTTAAAACTAAGAATGGGAGATATTTTAAGGTTTATGTTTGAATATACTCTTGAGAATTATTGCTCTGTTTTAATCTAGTCTTTCACCGTAGCTTTGTCAAGTTAGGCATTGTTTTACTTACTATTTTACGCATATACATACCATCTTAAACCATTCCTAATTTAAGATGATATTTTTGAAATTTGTTCCATCCACTATGCGCGTGTTAGAGTATAATTGAATCTCCTTAACTGTCTGTTCAAGTGAAGACAGTGATCACAATGTCAAGATAAGCCACTGCTTTTAATATTTGGTGGTTTTCATTTTTAAATATTATAAATTTACTTTTTGCCCAATTATAGTTATGAATGAACCATTTCTTTGTACGAGTAAGAACTGAAATTATTTTATAAAGTTTATTATCATTGTGAATTTTATTCCCATAAACGTACCGTCGTCTTGAAACGGAATGTGATAAATAAGGGTTCATTGTTCTTGGTAAGAAACTTACAAAAATGCGAAATGTTTGTAAGTGCGCAACACTTATTAGTTTGAAGACTATCTGATTGAACAAGACTTTGCTCATTACAACGATATTTCCTTATGTACTTGCGGTAACAACACATCAATAGTTTATCGTTGTTTCATCCTTATGAAAGAGATTCCTTTAAAGAAATTTGAGTCTTATTTTTATTCGATAATTCATAGAAAAAAATTTCATGACTTCCCATATCTGTTACTCGTTAAGATTCAGTGAGATTGCATTTGCCAAAAAACAAAAAAAAAAAAAAAAAAGATAAAAGCTTTAGAATAGTGTGGTTTAATACTTGCTGAGTTTAAAAAACTAATAAAAATACTAAATCCTCAATGGGTATTTAGGAAACGGATTTCATAGTTAATTAATACCCCTCCGTGACAAAGCTAATTTATTCCATAAAAGGGAACGTCTAAGCAAACTAGTAATCAATGGACGGATTTCTCCCCTTCCTAGGTATTTGGGTAGTGACTGTAACCAGCATCACCGGAGCAGTATCCAGCCTATGCGCCCTTGCTTCAGTCCTTCCGTGTGCCGTCTCCAGTACCTTCTCGCTTCACAGTCACCTGGCCACTGTGGAATCCGTAGGGTGGGTTTATGAGCCCACCCCGAAGCCTGACGTTATTGAAAACTGCCCTCCGCACAGGCTGCCGCAGGCTCTTATAAGTCCATCCCGCCGCAAATCAAGGAAGCCAGCACTGAAGTCCAAATCGGTGACGCTCGTTTCCTTCAAGCACGGAGCTTCGTTGAACAGGCAGACAACGTCGCTCCCTACGAGGTCGTCCAAGGGACGACACATAGTCTTTGTGGAGAGTTGGCATTTGGCCCCCACTCTGCCCATGAATTTGAATTTTGGAAATATTCGTCCGGCTGATAGCCCGAGATCCGAGCGTCAGAAGGACCTGTCTTCCAAGTGTCCCAGAAGCCCTTCTGCCAAGTATCCAAAAAGCCCTTCTACCAAGTATCTATCAAGCCCTTCTGCCAAGTGTCCATCAAGCCCTTCTACCAAGTATCTATCAAGCCCTTCTGCCAAGTGTCCATCAAGCCCTTCTACCAAGTATCTATCAAGCCCTTCTGCCAAGTATCCAAAAAGCCCTTCTACCGGGTGTCCAGCAAGTCCTACTACCAGGTGTCCATCAAGTCCTACTGCCAGATATCAACCAATGCCTTCTATCAGGTGTCTACCAATTCCTTCCACCAGGTGTCAACCAAATCCACCAATTCCTTCCACCAGGTGTCCACCAAGTCTTTCAACCAGGTGTCCACCAAGTCCCTCTACTAGATGTCCACCAAGTCCTGCTCCCAGGTGTCAGTCAAGACCTTATGCCGGGTGTCGGCCGAGTCTGTATCCTCAAAGCAATTTGCTGGAGTGTGCAGATTTATGAACTTTCGGTTGCTGAATATTGCCTTGGAATTGATTTAAAGGATTTGATATGGCCCATCTCTTGTATATTTCTTTCTGACTTTGCAGGTTACGTCTTTATTTATTACATAATTATAATGCTTTTCAAATTGAAAATTGTACATTGAGTCAGTACAGTTACCCCTAGAAGGTTTTCATCAAGAATGCTTCAGATTGTAACAATTATGTCTGTTTCTTTCTGATTGTAACAATTATTTATACGTTATGCATTATCTCGCACCATTATTGTAAATGGGTAAAAAGTTAAGATTCTCAGAAGTCAGGTCAAATGTAAACCGTAAAAAATAGTAGTTGAAACGTACATGATAACCGGTTGAATTAACGACCCTGTGATTGGGAATGCAGAGGATCCTTAGGTGTATGTAGAGGTTTATGGGTTTTTAAATCGAGCTAAAATCTTGTTGAGTCAGTCTTCGTAGTTGAGAGATTTTTCTATCATCAAAGACTGGATCATTGTCTAATCTTCTACCCCCTTATAGCCAGCATCTTAAGTCATGCACAAGTTTAGCTGTACTAAAATCAGTTCTGTGATAAAGATCCAAAGTATGATTAGCCAAAGCACTGTTTTAAGAGGTCAGTGGAGCAATCTCTATTCATCTAACAGTTATATTTGCGATCCCTTACCTGCCTCGCCCACATAACTGCTTCTTAAAATCATGTCTTGGATTTATAAAAGCCTCCTTGTGTATGTGGTACAATCCCCTTCATTTTGAGCTAATTTATAATTGATGTTACAGCTTAAACTTGGTTTCACCGTGAGTATAGAATAGAGGAAAGTGGGTTATCGAATAATAGTATATAATTGGAAGTTTTGGGAGGGAGACGGATCAAGTGCAGGCTAGATGTGACACAAGTGTTGGAATGAGGGTGCGCACAAGATTGAGGCTAGTGGTGCATTGTGTATAAATGTACAAAGCATCCGCTGTAGCAGAAATGTCAGGCATAGAGTGTTCATGCTTGATTTTTAGAGCAAGTTAAAGGATGACAATTCCAGTGATTATTACCTTGCTTTTCCTGGGGCCAACTCATGTTAAGGGAATGTGTGTAATGATGGTAAATGTATATGTATAGATAGATATTCCAACACTGGTTTTGGACCCGCTTTCTTGCATTTTTACTAGTCCCCATGATTTTGATAATTTACACGGTAGTCGACTTAAATTTTAACCTGGTTAGAGTACTTTTTAAACAGTTAATCAAGAAATAAAGCAAAATGCATATTGGGACATCAATGAAAAAGTATTTATACTCTATGAATAATATTCGAAATGTAATAGGGATAAAGCTGGAAAGAAGAATTGCATGCTTCTCAAAAGAGGGTTTGAAGGAGATAAGGTTTATGTAAAGTTACCTCTGAATACAGGAGGAGATAGTGGCCCCATAAAGAAAATTGTAATGATTATGAGTTATTAACCTTGTCTGCAAATGTATGTTCGGGCATTTTAACAGGGAATTAATTTTTTTTTTTTTTTTAGCAAACACGTAAACTGCGACTGCTAAGAGTACTTCCAAAACAGTAACAAGAATAAATTGTGAAAGTGTTGTTATTGTATTTTTTAATAGTTTAACGAGAAAATTTCAGAATCCGGTGACGCAGAAAAAAAAACTAAAAGGAATTGAAGAATGAGAAATTTGCTAGTTTTATTATAAAGGTGTGCACGGGTTAAGGTTGAATTATATCCGTTTTGGCTGCTCAGTATGTCTTATGGAAGACCTAGATTTGAATTTTTCACGCCAGAAAAGATAATGTGAACGGAAACAATGTAAGGGTCTGTAATATTTAAATTAATATTTTGGAGATTTTTTTAGCAAAGCCACGTTTCTCATATTTTACATTGAAGCAGCTTTTAATATGTGCTCGTAAATGGCTCTGAATTTGCATGCAGTTTTTAGGTGTTCCAATACCGACCTAGGGACAGGTGTCAAGCATCCTGATGATAATAGAAATACCCTTAGTTTTTCATACATTCCTGAGTTTACCAACCTGACAGTCATTGATCCCTTGCACTCTTTCTGAACTACTAGCTGGTACGATGTTACTCTCAACGTGTAGGGACAGTCTGCGGTGCATTTTAAGCTTCCATGAGAATTATTGTTAATGTAATATGCTCAGTGACCTCGAAAATTTCAAAGCTACTTCTTGCCGTTGAGGAATGAACTTCAATCCCTTATTTAATTTTACTTAAAATAAAGGCTTAGACAACATCAGCAGGGTTTTCCTATCCGTCCCAATGATATTTATGAACCCTCTCCGTTACATTTACTATTAATCGGTGGCAAGATGGTTATTTTTCGTAAGTAAAATATACGATGTTCGTCTTGTCGGTGTTTTTAACTCTCATTTCATTGTACAGTCAAACCCTCCCAATAGCATTTTCTTGTCCACGTTAACTGCTTTTAATGACTTGTTTGTTCCATAGAGTGATTTATTCAATGCCTTTTCTGCTTTTCTCAAAAGACCGACGTAGGCGTTTTGGTTGTTGTTAAAGATTAAGCTGGCTTTATGCCAGCACGGGCTCTTGCTCAAGAGCAGCCGTAGGCATTTTGGTCAACAGTTAATATGCTGAACCGTGAGGTACTCCAGGCCGGGCTAGAATATTTTCAGCATTCGGAACGTAAACCCCCTTTTAAGAAAACATTCGTTCCAGGCAATTATGTATATATCTATATAGATATAAATACTATATATATATTATATAATATTTAATTAAATAGAGTATTATATAATATATTATAATATAATATATATACATAATATATGTATACATTATAATATTTATACCATATATTATTATATTACAATATATTATAAATATATAGATAATAGATATATATATATATATATATAATATAGATTATATAATTATATAGATAATATAAGCTGGGTTTCACTTAAAGGTAGATTCTTGGATGAACCCATGCTTACGAGACGTTTGTTTGGCGGCCGCTGATTGGCTGGTACCGGGAGGTAGGCAGCACCCAGCCAATCAGCAGCCGCCAAACAAATGTCTCGCAGGCATAGGGCTCGCCCAAGTATCTACCTTAAGTGAGCCAGCTATAATCTTCTAGTGAATATATTAGTGCTACCTAGTTGTCGTTTATGCATCAAATAAAACTATGACAACTGTAACCAGTGAAAGTCTATCTTTACCAACTGTTCTACCGTGCCCATTCGTGTTTGAAAATCCACTCTGATTTTGGCCCATGTTAATGGTCTGTAGGATTCGGGAACAATCGAACTTAGGATAGCTTATAAATCTCCAAATTTGTTGGTAAAACCTATTAATTGATGAAATTTCCCTGTAGAAATTTTGATTAAATGATTGTAGATTGTGTTTAGCTCCGGTGCACTAAATTAGTTAGTGATTTAATACCTTCTTTGAGGTCTGTCATTGGAAATAAGTTATAATCCCCAAATTCTTTTTGTTGTTGTTATTGTTTTTTTTATCACTTTAATAACGTGTAATTTCGCTTTCATAGTCTAAGACAGCAGAAGAACATTTTCCTGCAAAGCTTCTGCTTGTAATTCAACATTCTTTAGTGGATCAAATAATTTATTTTATTTACTATATATCATTGACACGAGCTTCCTCAATTCTATTCATCACATTCCAACCGTCTTTCTTGGGCTTATTATACAACTATTCAGTATAGTTACCCTAAGAGTCTTCTTTTAGTGACTTTACGACATATATTAACGGACAACTAGGTTCCCCAACCGCCGCCTTCCAGCTACTGGTCCTCAGTCACTAGAGTCACTACATTGCTCTCGTTTCAACTTTCACCTTGGTGTTTTAGACGTCACTCAATTCTATTTGATACTCTTGTAAGGACAACGCTTATTCATAATTTTCTCTGTACATAATTCATCATTCGCGTTGTTCTTACTTCCCCCTGAGAGAGCATTCAGCGGGCTTTCCGTCAGTGTATAAAGCTTGTATAACCACATATTGTGTACTTTTTATATTTTGTATTTTATGTCTCTAAAGAAACACAAATCTGGGTCTCGCCGACCCACTTTTACTCTCTCGCAGGTCGGTGACCACATTTCCGTCCGCATGCTGTATATTTAATATTTCCTTGACTGTAATAAAAATCAGTACACTTCTACCTGCCTCTTTGTCCAACCTCTCACAACTGGTGACTTGGGATTGGGGGCGAGCATTCAGCGGGCCTTTCCGTCAGTGTATAAAGCTTGTATAACCACATATTGTGTACTTTTATATTTTGTATTTTATGTCTCTAAAGAAAAACACAAATCGGGTCTCGCCGACCCACTTTTACTCTCTCGCGGTCGGTGACCCCGTCCCGCATGCTGTATATTTATATTTTCCCTTGACTGTAATAAAAATCAGTACACTCTACCTGCCTCTTTGTCCCCCACCCTCACAACTGGTGACCCCGAGTGACGGTGACCCAAGCGGTTTGGCTCAGCCCATTAAGGGACTCACTACCGCCGCTCACCTTCAGAGATCTTTAACGGACTCATACGGCGCCTCAGTATAGATCTCTGAAAGCTCCTACCGTGGAAATAACCAACGCCTCTAACGGACTAAATACGGCATACCTGCCCAAGGTGTGTTCAGGGCGTTTCCTCAAAACGGTTTGGCCCGCCATTCACGACTCTGTCGACCGTTTTTTGTGAGAGAGGACAATGGGCGCAAACAGTACCTCGCGGGAAACCGGGCCTCCCCCGCCCCAGCGACGGACTCTGACACAGCGGCCGCTCAAGCTGTCAAATTGCCCCCCTTCACAACGGCTGACCCGTCTTCCTGGTTCTTCTGACCGAAGGGCAATTCCGGATCGCGGGGCTCACAAACAAAGTGCTGCAGGCTGACCTCGTCGCAGCGGCTCTCCCCCGACAGAGGTCTCGCCGGCCGAATATCGAACTGGCTGACCGGTCGAGCACGAATCGGACTTGTCACGCTCGACGAGATAAAAGAAAGGCTCTTGACAGCCTATTCCGTGGCCTATCGCTGAAATGGGGCCGCCCGCGCCCTCGACCTAGTCGCGAAACACCCCATGCGCCGGCACCGCCACCCAAGATGCCTGGACACTGTGATGGGCCCTCGTCCGTCTGCCCGAAATAGGCCCCGACGGAAAAAAGGTAGAGATCAGCCTGAGCGCGAAAATATTCCTGCGGCAACTCGAGCCGGACGTCCGAAAGCAGCTGACCGACGCTACACCCTAGAGGACGACGAACTACTAGAGAATGCAAAGAAGCTGACGTTGTCAAACAATGCCGCGAAGCTCGCCGCCCCCCCCCGATCCTCCGTGTACCTGGCCGCAGAGAAGGAAGAAGACGACGACGACCCAACGCAAGAGATCGGCGCCGTATCCCAAGGGAAGTCCTCCCACACGCAGCGAGTGAAAACTCCTGGTGCCGCTTCCACCGGAGGTGTTTCGGGAGATTCGCCAGGAGGTGCTGAAAGCCCTTGCACCTTCCAACAGTCAAAAAACGACGACGGCAAACAAAACCAAGGCGCCACCGTGGCAACCGGGGCCGCGTCGGAACTACACACCGTAGGGTTCTACGTCCGCGACGCGATCTCCGGCCGGAGGATGTTGGTGGATACGGGGGCAATGCACTCGATATTCCCGCCGTCAGGAAAAGACCGTAGCCGCGAGCCCGACAAAAACAACCTCCCTCGTCGCCGCAAACGGGACCCCACCCATCCGTTCCTACGGCACGAAGCCCCTCGAGATATCCATCTTGGGCGAGAAAACTACGTCTGGGAATTCACAATCGCGGACGTCAGGATCCCGCTACTGGGGGCAGACTTCCTGGCGCAGAAACGGCCTCCCTGGTGGGACGTGGGCCGCAAACGCCTCCTCGACATGGGGACATGCCTTTCCCTTCCACTAGCAGCAGGCCCGGGCGCCCCTACAATTTGTACCATCGCCCCCCACAAATACGGCAACCTCCTGCAGGAGTTTCCCGAAGTCTTCAAGCCGGAACTTCGTCAGGCGGCAGGGACGCCGCCCAAGCACGGGATATTCCACCACATAGCCACCACAGGCCCCCCCGACACACGCGAAGTTCCGACGACTCCCTCCAGGCCGCCTCCAGGAGGCGAAGCAGGCGTTCTCGGAGATGGAACGAATGGGCATCTGCAAGAAAGCATCGAGCCCTTGGGCGTCGCCCCTGCACATGGTACAGAAACCTGACGGCACCTGGAGGCCCTGCGGAGACTACAGAAGACTCAACCTCGCTACCAATCCCCGACCAATACCCCTTGCCAAACATGCAGGATTTGACAGGGGCCCTTCATAAGGCGAAGGTCTTCACAAAAATGGACCTCTTAAAATCCTATTCCAGGTTCCAGTGCACCCCGAGGATGTCCCCCAAGACTGCCATCATCACGCCTTTGCCTGGCTCCTTCGTTTTCCATTACTCAACCTTCGGCCTGAGGAATGCAGGGGCCACCTTCCAGCGCCTGATGGACAGCATCCTGGGGGACCTGCCCTTCTGCGTCTGCTACGTCGACATCTTGATTTTTTCCAGGTCCTTGGAGGAGCACCTACATCACGTCCGAGCGGTCCTGAAAGCGCATGCAGGAAAAAAAACGGGCTGTCGTCACCGTTTCGACAAATGCACCTCGGCGCCGAGAACAGGTGGACTTCCTCGGACACGAGATCTCCGCGACGGGCGTGCGCCCCATGGCCTCGAGGTAGGCGTGGTGCAGAAGTTCCCAACACCAACCACGGTCAAGTCCCTGCAGGAGTCATCGGAATGGTCAATTACTACCGCCGATTCATCCCCGCCGCCGCCCGCACCATGTCTCCTCTAACACAGGTCCTGAAGGGGAAAACCAAAGGCCCTAACGTGGGAGGCCGAACAAGAGAAGGCTTTCAACGAGACGAAGAGGGCCCTCGCCAGAGCGGCGACATTTATGCCACCAAGACCCTGCTGCACCTTTACGCCTCACCACCGACGCCAGCAACATCGCCTGCGGGGTGCTGTCCTCGAGCAGGTGGTCCAGGGCGAGCCCCAGCCACTCGCCTTCTACAGCAAAAAACTATCAGCCGCCGAGACGAGGTACAGCACGTTCGACCGCGAACTCCTGGCAGTGTACCAAGCAGTGCGACATTTCCGCTACCTCCTCGAGGCTCCCCCTTTACGATCAGGACGGACCACCTCCCTTTGGTACACGCCTTCACCAAGGCGGGCGACGCTTGGTCAGCGAGACAACAGAGGCACCTAGCAGCCATCGCAGAGTTCGGTTGCACCATCCAGTACGTGCCTGGCGAGAAGAACCCCGTGGCAGACGCCCTATCGAGGATAGAAATCAACGCCGTGCGTCTCGGGGTCGCGGACTACGAAGACCTCGCCCAGGAACAGGCTGCCGACCCGGAGACTGCCGCATACCGCACTGCTATCACCGCCCTCAAGTGGGAAGACGTGCCTTTCGGACCCGCAGGCATGACGCTCCTCTGCGACATCAGCACGCCGCCCGCGCCCGCTGATCCAGCCTCCCGAAGGAAAGCCAAAGTCCGTTCGACGTCATACACGGACTCTCGCACCCTCGGGCCGGACGACGGTGCGCCTCCTGACGGAGAAGTTCGTCTGGCATGGAATTCGGAAGGACTTCCCTCGAGTGGGCCAGGACCTGCGTGCCTTGCCAAACTAGCAAAATCAGTTCGGCACACGGAATCAGGCGTGGGGAAATTTCCGCAGCCGAACGAAGATTCGGCCACATCCACATAGACGTCGTGGCCCCTGCCCCGTCGGAAGGCGCCAGGTACCTCCTGACGGTAATCGATCGCTCCACCAGATGGCCCGAGGCAACCGCCGATGTCGGAGGCGACCACGAAAGCATGTGCCGAAGCACTCCTCGCCAGCTGGATCAGTCGATTCGGAGTGCCAGACGAAATCACGACAGACCGCGGACCAGTTTTCCTGTCGGAGTTGTGGACTGCCTTGGCCCGCCTAATGGGAACGTCGCTACATGCCACCACCGCCTACAACCCAGCAGCTAACGGCATGGTGGAGAGAGTCCACCGTTCGATCAAGGCTTCCCTGATGGCGCACTGCACCGACGAAAATTGGAAGAGCCAACTACCGTGGGTCCTCCTCGGTCTCAGGACTGCCCCGCGGGCAAACGGCGAGGCATCACCCGCGGAGAAGGTATACGGGGAGCCATTAACAGTCCCTGGCGAGTTCTTCCCGACCAATGCCGACGACGCTGACGTCTCCATCGCCAGGCTTCGGGAATCCGCCGGGAAGTTCACGCCCTGCGTCAAAACCTCTCCGACAGAACCAAACGTTTCCTCCCCGAAGGCCCTATCATCGTGCAAGCACGTCTTCGTCAGGGACGACGCCCGCCGCCCGCCTCTAACGAGACCCTACCGCGGTCCCTTCCGCGTCCTACGACGCATGACAAGGCATATCTCTTATCCATCAACGGTCGCGAGGACTGGGTCACAATCGATCGCCTGAAACCAGCCTTCATCATGGACGAGGACCTCACAGACGCGGATTCCACAGGGCGCCTCAATCTTCCTCGGAAAAAAGCGACTCCTTCGATCGCCAAACCTCCTAGCCGTAGCCGCGGCCGCCCTCGAAAGACGGTTCGAACCCCCCGAGGATCACCTCAGGGGAGGCATCCCGTCCCCGGAAAACCCCGAGGATCTAACACAACAACTAATATCACGCACCCGAGGGCGCCTCGCCGTCCAGCTCGCTTCCGCGAGTGACTACCCGAAGTACAAAGAAGTCAGCCAACAATCATACCTAATTTATTGTCTTAGGGGGGGGAGGGGGGAGTATTTGTAAGGACAAACGCTTATTCATAATTTTCTCTGTACATAATTCATCATTCGCGTTGTTCTTACTTCCCCCTGAGAGAGCATTCAGCGGGCTTTCCGTCAGTGTATAAAGCTTGTATAACCACATATTGTGTACTTTTATATTTTGTATTTTATGTCTCTAAAGAAACACAAATCGGGTCTCGCCGACCCACTTTTACTCTCTCGCGGGTCGGTGACCACATTTCCGTCCGCATGCTGTATATTTATATTTCCCTTGACTGTATATCCTACTGGGCTGCTCTATGAGCAAGAGCTCGTGCTGGCATAAAGCCAGCTTAATCTTAAACAACAACAACGTAATAAAAATCAGTACACTTCTACCTGCCTCTTTGTCCACCTCTCACACTCTTTTCACCGGGTTTGGCCATCCGGTCACTAAAGACTGTGCCCACAGTCCATATCTAAAAGTCAACCTTGTTATTTTATCCATACCTGTACTCCATTGGTTGCCTACGATGTATGTAATACATCTTTCAACGTCAACTTGTTGCATTACCTGACAGCTATAGCATTACGGTCGTCGTCTGCAAATCTGTCAGTAAACACGTCGGTTGGAAGAGAACATTGTTTTAAGCATACATTTAATTAACAAACAGTTGTATCATCCTTTAATCTAAAGTTCCCTTACACAAATATTTTTTTTTTGTTTATATTCGAAAACGTCACCATAAAATAAGCGTGAAATCGTGTATAATCAAACCATTTTACAGATAGACTTTGGAATATCATATAATAAGTCAATCATCGTTTTGAAGTTAATCTCAGCGTCGCTTTCATGATTGTGTTGTTCTATTTTGCTGAGGTCAAAAACTGTTTTAATGTTTTCTTGCAATTCTAATTCAATTAATTTTTTTCGGTCATGGTTCAGTATAAACAAATTTTAATAATAAAATAAAATAATGAACTTCATTAATATCGCGGTTCCGTATCTAGCTTATAGGTAACATTGACAATCAGCTGATCGCGTGCTAGCTTGAGTGTCCGATACAGAAGAGTGTTAGTGTTACATGCATTCTGAGCCATGGCTTTAGATGTATTCGTGTTCTCGGCTTTTTTAATTTCGACGCTTTTAAGTGGCTCTTGTTATGGAGATGTTTTAGGATGTGGCGGATATGTAAGGAGCGACGTAGAAATTAATTATGCTCAAGTAGGAATTAAATTGTGAGTATTTTTCTCTTGTTTTCGGTGTGTCCGATTCTCTGTAACAGATCTCACGACTTGCCGGGCAGTAATAACAAATTTGTACTGGATATTACTTCTTTTTATAGCCATTTGAATTATTTTAACCCTTAGGCTGGTTATTTTATCGGTTATTTTACGGATGTATGCAATATAAATAACCGAAGGTTTAGGTATCGTGCCGAGAATAGACTAGGCATACTACTAGGTAGGTACTAGTTCTTGACCACCGGCGAATTTCACAACCAATAGCTAGCATTGGCTACCCAAGTCGAGGAAGCCTAGCCCTGCCTATCCAATATAACATATACTTTAATCCTTCAATAGGCTTTCTTTGATATACCTTAAAAGGAAGAGCCCATATTTTTAAATTCTACAATAGGCTTCCTAACAAGGAGAGAGCATAACCTATTTTTTTTTTTTTAGCAATTTAAAGACCAACGAAGTTATAGGCTAAAGGCAGGGTAGTAATTCACCCAGCCTGTTGACAAAATACTAACACAAAATGATTGCGCAGATGGTTAGGTAACTGTTTACCTATATTTTGATTTGTGTATTTTATCACTTAGGTACTACTACTAGCCTAGTATAGATAGCTAGCTACTACCTAGCCTACTACCTAATTGTTAGGTGAAGCTGCTTTTTTAATCCCTGATAGGGCTAGGTACCTAATACCATGTAGGTAGGTAGGTATACTATATATGGATGGAACAGCAGCAGAAAATGATGGGTATGATTGAGGAAAAGTAACAATAAATGATTAGCACCAACCTAAACAATAATGTAATTAAACAGCAACAGTGAATGTACTCAGACAGTAAAAAAAAATTATTATGAGACTGAATGTTATTAGGATATTGAAAAGATAGGTATTAATCCTAACCCACAATAAAGTACAACTGTGGTGCATTTTAAACTTGCTAGCTATAGGTAGGACAAGTTTTACCCATGATTAAACGTGTTTCTCCATACCCAAGTGGGTTTTGGTTTTTTGGAAAGATCACCCTTATGATTAGCAAGTCATAACGTATCTGACTGCCTCCCACTCCTCCCATAACTGCCCTTTGCCATTTCTTTGTTGTAATTCCATTGTTACATCTTGTGAGAAATTAATTTTTCCACAAATTACCCCGTGAATTACAAACCAAAATTACTTGAGAAGCCTTGTCGAGTTGATGTCAATGGAAGCACAAACCACCCTTACCAGTTAGTTATACATTGCCCTATAGTATATTGATGTCTAGGCCCTTCCGTTACGATGCTCCTGACTGGCTGTTGATAAGCCAATGACAGGGCTGGAAACTCTCAGTCACTCTCGAGAATTCACATAGGCAGGATGTTTGTTCCACTTCTCCTGAAAGACGTATACCTCAGGAGAGTTGGAACATACATCCTGCCTATGTGAACTCTCGAGAGAGATTGAGAGTTTCCAGCCCTGTGATTGGCTTATCAACAGCCAATCAGGAGCATCGTAAGGGACTGGCCTAGACATCAAATGCACGGTTGATGTGAATCTACTATAGCTATATTGGCATGGAAGGCTTCATCCCCTTAGATCCCACCAAACTGCTTAAATGTACATACTCCGTTCAATCATTGGAAGATTCGGTTCTAGCTCACCTACAGAAAACTTATGCCTAACCGATTACTCTTGGCATTTTAACAAATTCCTTAATATTATATTGACTACAACATGTAGGTTGTAGGCAATGCAATGTATTATGGCTATTTCTATTAGCTTATAAAGTTATGTAAAAGTAGCAGTGTATACTGTTACTAGACTGAGTCTTCCAAACTGCTTTAAATACAAAATTTGAGTTATAAAATAATGATTCATATCTTTTCTAGGTAATGTCAGGTTACGTAAGTATGACATTTTAAGTATGAGGCTACAAGGGAGATCACACCTATTATATGAGTGCAGTATAATAAATAATTTTGCTTTTAAACATTGGTTCACCCCTGGATTTGTTTACAATGAGCAGGCAGTAACAAAGGTATTTATCTGTCAAACAAAATTTTTGAAAATGTTTTTATGTATTTATGTATGGAAATTGTGAATATAAGCTAACAAATTTTCATGAAAGACATCACATCAGCATGTTCTGGCGCTTGGTCCTCAAGACCAAAATTTCATAATCAATCAGTCAATAATCAATCAATCAATATGCCCTTCCAAAGTTGCTTCACTTATTAGTAACCTTTAGACTCTGCATCAAAATACTTGTTTACCGTACTTTTAATGTACTATTATGAGTACACTATAGGATAACCAAGACAAAAGACAGAATTTTCCAGAAACATTTTTTTTCATGTTAACCTTTGCAAATATCATGTTAGAGATTAGTGTTGACCCAAAATTGTGATTTGAGAAATTCACCCTGTAAAAAATTTTTATATGTTTTGTTGTATAGTATATGACAATTAAATGGTATACTTGTGATTATTTTTCAGGTTTACAAATCAAGGAAATCTAAAGTATGAGACAGAGTGCGCCCCAAATAATGGTTATTACTTTATACCTTTATATGATAAAGGACAATATGTGATCAAGGTTAGTAAACTATAATCCTTGTAGTACTCTTCTCACAGTTAATTATACTCTACTTAATACTAGTTTGAATTGTTTTAGAAATTTAATGACTACAGTGTAAGTTAAATCTGGAGTACTATAGTGCTTTGGTAAATTTTCCTACTTTTCTTGCTTTCTTTTGCCTTAGAATATACATATAGTTTAGGAAACTGAATTACTGTATATCATTATGATCTTTAACTTTTTTATTTCAAGTCTTACTCTTTTGTGGTTAGATGTGACATGCTATTTTCTTCAGATGCAATGGCCAGTGGGGTAGGCAACCCAAGCTTAGGCCTGAAGAAAGGTAAAACAAATATGGGAAATCAAGGAAAAGGGGGCTTAACCTTTAAGGGATTGAAGACTTGTCTCCTCAAAGGGTGGAGGGTTATCGGATTCCGTAACAGTTGAAGAAGATAGAAGTCCAAAGTTTTAAAAATTTTAGGAATTTAACATTCACCAAACCATGCAATCTGAGAATTACTAATATCAAAAGTAAATATGGGAAGAGGTGAGGTGGGCTGATAGGTGTAACAAGGCTACCTGAGAGATGGCAGCATGTTTTCTAGAGCTCAGTCGAACAATGTTTGAAATTGTATCTGTAAGAAACTGGTAAGCTTCTTGTGCTGTTGAGAAAAGGAGATTTAACCAAACAGTAACTGGTGAAATAAGTCATACATTATTCAGTCCTATTAAAAAGGAAACAAAGGTTAATGCATCACAGGTTTTTGAACTGTATTGCAAGTGGAGGTGAAAATGGCCAAAGTGGGGAGAAGTAATTTATGATGTCTAAATTATTTAATATTTTAGAAGCAATTTCAGCAATTTGCACTGTCTAACCACTCCAGAAAATTTTTTAAGCTTCTTGAAGACGACAAATATTGAGAGAAGTACAGGTGACCTCTGCCTATTCGTGGTTCCAGATATGTGGACTCGCCTATTTGTGGATTTTGACGTAAATGCATTTTTTGTGATAAAACTATTAAAATACTGGGGTATAAAATTTTTTTTTTTTTTTTGGTGTTCAAGCTATCATAATAGGCATTTATAAACAAATTTTAAAAGGGTTTTAAGTATTTGTGGATTTTAGCTATTCACTGGGTGTTGGTTGTGGTTCACATCCACCCGGAAATACCTGGGTTTGAGAGTAATAGGCTAAATGAAATTTGTTTGAAAAAGAGTTGAAAAGTGTTAAGTTTGGAGAAAGTATAGGGGTTGGACTAACTGTGTTGTAAGTACTGTTCAACTTTACCAAGTTATAAAATTTCCATTCCACAGAAAGACTCAGTGAGATTTTGATGTTATCATGCCATATTATAGGAATCTGAACAAAGGGTGGCAGGTGTGTCAATAGAAATTGAAGTAAATGTTGGTCAGCTCTGAATCCTTTTCTGTTTTCCATTGAGTAGTGAAGGAAGCCAGAAAGGAGTGCAGGAAGGAAGCCTGGGATCTGCCATATGAAATTGATCAAGTGGCATCAGGGATAATTAGGAAAGGTTGTAGAAGTATTTAAAACATTGAGGAGAAGGAAAATCGATTTACAACTAAGTTTATGAAAGCCTGTAGAAAATGAAAGGAGATAGCAGGAATATTGGTAAATGAAAGTATGCTATGATAAATCATGGAAAAGGGCACAAATGAGCACTTAGACATGATGAGAAGTTGTCCAAAAACTGCACAAGACAATGAGAGTAGAGAACATATTTCACTTATAACCCCGAAGAGAAAAATCTGATGTAAAATTCCAAGTACTTTGATGATTATGTCTAATGTTGAAGAAGAAAATGAAAGAATCAGTGCCCTGAACTCTAATCAGTGACATTTGCTCTGTTTATAAGGTATACTGCGTATATACTTTGCAATGAATTAATTTGAACTATTATTTTAATGCTTTTCAATTGGAAATGGTATAGTAGTAGTGACAGGTGTTAGTGCTAATTTTTAGCTTGTACCTTCGAATTTATGGCTATCAAACTAAGTAATAAATTGCCATTAGTTATAGCCAATATATGATAATGTTGTTTATTATACTTTACTTGAATATTAAATGTTTTTCAAATTGTATATCATGTTTAGTGCCTAAGGGGAATATTGTTACAAACTTTTTGTTATTAGTAATAAATAAATTTTATGTACCTTATTTATTTTCTAGGTGTCCCCTCCGTCTGGGTGGAGTTTTAAACCAGATGCTGTTTCACTGAAGGTTGATGGAGAGACTGATGATTGTAGCATGGGAAAAGACATCAACTTCCACTTTCAGGGTTTTGCTGTAATTGGCAAGGTTTGTGGTCTTTTAAAAGGTTCAAAGGGCTTATTAACAACTGTTTTATTCTATTTACTTGAATGGACTTATGTAATACTACTGTGAAATATTTGAAATCTTCTCAATATCAATTTCTTTTAAAAAACATATTAATTTACCGTATATACTCGAGTAACGTGCGATCTCGCATATCATGCGATCCCAAAATTTTCACCAATAAACAGTGGTTTTGTCATGTATCTCATGTATCATGCGAGTTCCTTTTCCGAGGTCAGTTCATAAGGTTGGTGGTTTAGCGTGCTAATGGCCGAGTCGTTCAGATGTGTGCTGCTGCTAGTGAAGTTACAGTAATTTTCTTACTAATCTCGAGAATTGAATAGAAGATCTCAAGATTAAAAAGAATACAAGAAAATAAAATAATTGTAAAAATAACACGC
This sequence comes from Macrobrachium nipponense, assembly GCF_015104395.2. Lineage (NCBI taxonomy): Eukaryota > Metazoa > Arthropoda > Malacostraca > Decapoda > Palaemonidae > Macrobrachium > Macrobrachium nipponense. The sequence continues at coordinate 39,401,525 of NC_087203.1, forward strand.
CTTGGAGTCCTAAATCATCTCTCTCTCTCTCTCTCTCTCTCCTCTCTCTCTCTCTCTCTCTCTCTCTCTCTCTCTCTTATTCTCTCTCTCTCTCTCTCTCAGAAATAAATACTGTAATTTGAGTCTTTCACCAACGGGTATCAGTAAATGTGTAGACATTGTGTGCGTGTTTAAAAGTGTAGTACACACACATTCCGATGTTTCGGTTTTTGGAATTTTTCAATTTCGGAAATGTGAGGTCAGATGCATAATCAAACAAACATCACTACTGCAGAAAAAAAAATTTCCCTTTTATGTTTTTCATTGTTATTTATTAATTACTGTATTTAAATAAATATTAATATAATACTGTTACATGAATGTGAGATAATTAAGATCACCTAAAATAAAATAGTGGGGCAATTAATATCATATGTTCACTAATAGCTATTATTTTCAAAACAAACATTCCGTAAAACACAAAAAATATATGTACATAACAATCAAAATCTAATGTTTTGCAGTTCAACTTGTGAATTTCAACAATAAGTATGACTATATAATATATTTCACCATATCGATCTTGCAGTTGAAGAGTCGTAAAATTTTGAGGATGGTCCGGGAAAAGGATTTGTACTTTGTGATTACGTATCGCTACAACACCATGCGGTATTTTCATACCACTATATTGATGACGGATCGCTACGACACACTGGTATTTTTCATACCACTATACAATAAAGTTAAAATGATCATATTATATTGTTTTCACGAAGAAATAATTATATAAAGAAAATTATCGAGTAATTTTTGCCGTCAGCAGTCAGAAAATCACGAACATGGTAACGTTCAAACCTAGTGTCATCCACGGCATGTCTATAAATAGAACAGAAGCAGAGGGCAGTCATTGGATAACAGATCTCCATGGCTACCAACCAGCCAATCAGGTATTAGTTATACTACTCTGTGAATTTCTTAGAATGAAACGTTTACACGTAACACACGGGAAGCTAACGATGAGTGTGTGCTTTGCATACAGTACGTAGTTTTTTTTGTTTTTATAAGTGTATTTTACTGATTACATGAAATATCATCTCTCTCTCTCGTCTCTCTCTCTCTCTCTCTCATCTCTCTCGCTCTCTCTCTCTCTATTCTCCTCTCCTCTCTCTCTCTCAGGAAAGATACTGTCAATTCAATTTATCAGTATCTTCCTGATAGACAGAATAAATATTTAGGACTCCAAAGCTTGGCATATGTCAATTATTTTATTATCTTGGGATTTTTGGTTAATCTTGGGATTTTCCATGGTCAACTCTTGGGATTAGTAAGAAAAATGCGATTATTTGAGTAGTGCACACCCAAATGAATCGGGGTAAGCCTAGCACGCCAAACAATAGTATTTACAAAATGAGCGGAGCTCTCTGGCTGGGCTGTTTTGGTCCACCCACGTGTTTGATCGCATATCTGCCAAATTTATAACAACAACAGAGATAAAACCATTTCTCCCATTACAGATATCAAATATTATCTTTTCCGTTGCGCAGAATTCTAAATAAATTACGTAGGTTCATGATTGATAGTTTTTTTTATGCAATAACAAGAACGAAGTCAGATATTCTATCAACAGGGCATCTCATTTTGGTGCTGTTGCGAATATTTCAACCAGTTCCACGTGCGTTGAAATCCATACTGACTGTACAGTCTGGAGGCATTTCTCCCTTCTACACATATCTTGATTTCTTAATATTGTAGGTATAGAATAAATTGGTGAGCAAAGAAATATGAAATAAAGCATAACAGTAAGTTTGACGAGTGAGAAAATAAACAATCGTATACAGACAGCAGACACTCTCTCTCTCTTCTCTCTCTCTCTCTCTCTCTCTCTCTCTCTCTCTCTCTCTCTCTCTATCTACTCTCTCCTCTCTCTCTCTCTGAGAAAATAATAGATAGAAACAATGACTGAATATTGCTTGAATGCGATATGGTCAAAGTTTTGGCCTGACTGAAGAGTGGAGTGACTTTGACACTGACTTACAAGTTATTCCTGGTCATCTCACAGCCATAGACAGACATCAACTTCACAGCCGAGAAAGGGCAATCGTATACGAAATAAATAGGTATGGAAAATGCGAAATGCGGGCCTATGTTGTCCCATAAAAAAGCTCTCACTCGGACAGCTGTAAGATTTAGGAGAGAGAGAGAGAGAGAGAGAGAGAGAGAGAGAGAGAGAGAGAGAGAGAGAGAGAGAGAGAGAGAGGCCGAATAGGAAGGAGATTAAAGTACTGGGAAGGAAAAAAACCCTTATAATCTTATAATTATAGCCTCGGGGTTTGTCTCAAGGACATTCAAAGGTCTGTCACACACGGGCAGTGTTGTTGTTTTGTAAAATTAGCATAAGGGCAGATCTTAAAAGCCACGCCAGAGAGCTCGCCACGGTGACAAGACTATACCTTCCATATGAATTGACGATGTCCTATACGAAGATGCAGGAGATGAGGATGAAATGATCAAAGATCTGGAAGATGACGAATATGATGACTGCCTTGATGGCAAAGAATTCAGAGCAGTATTTGATGATACGGACACGGAGAGCGACTTGGAGGATTTTAGTTTATTAATTATATGCAATTTTTTTTACTTTAATAAATTTTCACTTACCTGCGTATCCTAAAAGGAAAAATAATAGTTCAAGTAACAAATGTTTCTTTTACTGAGTATAACAAAAAGTAAAAATCCTTCGGTGTTGTGCCTTAACTGATTTGGAAATTATAGATGGTTAGTCTAGAACAGTTAAACATGTTGTATAAACCAAAATAATGCAAATGGCGCACGATTGCTCTTATGTATTTTAAAATACAATAGTAATATGAGAATGCATACACTATTATTGGATATAGTGAAGTACAAGTAAAACATAACTTTTTAAAAGATCTACTGTTTTCCTCCGGTAGTAACTATCGCGATCTGCCGATTTGGGAAAGCATAGACGGTACGCTAATTTTATACCGCGTGTATGATGCGACCCCTTTAAAATTAGCTTCAAAATTAGGTTTCAAAAGTCGCATAATATGCGAGTATATACGGTACCTATCTTTTTCTAAATGTTATTGTTTACTCTTCCAAATCATCAGGTGGTCAGTGCTGGGAGTGATTCAGGTCCTAAAGGTGTGACAGTCTCTCTCTACAGAGGGGATGCATTAATCCAAACAACAGAAACGGAAGAAGGTGGATCGTATGTTTTCACCCCCTTATCTTCTGGAAAGTTCTCTGTTGTTGCATCACATCCAACATGGACATTCTTAAATGAACGCGTAAATTGACTGTGCACTGTTATTAGTTTAATTTAGATTAAGTTCATTGTTACTTCTCATAGTTTCAGGCCCTTGTAAAAAAAAAAAAAAATAGCTCATAAAGTCTTCACTGCGACTCTGTGAGTGTCCAGGTTACACCTCTGTACAGATTAATCAGAATATGTGACCTTCCTTTAGAAAGAAAGGCACATTTGTTGGCACGTCAGGTGGGCAGAAGAGGGATCCACATTTGCCCCAAAGCTAAAGTGGCCCCATACTTCAGCTGGCTTCATTTATCTTGTTAGTGTAAGAGTGGTTCCACCTGAAGGGGGAAGTGATAGCCCATCGTCAGCTAACCACCGTTTCACTTAGATCTTTCTAAGCATGTATGCCGAAGGCCTCTGCAAGAAGTTCTTTTGTTTGAAACATTAACCATCATTTGAACCTGCTGAGGCAAGCAAATTGCATGCACAGATCAGTAATGTATGTCAGAGCCATTCATAAGTGAATTTAGAAATGGGGTTACTTTTGATAATGATGGTTTGATATTTACTTTCATGGATATTTCAAGCAAAGTAATGTGTCAAATGGAAAGTCAGACTGCTCCTTATAATTTGTATAGTTTAGTTTAATAGAATTATAATTTCCTTACTGTTCAGTATTGATTTATTTTTCAATGTTTTTGTAGTGGAAGTGCAATGTTTTACAGTGGAAGTGGAAATGTTTGATTAGATCTCTCTCTTTTGAAATTCAGGTTGAAGTTGAGGTTGCTGATGAAAATGGAGATGCTGGTTCATCTCTTGTTGTTGGGGGATACAGCTTATCTGGCAGTGTGACAACTGATAGCCAACCAGCACCTGGGGTTAATTTTGTTCTACATGCTAAAGATCCTGATGTCACAGTACCAGGTAAATGAGAATTACTCAAAGAAAGTCGCACTTACCATAATTTTCTAACTTCATATGTTGCATTTAATGCGTTGAATCAAATTCAGATTTATTCCTTACTAATGTAAAAGTGTAGTGATGTCTGAATCTTGTAATATTTTTATGTTTTTATTTCATATTCTTTACAGTCTGTATTCAAGGAAGTCCAGAGGGATATCAGAATGCAGTAGACTTACCAGTTGTATGCCATGTTGTGTCTGGCAAGGATGGCGTGTTTGGATTTTCATCAGTTGCACCTGGAGATTACATATTAACTCCATACTTTGAGTCAGACACAACTAAATATGAAGTGATTCCAGGACTTATAGTAGTGGCTGTTGGCCATGATGATGTAGTTCTCCAACAAGCTTTCAAGGTAAAATGCTACCTAATGCTATAATGTTTTCTTAACTTGAATAATATTCCTTTTTAGAATATAAATAACAATCTTTCATCCCCCTTACTGGCACTAGTTAGGATGGTCAAGCTGAGCAACATTAAGCCTTGGTTAGGGGATCAAGATGGTAAAATGATTGCCATTGTATTTTGATATTTTATTTTCTAGCTTTATATTATTGAATAGCCATCTGAGTTTTGTTGGTATTTTCTATTGTTACAGTTTACTCTTGAAAAAATCATCAACTTTCAGGAAAGTACAGTATTATTTTCTCTAAAGCACTAATGTCGAGGGAGTTTTTATCATTGAAGGGCTTTGCAGATTTTCTTTTCCTAAAATATTTGTTGACAGCAATATTTAAGAAGAATTTAATTCTTAAATTTGTTGTGAATGTGAAAACAACAAAGCCATAATGTAAAACTGTAAATATAAAATATTTTTGCTATTTAAAGAATCTGCTCTTTTTATCATCTTTTGACTTGAAGAATAACGCATTATAAAAAAAATCTCATTTCACCATGTTCCTAATAAGAAGCACTGCTTATATATACTGTAGTGTATCTTGCATAATAATCTGTATGCAAGAGACACACACACACACACACACACACACACACACACACACACACACACACATATATATATAATACTTCTAGGGCACAATTTTTCACGGATACAACATTCATTGAATAGAATGGCTTTTTCACTGTTTACCAGCTTTTTTGAAATTGATTCATATTTTCTAATTATTTTCTTCACTTCATTGTTCAGGTTACTAATGGACACATAATGGGTTCTTCCATTTACTCCAGTATTTTTACAAAAAACGCGACAGCTGTTTCGTCAACCTATACGTATTGACGTTATCAAGCGTACTGATACAATTATTGAGCCTACATGCGTTTTGTGACGTCATGAGGACGGAAAGGTAGTACAATTGCCAGATAACCTAGTTTTAAATATTTACAAAAGACTATAGTGAAACTAAAATAAGACAAATAAATAAATATGTTAACAGAAATTATATCAAAAGTTAAAAGTAAGTTATTATATACAAATTTTACATAAATATATATTTAATTACTAATATGTTTAATTAACAAAATGTCAGTGTGCGCTCCTGTCCGCGTGTGGTAGTGGTCTTCTTGTTTCACGCGGTTGAAGGGCTGCCCTCCTACACGAGGGCAAAGATCGGTCTGCCTCGCGTTGGATGTTAAGGTTTGGGCGTTGCGTGGCGATGCTGATGGCTTCTGATATCAATAAACGATTGTAGTTGCCTTCCTTGTGGATTATTTTGGTGTTTGTGAGAAGTTCTTGCAAGGATGGTTTTTTATTGTGGGTATCCACAAAGTGCTGGTGAATAGCACCTTGGTTTTCTGTGGGCCTGCATGCGACGTTTGAGTGTAGTTGTTGTGTGTCCGATATAGCATTTTTGGGGGGACTGACATTGCTCGTCAGCACAGACAAACTTGTAAACTATATCAGATTCAACCTCTTTCTCCGTCGATGGAGCCGTACTATTTTTCATTACCAGTGAGGCCGTAAGATTTGGCTTTCAGTAAATTCTTGCTGTTATTTTGTTATATGGTGCTAGGGGGGTGGTTCCTCTTCGCAGTATACCAAGGAGGGCTTTCCTTTCGTCTTCGTGGTGTTTGTTGTATGATATCTGATGGTATATCACTATTTCTTTGGTCTTTGTCTTGTGTGTTGTCCCTCGGGGTCGGGTTTTGGAAAGCCTCTCATCTCTTTTGACAACTTTGCTGGATCATGTCATTCTGGGTAGCCGTTATTTGTGAGCAGCTGTTGAACTCTGTTAATTTCTTCATTCGTCGCTTTCCACGTCGAACAGTGTGTTAGGGCATGTTTTATGTATGCATTTACCACAGACCGTTTATATGCATCAGGGCATTCTCCTCTAGCATTTAAGCATCTCCCAGCATCTGTCTTTTTAGTGTATACGGTGGTATTGTATTTGTTGCTTTTCTGGGTCACAAGTACGTCCCAAGAAGGGGAGCATATTCTCATTACTTTTTTCTACCGTAAAATTCAATGTAGAATTTGCTCGGAGTTTATTCACTAATTCATCTATGTCATTTTCGCCCTTTGTTGTGATAAAGATATCATCAATATATCTCCCATAGATTCTGGGTTTTGGGAGTTCTTCAAAAGTGACCTCTTCTGTGTGTGCCATGTTTGCAAACGCATACATGGCACACACAGAAGAGGTCACTTTTGAAGAACACCCAAAACCCAGAATCTATGGGAGATATATTGATGATATCTTTATCACAACAAAGGGCGACAAAATGACATAGATGAATTAGTGAATAAACTCCGAGCAAATTCTACATTGAATTTTACGGTAGCAAAAAAGTAATGAGAAAATGCTCCTCTTCTTGGACCGTACTTGTGACCCAGAAAAACAACAAATACAATACCACCGTATACACTAAAAAGACAGATGCTGGGAGATGCTTAAATGCTAGAGGAGAATGCCCTGATGCATATAAACGGTCTGTGGTAAATGCATACATAAAACGTGCCTTAACACACTGTTCGACGTGGAAAGCGACGAATGAAGAAATTAACAGAGTTCAACAGCTGCTCACAAATAACGGCTACCCAGATGACATGATCCAGCAAGTTGTCAAAAAGAGATTAGAGGCTTTCCAAACCCGACCCCGAGGGACAACACACAAGACAAAGACAAAGAAATAGTGATATACCATCAGATATCATACAACAAACACCACGAAGACGAAAGGAAAGCCCTCCTTGGTATACTGCAAGAGGAACCACCCCCCTAGCACCGTATAACAAAATAACAGCAAGAATTTTACTGCAAGCCAAATCTTACGGCCTCACTGGTAATGAAAAATAGTACGGCTCCATCGACGTAGAAAGAGGGTTGAATCTGATATAGTTTACAAGTTTGTCTGTGCTGACGAGCAATGTCAGTCCCCCCAAAAATGCTATATCGGACACACAACAACTACACTCAAACGTCGCATGCAGGCCCACAGAAACCAAGGTGCTATTCACCAGCACTTTGTGATACCCACAATAAAAAACCATCCTTGCAAGAACTTCTCACAAACACCAAAATAATCCACAAAAGGAAGGCAACTACAATCGTTTATTGATATCAGAAGCCGTCAGCATCGCCACGCAACGCCCAAACCTTAAACATCCAACGCGAGGCAGACCGATCTTTGCCCTCGTGTAGGAGGTGGGCAGCCCTTCAACCGGCGTGGAAACAAGAAGACCACTACCACACGCGGACAGGAGCGCACACTGACATTTTGTTAATTAAACATATATGTAATTAATATATATTTATGTAAAATTTGTATATAATAACTTACTTTCAACTTTTGATATAATTTCTGTTAACATATTTATTTATTTGTCTTATTTTATGTTTCACTATAGTCTTTTGTAAATATTTAAAACTAGGTATCTGGCAATTGTACTACCTTTCCGTCCTCATGACGTCACAAAACGCATGTAGGCTCATATTTGTATCAGTACGCTTGATAACGTCAATACGTATAGGTTGACGAAACAGCTGTCGCGTTTTTTGTAAAAATACTGGAGTAAATGGAAGAACCCCATTATGTGTCCATTAGTAACCTGAACAATGAAGTGAAGAAAATAATTAGAAATATGAATTAATTCAAAAAAGCTGGTAAACAGTGAAAAAAGCCATTCTAATGTCAATATATATTTAAATAATATATATATAATATAATATATTATATATTATATATTATATATATATATATATTATATATTATTATATATAATATATACATATATATATATTAATATATATAATATAATATAATTTTATATATTATATATTATATATTATTATATTATATATTATATATTATATATTATATATTATTACTATCTAATTATATATTAAAGCCCATTCTATCACATATATATATATATAAGATATTATATATCACCTATATATACCCTATATATAGATATATATATATATATATATATATATATAATATATATATATATACTATATATATATATATAGTCATATATTATATATTATATTTATATATTATATATTATTTAAATTATATTATTATTATTAATATATATGATATATATATCTCTTAATATTAATATTAATATATTATATATTATATATATATATATATATATATATATATATAATATCATTATATATATATATTATTATTATATATATTTTATATTTTCTATATTATATATATATACAATATATATTATTATATATAATTATATATATATAATAATATATATATTATATTTATATACAGAATATATATATATATTATATAATATATGCAGTGCTTATAAGAAACATGTTAAAATGTAATTCTATAATGAATAATTTATTAGAATTCCTTTCTTGCAAGTCAGTGTTTTTTTATTTTGTATTTTGTTGTTACCAATGATCTCCTATGTAGTAGTTCCTCAACTTTCAGTTTCACTTTACTTTACTCCAAATTGTGAACTTATTGTGTTGCCAAACCAATATGCGTAGTAATAATCATCATGTTGCTAGGAGCCTGAAAGCACCCATCCTGAAGGAAGGCTAATGACAATGCTGTTTTGAGTTAAAAGTTGCAATTCTTGTGGTATACATGTAATAATACCAGGTTTATCAGTTTGCAGTAAAGTATGTTGGGCAAAGTGCTCTAAAATATATACTGTAGTCTGATGTATAACTTTATCTTTTATGTCTTTTAGGTTGAAGGGTTCAGTGTTACAGGAAAAATTACGAAGACAGCTGGTGGAGAGGCACTTGCTGGAGCAAAAGTTACACTTGATAAAAGTATTTCGACTATTACTGATGAAACTGGGAGTTACAGTTTCCATAACATCAGATCGGGAAAGCATAAGCTTAAAGTAACCTCTGGTTAGTTTTTATAATGTTCATAATAGTTTTATAATTTATATAATCTTGGCTAAGGATTAAAATTTAAACTACAGTCCGCGGTAAAGTAGTGAATATTGATTGATGGTTCTAAAGAATTTTTCAATAATGTACCCTAATAATTTTTACTAGCTGTTATGTTAGGTCCAAGAAATATTATTTTGAAAATTTAAGAGATTAGGATCAGTAAAACATGTATGATTTTTCTTACAAATCTATTAATCATGAATGCACAAAAGGTCCTTAATTCTTCAATGTTTAAACTAACTTTTAGTAACTAAATTACTCTTCTTCAGCAAAAAAATACACAAAAATGCTAACTACACTATATGATAGAAGTTTCTTTCTTCATAACAATTCAAGCATAATTAGAAGGTAAACAATCTTCTCTCACCTTATTAATACGGAATGCATCTTTATACTGGTTCAGCCATTTCCAGTATATCCATTTTTACTGTTATAAAGGTAACCTCCCACAGTATAGGTGCACAAACCATGAATAGGATCACAAATGAGTATATCATATACCAATACTACTTTCCTGATAAGGGTTTCAAACAGCACAATATCAGTGCATTGATAAACCACACCAACGGAACACCGCAAGCGCACCGACCACTTCCTTCAAATCTTATATACTAATTACTTCTTGACAGTCAAAACCATCTCCTATTGAATAAAAACCACTGAGTGGCAGATAGCATTCATTTTTGCATTCCTCTGACAAGCTAATTTGTCTGTCTCTTAGCTGTAGACCCTCCTCTATTACTCCTGAAATGCCAAGCTCTGGATGCCATGAAATATGCAACCCCATGTAGGCCTGCCCTCCGATGATGAAGCCAGGTCAAGGTCACCTGTTCAATCTCTTCATGATAGGGTTATGCCATCACCTTGCAGGCCTGGCTCCTTGACATCTTCCCAGAGTACATTATGCACTTCTGCAGCTTGTCCGTGGCAATCTTGATATCCTGCAAAGTTGACCAGGCATTGCTATACTCCTGCATTATATGTTCCATAGACAAGCCTGCCTCAGTTCTCCTGATGATTTAGAGCTACTTCTGAAGAGTCAGCACCCTTCCTTGCTCTCTTAAGATCAGGTAGGGCCATACAGTGAATACATAGCATAACACATAGAACTAATAACATCAGCAGAGCTGCAGGCACCCTCTATAAAAGCAACAAAATTGGGTGAAAGTATGGTGACAGACAATATCACAGCACCTGTTGAAAGCACAGATACCTAGAAGTGACGTGGAACTGGACAAAGGAGAGTAGTGTGCTTTGCTACAAAATGCATAGATATGCTTTGTTTGTAGCCAGATAAAGAAGGAAATTTTCATTATGTTATCATGATATATGCTCTATCACCCATTCAGAAGCAAAAAACAATGATGACATGTAGTGACACATTTCCACCAATAGTAGGAAAGCGTACTAAAAACGAGTGCTTGCCAACCCAGACAGCTTCTGTTAAAAGCTGTTGAACTGAGGATACACATATCCATATCAGCCAATTAAAACTAATAAACAGAGTGATGTAGGATGATGTGTCAAGTGACATGGTACTTTTAAGGCAATAGCAATTGTGGAAGCTCTCAAGCAGTCCCAACTCCTGCATACAGCTTTCCACCCCCAGCCCTGCCTTGGAAACTCCTTCCTTGGCCTCCCGCCCCCTCAATAACCCTTTCTTTGCATGCTTATGCCTGTAAACAGTGATACTAACACTTCTTTCTGCCCATACAGTGTTGCCAATCCCTCTCCACCATTCCCCCCCCTGAAATTTTCTCCAGCCTCCCAGTTTCTTTATAACTGTCAACCTGTTTATGCCTGTAAGCAGCATTACTGACACTTCTGTCTTGGCAGCATTGCTAACCATTTGAGCATGATTTAAATTTTTTTTTTTTTAATTGTATATATAACAAATAATAAACTACATGTGCTGATGCCCTACATATAGTATCAATTAGCAGATAAGGAGATTGTGAATAATTAAGGGATTATTGTACTTATTTTACAAGTTACTGTAGCGATTATAAGTATTACTTTATTACCATAATGTCAGATATATTCCTCAGATGTTATGATTTATAAATTGTTATAATGCTTTCCCTAAATGTGGCAGTGTTAAGGGAACACCGAGCCTTGCAGGCCATGGTGTAGATACTACAAAAGCCTTTTACTGCTTCATTTTTATCCCAGCTGCATTACTTTCTTCTTGAGGGCTTACTAGGGTTATCTAACTGAGAATACGTATAAGCCCACAAGGTTTGAGCAATCTCTACCTTAGTGAAATTCACAAGCAACATAGAACGGGGTTTCACCCTGAGGGTAAGAACAAGGAGATGACTTTTCCAAGTTTTATCTCAGGGATGTGATTGACAAGGCACTTGTAAGTTTTTCATTAGGGCTCATAATGTAAACAGGACATATTTTATAGGGTGGGACCCTGGTTTTCATCCCTTCTTCTCTTCCTCTTAAAAGGTTTCTCTTTTTAGAACCTTTAAGACTTTACCATGGCCCTTACATATTGGTGTCACATCAAGTGGAGGTACTCCTTAAGTCTAATGTTTCCTCTGCTGAGTACAAAACTTTTCTGAGTGCACATGACTGCTACTGGCTTTCTCTTTTTGGATGTACCAGGTTTTTTCTCACTGGGATTTGAGCGTTCCTTCATGCACATTACTTTGTCTTCTCTTCTGAATTTTGGTCTGTAATGATTAAGGGGCTCTGTAGGAGTTTAGTGCTGTCAGTGCACCTCATGCAGTGCACTGAAGGTATACAAGTATTACTATCTGACTTACAGCTAGCTCAACATACAATAACTCATACTTACAACCGTACTTCTGGCAATGGGCTGGGTGGGCTGATGCATAATAGTACTTACAGCTGGTTGGTCGGAACCGAGCTTGGTTGTAAGTAGGATGGTACTTGTGCTTAAGGTCCTATTCAGTGACCTCACAATCTCAACATTTCTGATTGTCTTACACTTTAGCTGCTCAGTGAATTTAGGGCAGAATGTGACGCTGGGAATTCCTTGGCCATGTTTTGCCTTTTATTTTTCATTTTGTATTTAAAGTTTGTAGCCAGCAACTTAAATGCATTTGGCATACAGAATGGCCAATGAAGGTAAATGGTGTATATTTACGGAACAAAAATTTTTTCACTTTTGTGTTTGCTCATAAATTTAGTAATATTTTAAATTCTGTAATTCCCATGTTACATGAATAATAGTTTCTGTAATTTACCTATGTAAGAGATCTGTAAGTTCTGTTTATAATATTTACAGTCAAGTCAGTTCATCTTATTGTCAGTGTTAACTGAAAAAAATAGTCATCTGTATAGAAATTAGGCATTAAACATGTTAAGGAGCAAGTACATATTAGGCTTAGATTCACATGCAGGTATTCTCCTACTTACGATGGGGTTAGGTTCCAAAAAACCCATCGTTTGTTGGAAAAATTGTATCTTGAATATAGCCTAGCCTACACTAGGATAAATCAGTATCTTCTTTGTATATAGGGTAGCCTAGCCTACAGTACACAGTGCTATACTGTATACACATATGGTATAGTACTAATTATTAATATCACCTACTTTTCTAGGTTCAATGCAGATTGACTTAAGATAATTCAGTACAAAGAGAATTTGCATAACACTAACTAAAGATAGCCTAGCGTATACTATGGTGGTACATATATCAAATACATACATATAAGTTAGCCTAACCTACAGTATACTTTATACTACATACAGTCAGCCGTCCGTTAACAGCTATCCGGTCTTATGGGGCTTGTCTAACAACACAGTTAACTGGATTTTGTGCACCGATCTCTGGTTAGCAATGACAATCTCTAATTAACGGCGCCAATATTCGGTTAACAGTGCTGTTAAGCAGGTTTTTAGTGCTGTTATTGCCGATTTTTGGTTAGCGGCATTGGCCGGGAACGGAACCCCGCTGTTAATTGGGGCCTGCCTGTATATGGTAGTACAGAATAATTTATTAGCTAATTCAGGAGGGTCAATGCATTTTGACGTATGATAATTCAGTACAAAAAGAAATTGAACATGAAACGAGAACCAGATTGTTTGATAGTTCTGTACAAAAAGAAATTGGACACAAAACAAGAATCAGATTTGGTTTGACAAGTGGCATAATTGAACGATGTCAAGCTGCTGATGACTACGTATAATTAGAAAATACAAACGTAATAAATATGCATAATTTTCATGAATATTTTAAAAAGTTATATGTTACTTCACTGTTTCCAATAATATTGTATGTATTTTCACAGTACGTATTGTATTATAAAATATTAACGTACTAGTCAGTGGTTTGGTTTGGAAATTGGCTGATGGCAAATACAAGTTTATTTTGCCTCATTTAACTCCATTCTGGGCAAATTTTCTCGCTTCTAGTTAGCATAAACGAATATCTAAATTATCTAGATATACTTTACTTATATGGGACAAGTTCATTTGTTGTTATGGAACATGTTTTTAAGTCTAAATACTATGATTTTAATGTCTCGTTGTGCGCTAAATTATTTTTTTAGGCAATACATTTTGTCGCATGTTTATTGTGTAAAAAAATAAAGTGATCCCGTGCACTATTTTCACTTGATTTCATTGTAGTATGAGCTTTACGTTATTTATCTTTTATCATCTGAAAACAACAGTAAAATGTGTTCTTTCATGCCCAGTAGTTTTGATTAAAATAATTTTCTCTCAGTTTTATCTATGGTCGTGTTTGATGGCATAAGTTCATGGGAGATTTATCCTTGCTGCTGATGCACAATGATAGTCATTAGTAGCTTGAACATTGTTTTCTCAGCTTCAGCTACAACTTGCAGTTTAAATTTAACAGTATATTTCTTTGACGATCTTTTATCCATAGTGAATAAAATTAATAGTACATAAAAATATCTGTCATATTCTGCATGACATTATTTATAACATAAATACAGTAATTGTTTACCATCATATGATGGTTGAAATACATACAAGCAAAATGGATGTTGTTATCCGATTCAGCTGTACTTAGCAAAAAAGTTGTTTTTCATTCTGATATTCTTGGCTGTACACAATTACGCAACGAGTATATATAACGTTAAAACAATACTTTTATTATCTTTTACTTTCTTTGAACTTATTTAACTAGAAGATGGGATAAAGATACTGAGGTAAAGTAGTTAGGCTATTGTAATGTGGTCTCTCTTGCTGCCTGATTTTATGCTGCTGCCTGCATCTTTTGCAAACAAAATGAAAAAATATTTGCAAAATATTGCTAACCCCATTGTAAAATCTGATTATCATGACAAATTATCGTACCTTGAACACTACCTGATAGTAAACCACTAAACACCTTAACACTTTATCTAAATAAAAGTGATTAAGCTTTGCAGAAAAAATGTTATATTCTGGAAAAGATTCTGTATTTTGGAAATTTTCCTCATTTTCAGATAAATATGCTTTTGAAGATGTTATGGTTACCATTTCTCCACGCAATCCAAAACTTGCTGACATTTCTCCTACGAAATTCCAAGTGTGTTTTTCTGTTACTGTAGAGAAGAGTGCGTATCACACTGGGCCATGGTAAGTAATTATTTCGGAAGATCAGTAATGCTTAGTTAAAAAGAGTATTTTTATTGATTCGGAGTTTGCTAAAGTTGATTCAGTGTATGGAACTGGGTTTTCTCTTACATGAAAGCTTTAGTTTATCTTGAATTTAACCATTTTGAAGTCTTACACCTATTTTGTATGTTATTAAAATATAGTGTAATAACTTTAGTATTATTGTAGAAAAAGAACTGTTAGCTACATATGATTGGTTAAGCATGTTTTAGCAATAATTACAGTAGTTAATTTGATTTAATAGTACTAGATCACACTTTGTTTTAGAATTGCTTTTACAGCTGTTACTTTTGTATTAAATTTGTTATAGTCACCACCCTACCTACTTATGAACATTCATGTTAGGGACATTCAGAGATATGAACAGACAAGGTCACTATGTACATAGATAAAATGGCCACAAGTAAGTTCAAATTTTGCTCTGTGCACCTATTCTGCCAAGGTTTTTGCAAAGAGCAGAACATGAGGAAGATAAAAAAACCTGCTCCTTTAATCCCTTCCCAAGTGTTCTCGTGATTACTTATCACATATTCTCATACTTGTAAAATATTCCTACTAATTTTTGTCTTCCCAATTTAACTTGTTGTTTAATGAATTCCCATTTTTTTTATAGATTCTCTCCCCATAGGAAGTGTTCAGTAGTAATTTTTTCAATATAGATGGCGGTTTGCATTGTTTGTTTACTTGTGAACTTTGAATGTCAGATGCTCCAAGTTCATAATTTTCAAAGTATCGAAAAAATAATAAATTTTGAATGTTGCACAAATCACAATTGTATTTTCTGCATTTTACCTTTCTAACATCCAAAATAATTCTTTATAATACTGCACAATTAAAAAATACAATGAAAATTGTAAAATCTATGACTCCTGAATTAACTTGGGAATTTAAACATGCATTTTTTTGCTTTTAGTGTAGCAGCCTGTTAGTGTGTTGCCTTGAATTGTAATTAACTATATGTTAAAATTTTAGGACCATTGAGGTTCGTAGCGATGTTGGATCGGAAGTGACAACTACAACAGATGGGGATGGCATTGGATGCATTATGTTACATCCAGGATCCTATTCAGCATCCATCAAATTATCATCTGCAGCAGATGAAGCTGGCATGAGGTAGTTTGAATATTTGTTTGACATTCTTTGTATACTATGGTACACAGTTTAATACTCAAGTTAACTAGCAATTAGTGATGCACAAACTTTACTTTGTGGTTTTTGTTTATCAAATATTGTTTACATGGAAGATGAAGAATGTTTTATCACAGGCTTTACAAGATCCAAAAATTTAAGATCCAAGGTGAGGACAAATCAGTTAAGAAATAAATAGGTTGTCATTTAATCACAAATGAACAGTGCAAAGTGAGTTCTTAAAAACTGCATATCTTAGGTCAAAAACTTTGACATCAAAAGCAGCTTATAGAACTGGAAATACTCATTGGTATTCTAGGTCATTTAGTTCTCTCTGTCACCATATAGTGGGGTATTTCTACAAGGCACACTGTTGATATTATACTGAAGGATCATTATTTTTACATCTTTTCATCTTATACCGTTGTTATTTCTACCTTTTGATTTTTATCCTCTCCCTACTTAACCCTGCAGCTTCCTTAATTTACCTTGCTCTAATTTGTTTGTCATATTTTAAGAACAAATTCTAAGGGTGGGTATCTGAGATTCTTCAGGTATGACTTTGTGGTCCTGTTAAACTTTATATTGATTACTTCTCTACACCTTGGGAAATTATTAGATCCATCCATTAGACCATTCATAGCCCTAGTGGTTAGTTCTACAGATTATAGCCCGAGACACATTTGGATCTTCTGAAAATTATGCCTTTATAAATGAGGAAGCTGGAAAATTTTCTGCCATTTGCTTTGGAAAAAATCTTTTTATCACCTCTTAGTACATTATTGCCTCATTAACTTATATTTTCTTTCTCTTATGCAATGCCTGTGCTGGATTTTGGGCTGCTTGCTGTTTAAGGCCTTTATTTCAAAACTCTCTGCGAGACTAGTCCCGTCTGCCTGCACGTATATGATTTCCCTACTTCTCCTTCTGTTATCCATTATAATTTCCCTACTTCTCCTTCTGTTATCCATTATAATTTCCCTACTTCTCCTTCCGTTATCCATATTTTTTTATATGCAGCAACAATTGCTGTGGTCCAGCTTAGGGTCATCCTCTCACCATTGGCCCTTTTATAAATACAGGCAGTCCTTGGGTTACGACGGGGGTTCCGTTCTTGAGATGGGCCGTAAGCCGAAAATTGTTGTAAGCCGGAACATCGTCAAAAATCCTAAGAAAACCTTACTTTTAATGCTTTGGGTGCATTCAGCACTATGTAAACTGCATTCTTTTTGCATTTTTCATAAAAAAACCTTCAAATATTGATTATTTTGCATTTTTGGTGTCATATTTCTTCTGACAGATCAGTGTTGTAGGTGCTGTAACCCTGGAAATAATTTCTGATGAATATAATTGAAAAGCGCCTTAACCTCGTCGTAACACGGGGACTGCTTATACAGAATAAAGATGCCTTGATTCAAACTTAAAGGGTTGGAATTAATGTCTGTAGGGTGACCATTTGTTGGCTCAACCCTCCCATGTATTACTGTTGTATTTTTGGTGTGGGTAAAATGTCTGTGATTTAAATCGTTATTGTATTAAGAAGGAACCTTTCAGACTAGTCATATAAAGAACTTAGTGGTCTAATTATTTTTTTTTTCTCTCGAATCTTGTCATTCTTGGTATTATGACATTAAGATCATCAGTCCTCATTCTTTTTAACTGAAAACTACCTGTATTTGGTTTTAACTTCTTTTCAGTGTGTAAGTGAACTTCAATAACCAAAAGGTTTTTTTATTAATGAAGCCAAAATTGAGAAAATCCAAGGTTGACAACGTGTAACATAAAAACTTCTGACAATTCTTTTGTCCCTATAATTCTGTTTCATAATTTTGTCTTGCTTTGATATAGTATCTCATGTTACTGTATTTACTTAATATTTTCTTTCTGTTCGGTTTACCTTACAAATCATTGTTTGACAGGCAGTTCTCTATTTCCATCCTCACTGACTGATACTAAAATAAGGAAAGCTTTCTTTTTTTGTGAATACTATACATGAATACCGAGTAACATATGGTTATATCATCATTAGGACAATTTTCAGGGTCTGAAGTGGATTCCTGAATAAAGCATAGTTTGCTTTCTAGACATAAAATAATTGAAAAAGATGAATATTTAGTGCATACTAAGTTACATTTCCCAGCACTACACTGGATTTCTTTCACATCTGTGAAATAGGCAAATGGAGTGGTTACTGGAAATTTGAAGTTTGAGAGGACGAAAAAGATTATGCAAAATATTTTGTGTTCTTGTAATTTAAGGCTTTGTTGTTGTTGAAATGTTTGAAAACTATGGTTAATGTCCTTTTACATATAACACAATTGTTTTCTGTTTACAGATTTGGTCCCTTGGAACATGTGTTTACTGTGGTAGCAGATGCTATTGATGAGCTGGCCTTCTCACAGTTCTTAGGAGAAATTATTGGAAAAATCTCCTGTCTAGAAAATTGTCCTAATATGACAGTAGTGCTCCGTTCAGCCAAAGGAGAATCATTCGCACTTCGTGATACTGTTGCTGTTGATGGGAAGTTTTCCATCACTGAGGTTGTTCCAGGTTTATACCAGCTAACTGTAAAAATGGGAGAATGGTGTTGGGATATGAAAACAATTTCTGTGACTGTGAACACACAAAATGTGGAAGTGTCCTTCCAACAGGTGGGATATCAGTTAACATTAGCATCATCTCATGAGACGACAATGAGCTATACTACCAACTCTGGCTCATCAGGTACTGTTGTAGCTCAGAAGGGTAGTACTCGTGTTTGCGTGTCATCCCCAGGCATTTACACTTTCACTCCAGTAGGATGTCACAAGTTTGCCTCTGCACAGATTCAGTGGGACACTGCTTCACCCACTTTAATAACTTTGTCTGCTACAAAGCATCAGCTTACTGGTGCCATCAGATCTACAGAAGTAGCACCTTTTACAGTGAAGGTGAAATCTAAATATAAGGTTAATGTACTAGGTCCTTTAAACCCATCCTCTGAGGATCCCAACTTATATGTATTTGAACATTGGGTACGTGAAGGTGAAACTATTGTACTGACTCCTGGTTCACCAACTAATTTGTATCAGTATGAACCAGCATCTCATGAATTCACAATGCCAACTGATTGTGTGATGAATGCAGTAACTTTTAAAGCTGAACGTGCACTTTTTATTCATGGTAAGGTGGTTCCTCCTTTGGGTGGAGTAACTATCAATGTAGAAGGTGGAAATGATGTTTATACTTATACTACTGATTCAGAGGGAAAATACACAGCAGGACCTCTTGATAATTCAGTTCCATACACTGTAACTGCTGAAAAGAAGGGCTATGTCATGAATGCCCTTAAAGAAAAGGGACATTTTGAAGCTTACAAGCTAGCAGAAGTTGTTGTTGAGGTTAAAGATGAAAATGAAGAACCCTTGTCTGGGGTGTTGGTATCAATGTCTGGAGGTAAAAGTTATCGGCAGAATAGTCTTACAGAAGATGATGGCACCATCGCTTTTCTTTCCTTAACTCCTGGTGATTACTTTTTAAGACCAATGATGAAGGAATATACTTTTGAGCCACCCTCAAAAATGGTGACTATTGAAGAAGGTGCTGCGATAGTGGTTACCATCAGGTAGGTTGAATTTTTTGTATTGTTGCCTAATGGTAATTTAGAATTACAATAGAAGATATGAACTGCTTTACATACAAAATATGTTGTAAATTATTAATCCTTAATTGATCTTATTTACCAATTGGGTTATATGTACTGCAATTACTGACTTTATACATTTTCAGTGGATCTCGAGTGGCTTATAGTGTTTATGGACAAACTGTGTCATTAAGTGGGGAGGCTGAAACGGATGTAGTTGTTGAGGCAGTTGGTAAAGAAGGAGATTGCACTCAATACCAAGAGGAGGCTGTGTCAGATGCACAAGGTCACTTCAGGATCAGAGGGTTATTACCAAAGGTATTGTGTGAAAGCAATTGTTCAGTAACTATTAAGTGAATTTCTCTTCTACTTAGTATAAGTTCCAGTATGTCAATAAAAAAGGTGGTTGTAGTATCCCTTTATCCCTTAGCTGCATCTACTTTTTAGCTTTGTACTTTCAGAGTTCATCCTCGTTTTTCCGTCTTGCTGTCCAATCTGTCACTGTGGTGTTTTCTGCTGGTTTTGCCTTTAATCCTTGTACTTTATCTCATTTATTTTTTGATCTCGTATACGTAGCTGTCCTGGATCTCTTCTACTTAACTGTCCAACCACTTCAGCTTGTTTATAAAATCTTGAGTGCTAAATGGCTGAAAGTGGCATAGTACTTGGTATAGCATAAAATTCATGAGTCATTCATTATACTGCAGATAGTAATTTTCTTCTTGATCTTGGAACAGTTTTTTTTTTTTTTCATTTGAGGACCAGACAGACAGCAGAAGTCAAGGATGGTTATTTAATGGATACACAACTTCAGCAGGTTGAAAAGTCTGCAACCAAAAGTAGTGACAAAATTCTTGGCAAATACTGGTTTGGTTTACCAGTAAGTTGTTGACTTGTATTTGACCAGTTTGTAATGTGTTTGTTAAGTTGCTGATGTGTTTTTATGACAAGTTTTAGTGTTGTTGGACACACGATAGAATATAAGAATCTCAGCTGTCTTGATCATTTCATTGCCAGCACTGCTTCAGATGAATTGCAGATACCAAAAGAGACTGGTAGGGAAATGCACTGGCATGCCTACAATAGGCGTGTGGTTTTCCATGAATACTCATTACAAGACTGTAGGTTGAGTCCCTTCTATGACTAAATATTCCTTCCAAGTGATGTCTGGACATGGTAGAAGCATAGAAGGATATGTCCTTGATGTATGGAAGATGTATACCTAGGAAAAATACAAATTATATGAGAAAAATGGTACATCAAAATGACCAGGCTGAACAAGCTTTGGAAATCAAAGACTGAAATTTTATACAAAAGATTATACCTAATTGTTATATGATCTACATTGCTTTATGGACAAGAATAATGGTATGGCAATGAAACTACAGATTTAAAGTCCTTGTTGACTTGAGAATAAACCTTTTAAAAGAATATTAAGAGTCAGTTGGCAGGTTACCATTGTAAGGAATGATGATGCTGCCTCTCTTTGATGGTGATTAGAGATTTTTAGAGTATCCTTCAAATTGAAAGTATGCATAAAAAGTCAAATGCTAGGTAAAATTGAAATTTGCATTTGATATAGTCCATTTACAATGGCTTGGGATTCATAATAATATTAGTGTAGAGAAAACTGAATAGGTTTTCACGTTATTTAGTTATAGTTAGTTAAAATTAAAGTCCTCCTGGGCCTCTGCAAGGCTCATAGGGCAGCGCTGATCTCCTGTTTCTTTGGCCGACAGCCGGTGGAGACAGGTCCCAGTGCCTAAGACACATGGCCAGTGTGTTGCTAGGCCCACTGTTTTAACCCCCCCAGCCAGAGAGCTGGTACCTATTCTCCTACCTACCATCGAGTTTCCAGACTGCTAGGTTGGCGGGCCACTGGGTTTATAAAATGGTGCCATTCCCAAGCCACCAGCGAGCGGCGGGGCTTAAACCTTAGTCCTCTCGACTGGTAGAAGGGAACTGTTACGTAGTTAATAGAAAACATAAAAATTTTACATTTAAAACTTTGTTTGGCACAGTATTGATGAATTTTACATTTAAAACCTAAGTTTGTTGCAGTATTGATGAAATTTGTCTTTCATTATATTATGTGTACTTGAAATTTTTAAGTATTAAACTAAACTAACCTTGCATTTTTGCCTTTCAGTGCCAGTATGAGTTACGACTTAAAGTGGGAAGTGGTATAAATCAGCATGTTCAACGTACCTTGCCATCATCTCGTATCATTTACACAGACACCAGTGATGTACGAGACCTAAAACTCATAGTTTTGCGACCGTTCAATCAAATGGATGTTGCCATCAAGGTTGACACAGAACCTCAGTATCTCTCATCACTTGTTGCTAGACTTTACAGAGATGATCTCCCTGATTCTCCAATTCACTCTATCAAGCTGGGTCCTCATCCGTATTTTATGTTACCCCCAATGACTGCGGATAAACGTACATACTTCTTGCGTTTAGATTCTAATCTTCCCACCTCACAGTATGAATACACTAGTCCTGAGATAACCTTTGAAGCAGATTCAGCATTTGAACATCTGAATTTAAGTTTCAAACCAATTTTAAGGAGTGTGGATGCAGAAATGAGTCAGGGGACTGTGGTTGGTTTTGCTTTAGCAATTGTATTAGTTGTAGTAGCCTTCAATTATGACAAAACAGGACCTACAGTGGAAAGATTATGTGGAATACTAATTAGTTTCACAGCACGTAAACCAGCTCCCAGATTAGTGTCCAACTCAGATGCTCATGTTGGTGAGCTTGTAAGAAAGAAAGTGAAGTCTAGAAAAGTTTAGCATTTAAATCATTGTCTGTTTACATGTTAATAACAGCACTTTCTGTATGATGTCAGAAGCCAAGTGTCAAACTATCTTTTTTCAAGGAAGACAGTATATTTTCCCATACCAAAGAGCTGTGATATCTCAAAACAGCATGTGAAAATATAATCTTCCTCAAATTTGTAGTTTTCCATACTTATTGTATGTATTTATGGAATGTGAGGATGCCAGGGTGAGTGTCAGTGCTGTCATCTTGTTATCAGAACATACTGTAATAAAAATTACATTATGCACAAAATACTGTTCAAAGTATTGTTAAAAATGTTAAGCTTATGTAGTGCGGTAAGATGTAGTGTAGTAACAACTGTAATTTTTGTTAATAAATAAATTTCTACTTCTAAGGATTCAGTCTTTCCTTAAGCAATAATGATACATTATGGTTTTTCGAGCAATATACAGAATGAAGTGCAATACTACCTCTAAAGTGAAAACTTACAGTAGCAGGAACTAATTACACAATGAAAATCTAGACCAACATTTTAATTTTAGTTTATAGTCACAGCACATTCATTCTTACAGCATTGTCAAATTACTTTTGTATGAAACGTGGTTTAGACCCATGGCGTCCATCCTTCATACAGCGTAGCAAGGTTATCCAAGTTTGTTGCTTCCCTAATGGTGTAATCCACCTGAAAATTATAATGTGAATTAGTGACATTGGAAATTAAATGCCTGTAGTTCTAACATATGGTATAATGTTGATTAACACATTAAAGCTGGAGTGGTCATAGAAAAATTTTAACAAGGTGGTTAATTGTAGGCAGGCAGGAGAGGGACCCTGCTCACTTGCTAGCCGTCACTTTCTTTGGCTGTTGTCAAATTATGACCTCTTCCTGTGCTCGTGTAAACATCATGTTTAAACTTCTTTCATCCTTATAATGTTATGGTGTTTGTATTTTTTGTTCAACAAAGATCTGAACAGGAAAATGAAAGGTATAAAGTATGTAAACAGCTGGTTGGCTACTTCATTTCCTCGATGCCACGGTAACCCGTTTATTGTTCTGTAATGGTAACTCTTGTAAGGAATGTGCTGGGCTGGTCTCCTTTACAGTTGAGAGGTCCAGAAGCAGCAGAGGAAGGCCACAATGTTTGCTGGTTTCTTTGAGGGGATTACTGTTCCTTTTCAGTACCACTAAATCGACCAAACACTCTTTTCTGTGTGTTCTCTGATTGACTGAGGAGGGTACATGAATGAAGGCTTTTGACCAACCCACACTCTCTCACAGTGCCAATGAAAGTGGTAGAGCTTACCCATGTTGAGACTCCAGTTCAAGTTCATAGTTCACCACTGCCTGTCCTGCTTGAGTACTGGCAGGCATTCATGTACTTGGTATTTTGAGTGAAGCTGTCAGTGCTGCTACTACTTTTATTTCTGCTCTTGAATTGTTGAGCCTCCTGCTACAGCATTCATCTTACCAGCATGTGGATATGACCCAGCAGTATGGACCACTGACCCTACTACCTCCCTTGACAAGTCTGCTGTAGCCAAAGAAAGTAAGATTTGTGGATGGAGTAAGGTGAAGAGATACAAGCAAGTAATTCTTCCTTGTTGTCAACCTCTTTCTCTTCCTCATCTATGACTCTTCATACTTCCTTAAGAATGAAAAAATCATAGAATTCCTCTCAAGAAGTCCCATAAGATTGATTGAGTCCTTTCCTTTTTCTTTTCCTTTCATTTACCTGCAGGTGGAAAATCTGCCATAAGTACAGCTTAACATGGGTTTTTCTTTTAAAACAGCACCTCCCCATTCCTTCTAAGGCCCCGTCCACACGGTTGAGCTTTGGTCGACGAACTTTGATGTGACGTCAGAAGCGGAGAAACAGCAGGAAAAGTCAGAACTTTGCTGCATTTTCTCCACTTCTGACGTCACATTGAACAAAGTTCGTCGAGCAAAGCTTGACCGTGTGGACGGGCCTTAAGACATGAAAGACTATTCTGAACTCCCCTCATTTGTACTTCTGCCAAGGTATGCAGGAAAAGTCAGCATTACATTCTTAGCTTCTTGCTCAGTACGTTTATGACCTCTGGATCATGCATGTACAGACAACGGGCTTGGGGGTAATTGTGCTGATCACTTAGCAGTACCTGGCTCATCAAGAACTCTATATGCATATAAAAGCTCCCCAGATTGTGCAAGTGAAGACAGAACATACATGTGCGAAAGGTGGTCACAGCAAGTTGTGTGCCTGTGATTGTACCAGAACTGATAATGTTCCTATTTTATCCAATAAATGTGCACTATGATTTTGAATGGCTGGGAGTCAACATGGGCTTGTGATTAAGTGATCAGTCATCAGGTCTGATCACTTGAGTCAACGGTCCTGAGATCGCTCACCAAGGATGACTGGTGTGTCCCTTTTGCAAGAAACTCTGACAGAAGCCTTGGGGAATCTCTTTAGAACCCCTTCATGCAGTTAGAATAGGACTTTTAATAGATCAAGGATGACAGTTATCCTGTCCAGAGGAGAGTTCACAAAGCCATGGTCTTTGGCCTGTCTTAGCCATTCAAGAAACTTTTCAGTTTCATAGGTAATGACACTGCTAGACAACCTAAACCTCACTTTTCCCCATATGTCACCTACAAGTCCCTGGATGCTTCTGTATGACCTGTGATGGTTGCTCAACAGGTTGTCTAGTCCCCATGTCCCTCTGGGATATAAATTTCATGGTTGGCATAAAGCTAGAAGTTGAATGGGTGACCAACTGGCTTTCTCCCAATACAGATAGACTTCACAATGGGGCATCTAATCTCAGAATATGACTCTTCAGGTGTACTCCCTCTGCTCTCCTTTTTATCAGCAGCAGTGGCAAAGTAATCATCTGTATCCATCAATTTATGATTGATCCAGATACTAACTGTCTTATGACTTGTGCTACCCTATCTTTATGACAACACTAGCCTCTTTTAAGTTTTCTTTAAATGAGAGTCAGACAAACCTCACTCTGACTCAGAGTCCTACCATCTCGCATTCATAAGCCAGATTTTATATCTGGTTACAAAAGTCACTGATACCCTGATCATGAGTGACTAGGAACTTAGCATTCCTGGATGGAGATTCAATTTCCCAGTTGCAGTATCGTAATATTTCTGTCTCATTCTATCACCTTTCTTATAATAAAAACTAAAGAAGACTTAATGCCTCAACTGAGAGATACTTCTGAATAGAATACACATGACTGCCAAGGTGCCAAGTAGAAATTATGTTTTCTAAGAAACACCGCTGACAATGATGTTATTAACCACTGTCCAGACTATATTTGGAACTGGTACTTACAATACTGTATATGACTGACAAAAGGCATTGCTTGTGTTGTAACTACTTAAAGCTCCAATGCCGACTTCTGCAGTCATACCATCTAGAAATGTATCGTAGGTACAGGCAGTCCCCGGGTTACGACGGTGTCGGCTTACGACGTTCCAAGGTTACGACGCTTGTCAATAGACGTTATTTCCATGGTTACGACGCATGTTCCAGGGTTACGACACCTACAACGCTCATCTGGGAGATGAAATATGACACCAAAAATGCAAAATAATCAATATTTGAAGGTTTTTTTGATGAAAAATGCCATAAGAATGCAGTTTACATAGTTTTCAATGCACCCAAAGCATTAAAAGTAAGGTTTTCTTAGTATTTTTGACGATGTTCCGGCTTACGACGCATCTCAAGAACGGAACCCCCGTCGTAACCCGGGGACCGCCTGTATTATATTACCCTGTAAATGTAACTGCACCAGTCAGTTTAGAGACTATTCTCCTACCTAAGGAGCAGTTTCTATTTCTGTAGGAATTAAAACCAAAGCTTTAAAGTAATTTGCATTTTTCATGTGTTGCAAACCATCTCAACCATTAAACACAGTCTCTGATACCGACAGGAAAAGTAATATTGCTTTATGGCAGGTGACCGACTTGCCTACCAACCTCCAATTAACCATCTTGTGACAAAGTTCCAATGACTGAGTTCCAGCTCACACTGGGGATTAGCCCAACACGAAAGGCTCTGTTTTGTTTACTTAATAAAAATACTTTAAAAATTTGGTACTGGGTATCTTTAGTTAAAGATACACTTTTGATAGATGAAAAGCTTATTGAAATTCTAAGTACAAAACAAAAAGCATTGTAACATATCTTAATCTATTGCATTACCACATACTAAGTCATTTATTTCACCATGAGTATTACCAAAATGAACTGCATATAACACTAAATATATTATTTTTCCTTACTTGCTCTGAAACAGATGCTCTTCTTGTTGCATCCAAATCTCTTCCTTCCAATTTCACTTTTACACGTCTCCATACATTTAAAGCATAAGCATTGTGCTCCTGGACAACTGAAAAGTTGACAACATTATTAATTAAATATAAAAAATGCTAAATGAATTAATGGCAAGAGATCCTCTTGCACAACAGCCAGCTCATGACAAAACAGTGTACTAGTCCTGATTCCTTAACCTATGGTACTTTGACCTGACCCAAGGAATAAGGTACTATAAATCTGCCATTACTGAATCATCCTGGAAAACTAGAGGGGCCACTCTTTTCTGTACTGTAGTGGGTTTCAGTTTATCTGTCATCCCTTGGGTGATGATGTGGCTGTGCTTGGCTGAAAATCAATGTTTCAGATATTGGCTAATTGTGAGAAATACCCAAATTATTTTTCAGTACTATATTTAAGAGTTTATAAATAAAAGAACATACCTTCTTATATAAAGCATCAACAACAATTTGTATCAATAGTATATCTATACAAGCACAACACAGACCAGCTTGTATCAAACAGTCTCCTTTTCAACACCCTGTAGGCATTGCTCAAGATTCTTTGCAGCGTTGTTTCAACCCCTAGCTGCAACCCCTTTCATTCCTTTTACTGGACCCCATTCATATTCTTTCCTTTATATTGCTATCCACCAGCTCCTAACAATTTTTTTATAATGCAACTGCATGGTTTTCCTCCTGTTACATCTTCCAAACCTTTCTAATCTCAATTTCCCTTTCAGTGCTGAATGACCTCATAGGTTCAAGCACTAGGCCTTCTTTCAAAAATTACCTTTAACTGATATACCTTAGGCTACACACACCTTTGCCCACAAAGTTCTGATCACACCATTTCATTCAAACTTTATTCATGTACAATTCCACTGTGTAAATATAAAAATGGTTTTATGATACCACTGAAGTATATCCACGTCCGTAAACTGGAAAAACTAACCTGTAATGATTTTGACTGTAGAAAATGAAGCATGGAAAAACAAATGATAGGACTATGTATTTACCAAATATTTTATTTTACTGGCCTCAAGCAGTAAGCACATTTTCATGTCATATCAGTTAAAAATTACTTTCTTATTATGACCATTAATCATTTATGCAAGTAAGCTAGCTTTTTATGCCATATGAATGTCATCGACACACAAAGGATGACAGGAACTTGATAGAATCTCAAACTTTTGCTTGATTAGTTATTAAGCAAAATACTGCTGAAATTGCCCTATTATAATGATATGTATGCTCAAGAAAAAATATATACATATGTTGAAGTATTCTAGAAGAAAACTACACTACCACTGCCAAGCATTAACTGAAATTTTCTACCGTTCAGACAATGTTTTAGCAATTGTTCCTTTCACCTACCCCAGACAGCTTCATAGATATCAATATTTTATGCTAATTTGAATACGTATTACCCTACTCAAGTAATTTACATGTAAGAACTCATTCAATTACATTTTATTCCTACTCAATAGCCAGATGTCTTATTATTTACCTACAATGACATAAAACAATTACTGTATTGAAAGCCCATTGTTCATTTGTATATGTATTGATTATTTGATATAAGCTCATCTTTCGTGTGCTTGTATAACTATTATATCATCAATATAAACTGGCATGTTTATGATCTATATAAGAAGGTGTGAGGGTTGTTTGTATAAATAGGCATTCAGATGTATTGCTGAAGAAATAGTTTCCATCTCTAGCAAAATAACCTAACGATATCAGATACACTGATTTCAGCCAAACACGAGCTAGCTATGCGTATTGCCTCATCTACCTCAAACCTAAGTTTGTGAGTGGACAGCTGGAATGGAATAGACTACAGTCATTTTAATTCTCCACAGGTAAAACCCATCCAAGCTACTACTTTTGTAATTGCCAAGCCTTTTTATGGCAGGGAGTGTTACGAAGCACTCCATAAAGGTGAGAATGTGAACTTGGTTGTCTGCTTAAGCTGCTACTATTCATAATCATCATTATTTCTGTCATGCCTTATTTCTGTACTCCAACACAGTTACTACTAGTAAGGTTATGCAACAAAAAATATAGTACTCTACTTATGCACGAAATCCTACAGAAAAAGGAATGATAAGCCCACATTTTATTGTATACTACAGATGACATTGGAAGCAACACAAAAATGGAAAAAATCTATGTCTGTCAAGTTGCTCTTCAGAAGTCATTGCAACTCATGGAATGACAATTTAAATTTGCTTAGTCAACAATTTAAATGACAAGATATTTTAGGCAACAAAGCATGATGAATAAAAATCAAATCAAAAATTTTAAGTACAGTAGAGACCTGGTTCACGACCGTATTAGTACTCGACATAATCGGATTTCGCCACTAAATTTCCAATAAACTTTGTATCTGTTTTCAACCAAAAAACCAGTTTCCGACCCCCGACCATATGATGTTTGTAAAACAAAAAAGTTTCCGCCAGCCGCCGCTAGTTGGCGTCATCCAGTGCTACCAAATGTAGCATAATTTCATGTTTTTTAGCACAATTTGACCCAAGAATTGGAGCTTAGCATAATTTCTTTCACACTTAGGGTTCTAGTACAATTTTAGAATGTATTTTCCCTAAAATTTTAAATAAAATGCAGAAAATTCCTCAATTTCATACACAGCTATAGTGAATGTATCTACAAGTGAAATTGCCTCAAAAGCAGCACTAACAAATGAGTTAATTGCTAAGTTTGAACCCAACTAAGGAATGTTAAATTTTGTGAATATAAATAAATACCCACAGTGGCATGACAAACGATCAGTAAAGTGTTAATAATGTTTTTTCTTCATGAGTAAAGAATTACTTTTTTTCCTTTTTTAAGTTTTATTTTTTCAGTAATCAAAATT
This sequence comes from Macrobrachium nipponense, assembly GCF_015104395.2. Classification (NCBI taxonomy): domain Eukaryota; kingdom Metazoa; phylum Arthropoda; class Malacostraca; order Decapoda; family Palaemonidae; genus Macrobrachium; species Macrobrachium nipponense. Next base: position 39,431,421 of record NC_087203.1, read on the forward strand.
TTAATTATGTCTGAAGTGATTTTCACACAATTTTCAAGTATTTATTCATTATGTATGTGATCTGTTAAAAGAAAAATAGTGTTTCAGTGGCATGATAATGATCAAGTAATAAGTACGTATGTTTTTCTTCTTGAGTAGAGATGGTTGTTTGTTTACCTTTTTTTTAGTTAATTTTTCAGTAAATATCAGTAAATAACAAAATGTTATATTTGAAGTAATTTTCACACATTTTCAAGTATTTATTAATTGTTTATGTGACCTGTTAAAGAAAAATGGTTCTGAGTGGCATGATAATGATGCAGTAATAAGTAAAATTTGTTGTTTTTCTTCACATTTGTATGTGTGATCTTCACACATTTGTCAAATAGTATAATAGTGATTGCATATCAAATAGTGTACTAGTGATTGCGTATGTGATCTATTAAAGAAAAATGGTGTTTTATTACGAGTTTCCTAACATGTAAAGATCATCAAATTATAGTTATAATATTGTCTGTTCGTCACTTTTAACATTTCACCTAATATATAAATGTTTTAAATTTCCATTACATCGTTGTTTTAGCTCGAATGTATTAGAGAAATGAGATAATGATAGATTAATAGCATAATTCTGGCACAAAATTGCACCATATTTGGCATAAATTCTTGCTTGGACCGACTAGCATAATTTATCAAAACGGTTGGTAACACTGGTGACGCCACTCAGCATTGTTTAAAGTCCGCAACTAATGTTTACAAACATTCAAACATGTGTCGTGTCTTGTACACCTTGCGCGCATTTCGTTTGCTTTTTCGGTGGTATCAACTCTATACGCAATTACCTTTTGATTCATCATGGGTCCCAACATTACTACTGGCTATCTATTAAAACCTTTTGCTATTGTTAATCTCTGAAATAATGGAAAAGCGTTTTCCTTCTTCAAAATGTTTCCATCATTTCCAACTCCAAAATAAACCTTAAGTTTCGTCTATCCTCTCCTCTGCATGAAAGTGATGAGCAAAAAAAAGATTTAATCAAGCACCCTTGCTTGATTTTTTTTCAAGCGTAGACATATTCTAAAACCATGCTCACACTTGAGGCGCGAGTTTCAGTAGCAAATGCAATACGTATTTAAGTGTTAGGTTTGGAGTGAAGGCAATGTTACGTACGTAGGTTACATGTGCGGTTCGGTAGCGAATGCAATCTTTAAGCTTTGTTAAGCTTTCCGGTAAAGAAGAAGTTAGTCATAGTTTATATCAGAGAAGCCACTATGCCATATTAAGTGCGTAGTAATTAAGAAATTAAGAAGAATCTTTTATGTCGTACTGTAATACGTTAATGTTTACGTGTGAGATTTGGTAGCGAACCAGTTACATACGCAACATGTTCGGTTCGGTAGCAACGCAATCTAAGCTTTTTAAGCGTGCCGGTAAAGAAGAGGTTAGCGTTAGGTTAACTCAGAATCCGCAACGGTATACATTAATTATAGAAATTAAGTAGATTCTTTTATGTCTACTGTAAAAATACGTCATTGTTTACGTGTGAGATTTGGCAGTGAAACCACTGTCACATACGTAACGTGTGCCGTTCGGTAGCGAACGCAATCTTAATCTTTGTTAAGCTTGCTGGTCAAGAAGAAGTTAGCCTTAGCTTAATCAGAGAAGCCGCTATGGTATAGAATAATTATAGAAATTAAGACGATTTCTTTTATGTCTAACTGTAAATGATGTCAATGTTTACGTATGAGGTCTGGTAGTGACACAGTTTACATATGCAACACATGCGTGGTAACGAATGCAATCTGTATGCTTCGTTTATAAGCGTCGTCGTAAAAAGAAAAAAAAAAAGAAAGAGGTTAGCTTGATATTAAACTCAAGAGATGCTGGTACGTAATGGTATAGTAATTAAAGACATTAAGAAGATTCTTTTACTTATGCGTACGTATATATGTACCATGCAGTACCATAATAATTGTCAAAGTCCAATAAGCTTCAAACCAGCCCAGATATTGGACAATTTGCCGTAAAAGACGCACCTTTTTTATAAGGACATTTATGAAACAAAATCGTTAGTATCATAACATTACATTTACTGAAAGATAATTTTCAAGCGATTTTGTATACAGTATTGCAGTCGACTCCGTAAAAGATTTACATTAAATTAATATCGAATGTAAATGTTTTTAGGCTTATAGCGAGATATGGTTTCTTTACTACTATAGTCCCAATATAAACCACCAGGGCTGCGCTATGGTTTGTTTACATCCTTAAATGCCGACTTACTGTAGGCAAATTTTTGCAAGTTTTTGATAAATATAAATTGGGTTTAATTTTAATAGTTTATTAATTTACTGTAATAATTAGACTTGCTTTTCAATGTTTTTATTATGTTAGCAACACGTTTTATGCCTACCCACTACACTATGTTCTACTTACTATTTACCTAGGTAGCCTATGGATCTTGGTCAACAATCAGTTGGACACAGGCTAGTTTTCTTTTATACTGTATATTATACATTTAAAATTATAAATATACGTTTAACATGATATTTATTTAATTTTAACTTTTAACTTATTTTAGTTGTAATTTACATGTAATGTATTGTATAAAAAGGCAAGGTTAGGGTAATAACTGATGGTCAAGAACGGATTAATCCATTTTCAGTTATTTCTTATGGGAAAACTTGATTCATTTCTCGAAATAATCGAATTTCGACACTCCTTCTGGAATGAATTATTGTCGAGAACCGAGGCTCTACTGTAATTTGTATTTTTCCTAGCTATACTTACCCTGAACTACTATAGGAGAATCCTGGATGTCAATCCGGTACCGACCAGAAAAAACTGGTTATTCCCTCCTGACCCCTGGCCAGGTATGCCCCAGGGTCGAAGCTCACAACCTCTGACCTGCAGTCCTTTCCACGGCCCTAGAGCTCCTGCCCTCAGATACGCAGGGATGGATGGGAGGGCGTAAAAATTTCGTAGTTCGGGGTAAGTATAGCTAGGAAAAATACAAATTACTTAAAATTTGTGATTTGTTCCAACGCTGTATACTTACCCCGAACTACTATAGGAGACTTAATCCTTAGGAGGCGGGAGTATCTAGGGAAGGAAGAGTCCTTACCATTAAGAGGTCACCCCCCTTCAGGCCGGAAGGGGGAGGGAGACCCACCCCACCGAATTAGGGCGGAGGAGGTGGGGGTACCCTTGCCGTCCGGATGGAATCCCGACTGGTGGGCAATGGAGGGAATAACTCATGAGTGTAAAACAAAGGTATGTAAGTCGAATATTCCTCCCATAGACTCACCTGAAGATTTGAGGAATTCTGCCAATTGCGTCGAAGGCCCAGTGTGGAAGGGGGAGGGGGAAAGGAGTAGGGTAGGTTATAGAGGATGAGGATACCATGTATACACACACACACACAACCCTAGGCTAGGCTAGACTCTCTGTTGGCCCGCCATGACTGGCCCTATCTTAAAGGCGTCAAGGGACCTCCTCGTACAATCCTTGAGGTAACGGGTTGTAAAGGTGGACTGACACTTCCACACCCCCGCCCTCAGGATCTGGGCGACGGCCATATTCTTGAAGAACGACAAGGAGGTGCCTATACCCCTGATATTGTGGGGCTTCGCGCCTTGTGGGGGGACCAGCCCTGCTCCCTCGTAGGCCCTCCTGATTGTCTTCTTAACCAGGAGATGGTGTACTTCGCTACTGCTCTATTCTGCCGCCCGGTCGAGACGAAAATATTTTGAATACAAGGGCGGAGCCCTTCCGTCCTACCGAGATATTTTCTCACTGCCCTGACCGGGCAGAGGAGCAGGTCCTTGGGATCTTCAGACTTAGGAAGGGCTGGAATGGAGAACTCCACGAACCGCTCATCTAATACTGACGGGTTCTGGGTTTTGGCTATGAAGGACAGCACGAATTTGAAGGTTAGTTCATTCCACCCCCTTTGAATGGGATACCTGGTAGGAGAGCCCATGAAGCTCCCCCACCCTCTTGGCGGATGCTAAAGCCAAGTGGAAGACCGTCATTAGTGTGAGCTCTCGGTCTGTAATATCCTTGAGCGGCTCGAAGGGGGGCTTTTTCAGAGAGTCCAGGACTCTGGCCACGTCCCATCGAGGGACCGCTAAGGACCTGGGGGGGTATGTCTGTTCGAATCCCCTAATGAGTAGGGAGATGTCCTTCGAACTCCCCAGGTCTACCCCTCTCTGATAGAAGACCTGGCTTAAGGCTGCCCTTACTCCTTTGATGGCCATGATGGAGAGCCCCTTTTCATCCCTCAGATGGACAAGAAAATCCGCGACGTGGGAGATCTTGGCCCATAGGGGGTCCAGGTTCTGCCCTTTGCACCATGCCCCGAAGAGCTTCCACTTCGCTTGGTACACCGCTGCAGACGACTTCCTAAGGCATCCCAACATTCGGGAGGCCAATTTACGTGAAAACCCCCTCTTCTTCAGGAGGAGCTCGATAGCCTCCACCCGTGAAGGCAGAGGGCGTCCAGGCCCTCGTGGGACCTTTCGAAGTGGGGCTGTCTTAGAAGGTCCGGCCTCCAGGGGAGTTCTCAGGGGTCTTGAATGGACATCTCCAGGAGGTCCAGGAACCAGTCCCTGTCGGGCCACCTGGGGGCAACGAGGGTCATGACCGTTTCTTTGGAGGTTCGGTGGCAATTGAGGACCTGCCTGAGGACCCTGAAGGTGGGGAAAGGCATAGAGGTCTAGTCCGTCCCAGGGGTGTTGAAACACGTCTTCCCACACCGCTGTCAGGTCCGGGACAAGGGAGCAGAACACTGGGAGCTTGGAGTTTAAGTTCATTGTGAACAAATCTATGGAGGGGGAGCCCCACCTGCCGATCAGCTCGCTCGCTACTAACGGGTGTAGAGACCATTCTCCCCCTAGGACCTGCCCCCACCTGCTGAGGCCGTCGGCGATCACATTCCTTTTCCCCAGGATAAACCTTGCCAGCAGAGAGATCCCGGCATTCTCTGCCCACTCCAGAATGGTCTCCGACAGATCGCACAGGGGTCGTGATCTAAGACCCCCCTGCTTTTTGACATAGGCAATGATGGTGGCGTTGTCACACATGACTGCCACCCTTTTGTTTCTCAGGCTGTCTTCGAGGGCTTGGAGAGCTTTAAGGATGGCCAGGAGCTCCAGGTTGTTGATATGGAGTTCTCGCTCCCGTTCCGACCGCTCCCCCCCAATCATCTCTGTCTGTAGGTGGGCTCCCCAGCAACCCCCCCTTGATGCGTCTGTGAAAAGGAGCATCTCCGGAGGGACGTCCGTCAACGGGACACCCCGTCGGAGGTTCACATCGTCCAACCACCAGCGAAGGGCTTCCACCATCAACTGAGAGGGTTCTATCAACTCCCATGGATTCCTCCCATCCGAGGTCCATCAACTGAGAGGGTTCTATCAACTCCCATGGATTCCTCCCATCCGAGGCCTCATCTTCAGCCTTCCCTGGGGCACTAACTTCTCTAGGGAGACGAGGTGGCCTATCAGCCTCTGCCATACTCGCGCTGGTCTGGGAGTGCTTGTCAGGAAGGGGGTCGCTATGTCTCTGAAGTTGGAAATTCGATCCTCCGACGGGAACGCCCTGGCCCTCACTGTATCCAGATCCATACCCAAGTACACCATCCTGTTGGTGGGTTCCAGGTGTGATTTCTCCCAGTTCAGGACGATTCCCAGACGAGAGCAGAAGGTCAGGAGTTCCTCCCTCTGCTCCCTTAATCGATCCTTTGAGGAGGAAAGGAGTAGCCAATCATCCAGGTACCACAGGAGGCGCATGCCTTTCCTATGGGTCCAGGGGGACACAAGGGAGAATACCCTTGTGAAAACCTGCAGTGCTGTGGACAGGCCGAAACATAGGGTCCTGAACTGGTACGTGGCTCCCTCCCAGTTTACATGGAGGTACTTCCTCCTGGAGGGGCGTATTGGAATCTGGAAGTATGTGTCCTTGAGGTCAAGGGACAGCATGTAGTCCCCTTCCCTCAGGGCCGCCAGAACAGAGCGAGGGGTCTCCATCTTGAAGTCGGTCTTGAGGATGTACGTATTGAGGGTTGGTAGGTCGATTATAGGCGGCTGAAGAACCCTGGGGAGTGGGTGGTCACTAGTTGGAGGGCTCCCTTCTCCAATAAAGTTAGGACTTCCAGCCGAAGAGCCTCCTCATGCCCGGGGACCCGGGGGCTGAATGCCCCGCTGTCCGGTTCCTCCGTCAGGGGAGGCTTCCTATCCAGGAAGGGGATTCGGTAACCTTCCCTGAGGACCTGGACGGTTCAGGGATCGGCCCAAAGATCCTCCCAGTCCCGCCAATGATTGGAGAGGCACCCCCCACCCCCCCCCCGAGGCGTCAAGTCGGGTAGGAGGCCTCACCTCCTATTTCCTCCGGGGGAAGCGGCCGCCCTTCCCCCTGCGAGAGGGAGCAACTGAAAAGAATACCATGCTGACCATGTTATATGAAAGATAAGTAGAGATTTCCCAATGGGAAGATACTGTAAAGTGATATGGTGTGATTGATGGCAAGAAAGATAACTCCCCCTATGATGGGATGTTCCACTATGTATTGTTTCCTACTTTGTTCATTAAAAATTTATATTATCTTAAAAGAATGAATATGGTTGTTAAGGAAAAGCCTAAAGTACATCATTTGTTTGATATCTGGGCTAAATCTTAACAAACATGATAAAAGATTACTTAGGGTAACATTCATCCTCATAAACCTTTTCACATCAGCTTTTCCTTTGATGTTAGGCATGAAATGAGATCTCTCAACTCTCTTGTGTCTTGCAGACTTTCAGTCTGAATTCCAGATAGATATAAGTCTTACATTTCTGTCTTTTCCATGACCTCCTTGGCCTTATATTGGGTCAGTCCTGAAGCTCCTGTACTCACAAATTCTGTGACCTCTTGTTCATTCTTATCACCTCCTAAGCATCCATACCTTTGAGAACTCAAGTTATGATCTTCCCAGTGCACTCTGGTAACAAATATTACCACTCAAGTCATATGTTGTTCTAAAAATTATCTTAATTTGTTTTTATTGTATATGGTGATGCGTGCCTTCTATATACAGGGGGTTAGGGGGTTACTACTCTTTCTTTTTTTTCACTGCCCTCTCAGTCCAGCTTGTCCCCAAGGTAATGGAAATGTCCTATAACTATGGTGAAAAGCAAAGGATTATGGGCTGTCTTGATGAACACAAACACTCATCTTTCTTTTGATACTCCTGCCTCTATTTTCACTCTATATCTTAAGTTATGATACTTTTAGTACATCACTATCTCACGAGTTTCTGGTACTCTATGCCTTCATGAGGTCCATCCAATTGCTTGTCTTGGTACTCGGTCAAATGCCTTTTCAAGGCTTACAAATAAGTATCATAACGTCTTCCTTGGCCCATGGTATTTTCTCCATAGTTACATCAACCTAACAATTATTGATTTCCCCCAAATATATTCTTCAATTACAACCATCAAATTATTTTGTGGAACAATTTCCAGTTTTATATGCTGCCACTCTTGGGCAATGATCATTACATAACCTAATTAAATTTTTTCTACCATCATAGTCTTTGCCAATTCCAGGGAACCAATTTAAATGACAAAAAATCCATTTTACAAAGAATACTACAATTGTAACATCTGTCAATATCAATTTTCCAGATTTTTATGATGCTTCCTTCCAAAATTCATCTTGCGAACCTCCTCCATTATTGGAGGCCAGCCCTGTGAGAAATAAATCAATTAGCTCAGTGGTCTGGAAGAAGTACCCAATTCCATTGTTGGAGATACTGCTAAACACATCTGGGATGTGTTTTCCAGGTGGTATGCACTGCCCTTTTATTTAATGCAAACACTTCATGGGTCATATAACATGTTATGAAACTTTATACATGTTCTCTCAACCTATAAGAGATGCTCTTGTCAAAACAAATGGAAAAAAATATTGAAATACATAATAGAACACAAAAAGGTATTGTTTGTTTTAGGTAACCTGAGATACAAAAGGATGTACTGTGTATAACTATATAGACAGACTAAAATAAAACTAAAAGGGTAACAATATGTCAGTGAGTATGTTGAATAACTAAATGTAAAATAAAACTGAAAGTAAATATATCATCCAGTCATATTGGTAAGTTTTCTCTAAGATGCAGAAAAATCACTGGAATAAGAGAGGATCAAAGCCCTCTTTTCACTGAGACTGTTATATACTAAAAAAATTTGAAGTCTGCTAACTTCTTTGAGCAATCACTGAGACTTTTGTGAACAAGAATATGTATTTGCATATCAATCTACATATTAAATTACTAAAAGTATAATTTATGCAACCATGAAAGATGAGTGAGTGAATGAAATGAAATAAGGCAACTTTGCACTGCCTTATTTTTAAAAAAATCATGAAGGTACCAGATCCCTTTTATGTAAATACCGATTTACTGTTAGATTGTAAAAAAATCCATCTTGATAGCAATTTACCTTTTCCAGTTAAAGGATGTCTTTTAATTTTAGTCCTAGAATCTGGGGTAGAAGTTTTTGCAGGTGACATGACGATACTACTTTGACGAAGAAGTGGTGGTCTTCTGGGTTCACCACTGCCTTCTCTGTGGGCCTCTTCCTCTTCTTGAGCTTCTTCAACAACACACTGATTTCCAAAGTCTACTAATTGATCATATATCATGCCTGGGAACAAGAACAAAAATTGTGTTCAAACCTGAATGTGAATTACAATCTTCTGAATAAAACTAAATTCTATGAATCAGTTATTACAATTCCAATATTTTCAATTGTTGACTTAGTGTATACTAGTACAGACCTGTCTGACCAGCTACATCCTGGAGTTTTTGTATGTATGATAAAGATTTATCTGGTGTCAAAGGATCATGAAGCATCTGTCGTATCAGACCGGATATGGACTCTGAGTAATTTCGATAAAGCATCAGGTAATCTTCAACGCCGGAAATAATACCCTCTTCAAACTGGAAAAAAATGAATTGCATATTAAATAGTTTCCTTGATATATACTATGTATCATCATAATAAAACTTAAAAAATTGTGATGTAAGTGTTCTAAGCATACTAACTGGCAACTAAGGCATTTTCTTTGTTTTTCTTGTTTTACTACAAAATATGCCGTCTGTTCTGTTAAGGGAGCCAGCCAGCTAATTCCATTTTTAAAGGACAGGACTTTGACATTCATACCACTTAATAAGGTGACTTGGGACATCTCCAAACAGCATATGATTTTTGCCTCTGACCTTTGGTTTTGTGACGCCAGGGCGATTTATCCAGAAAATACCATTTTTCACAGTCTATCTCCTCCCTTGCTATTTAATATTAAGACCTGGGATTACTACCATATATAGACCTAATGTAGACCTCCAATTAAGTGAAGAATTTTTTTTTCTAAAAGTCATTTTTTACTAGATATGAATTTTTTCATTATGGTAAAAAAATATACCCTATAAATCACGAAAATAATTTTCAGAAAAAAAAAACAAAAAAAAAATGTGAAAAAATGGCTTTACTTGACTGTTCTATAATGTCTTTCTAAGTTATATACCAAATTTCAATCCTATGGCTTTAAAAATAAGGGAGAAGATAGAATTTGAAGGTCAATAGGTATAGTTTTGAGATATGGGCGTTCAAAGTTTTTCTTTGTATTTTTACAAAGACAATGTTAATAAATAATGGTTATTATGAATTTTATATTTCTTTTTGGGTATTAACCCTTAAACGCCTATTGGACGTATTTTACGTCAAGATAAATTGTCTGTCGGGTGCCGATTGGACGTATTTTACGTCGACATAGAAAAGTTTTTTAAAAATTCGCGGAAAAATACTTATAGGCCTACCAGCCGAAAACTTTTGAATCACGCGCCTTGGGGGATGCTGGGAGTTCACGGATCAAGGTGTTGTTTTGTTTACAATTGTTACACAGGCGCGCAAGCGCGAATTTCTTTCTTATCGCACTAAAAAGTATCAGTGACACATCTCAGAAATTATTTCGTCTGACATAATTTTTGCACCATTTTAAATTAGCCGTTACATGGAGTATTATACTATATGAAAATGTGTGCAATTTCATGTAGAATACAACAAAAAAATACTCATGATTGTAGCTTTTATTAGTTTGGAAATATTTTCATATAAATAACGATAAATGCCAAAATTTCAACCTTCGGTCAACTTTAACTCTACAGAAATGGTCGAAAAACGCAATTGAAAGCTAAAACTCTTATATTTTAGTAATATTCAATCATTTACCTTCATTTTGCAACAAATTGGAAGTCTCTAGCACAATATTTTGATTTATAGTGAATTTATGCAAAAAACATTTTCCTTACGTCCGCGCAGTAACTCTTCCGAAAAAATCATAAATTTTTTCGTCCGATTGTCGTAATGTTTGCACCATTTTGAATTAGCCGTTACATAAAGTTTTATATATGGAAATGTGTGCAATTTCATGTACAATACAACTAAAAAACAACCCATGGTTGTAGCTTTTATCAGTTTTGAAATATTTTCATATAAATAACGATAAGTGCCAAAATTTCAACCTTCAGTCAACTTTGACTCTACCGAAATGGTCGAAAAACGCAATTGTAAGCTAAAACTCTTATATTCTAGTAATATTCAATCATTTACCTTCATTTTGCAACAAATTGGAAGTCTCTAGCATAATATTTCGATTTATGGTGAATTTATGAAAAAAAAAAAAAAAAAAAAAAAAAAAAAAAAAAAAAAAAAAAAAAAAAAAAGTCCTTACGTCCGTGCGGTAACTCTTCTGAAAAAATCATATGTGCGATTGTCGTAATGTTTGCACCATTTTAAATCAGCTGTTACATAAATTTTTATATATGAAAATGTGCGCAATTTCATGTAGAATACAACAACAAATAATTGAAGGTTGTAGCTTTTCTCACTTTCAAAATATTTGCATATAAATAAAAATATATATAAAAATTTGACATTCGGTCAACTTTAACTCGTCCGAAATGGTCAAAAACTGCAATTGTAAGCTAAACCTCTTACAGTATAGTAATATTCAATCATTTATCTTCATTTTGAAACAGATTGGAAGTTTCTATAACAATATTTAGATTTATGGTGAATTTTTGAAAAAAATATTTTTTTACGTCCGCGCATTACGAATTCATGCATCATTTTGTGATAATATTTTCTCTGTGTTGCTTTGATCGTTTTACAATGTGTTATATACCAAAATAATCGCAATTTAGTGTACAATACAACGAAAAAAAATTTACTCGTTAGCTTTAACTGTTTTGCTCACAGCGTGATTTGAATACAATTATATATGAAATTTTGTTTTCGCACTATCATATATCGCATTATTTATATATGATAATGATATTTTTTTTCATTTCTGATGGTTGCATACTAAACTTCAGGGAATGACAAAAAAAGGAGCCAAAAATGACCTCTTAATCTTGAAAACTAAGTGCGCTGTGATTTTTTGAAAAAAATATTTTTTCCGCTTCGGCGCTCACTCCGAGACCCCCTTGGCATACGGGAGACGATTTTTATTATACCCCTTTGGCGTTTAAGGGTTAATAAACCAAAACTATGTTATTTATCAAAATTTAATCATAAATGAAGATCCCTTTGCTCATAATCGTAGCCTGGGGCACTGCGTCAGGCAAGACGGGGTACTCCTTCCTACGCAACTCCCTCTCTTTCTCTCTCCTTCACTAACTCGGCTTATTAGAGCAAATTTTCTTCTTCTGTATGTTAGCGAGATGTTTTCCTTGTCTTTTCCTCTTTGGCATGATGAAATTCTTGCCGAATCAAAGATAAACAAACGTAAAAGTAAGAGAATGTCAGAGGTGAAACTTGAACATGTACTCTCTTTTTACAAAGACAATGTTAATAAATCATGATTATTATGAATTTCATATTCCTTTTTGGGTATTAATAAACCAAAAGACCGTAGCCTGGGGCACTGTGCAACTTGTGTGTCAGGCAAGACGGGGGCGTTCTTACTACACACCCCTCCCTCTCTCTCTTCACTAACTACGCTAACATCATGTACATTATGATATTCTGTACTCATATTAGAGTGAATTTTCTTTGTCTGTATGTTAGCGGGATGTGCTTGTCTTTTCCTCATTGGTATGATGAAATTCTTGCCAAAACAAAGATAAACAGATGTAAAAGCAAGTGAATGTCAGAGGTGAAACTCGCACGTGTAACCTACATGATGTTTCTGCTCACACTGAAAGGTGGTAAGCTGACTCCCTTCCCTCCTGCGACTCATGGACTCTCTACAGATGTCATTGTTCACAATTTCCTTGAGACAATAATGATCAAAATTTACGATAACAGAAGAAATATTGCATTTTCTTGTACTGATCAATGTTTTTGGCTTATTGAGTTATGCTTACTAATTACCCTGAAACTATGACAGTAAGAGGAATTTTGATTAAATATTTCACACTCATTTTCCATCCCCATACAAAGCTCCATGAATTTTTTCATGACTGCATTTTTCGCCCTATAACCCCATATATAAGGGTATCGGCCGGCCCCCTTATCCCTTAAACGCCGACTGGACGTATTTTACGTCGACATTTTTTGTCTCTCGGGTGCCGACTGGACGTATTTTACGTCGACATACAAAAGTTTTTTTAAAAATTCGCGGAAAAATACTTTTAGGCCTACCAGCCGAAAACTCTTGAATCACGCGCCTTGGGGGATGCTGGGAGTTCACGGATCAAGGTGTTGTTTTGTTTACAATCGTTATGCAGGCGCGCAAGCGCAAATTTCTTTCTTGCCGCACTAAAAAGTATCTGTGACACATCTCGGAAATTATTTCGTCACTTTGACATAATTTTTTTACCATTTTAAATTAGCCGTTACATGGACTATTATATATGAAAATGTGCGCATTTTTATGTAGAATACAACAAAAAAATACTAATGATTGTAGCTTTTATCAGTTTTGAGATATTTTCATATAAATAACGATAAGTGCCAAAATTTCAACCTTCGGTCAACTTTGACTCTACCGAAATGGTCGAAAAACGCAATTGTAAGCTAAAACTCTTATATTTTAGTAATATTCAATCATTTAAATTAATTTTGCAACTAATTGGAAGTCTCTAGCACAATATTTCGATTTATGGGGAATTTATGAAAAAACTTTTTCCTTATGTCCGCGCGGTAACTCTTCCGAAAATAATCATACATGCAATTGTGGTAATGTTTGCACCATTTTAAATTAGCCGCTACATAAAGTTTTATATATGAAAATGTGCGCAATTTCATTCACAATACAACTAAAAACAACCCATGGTTGTAGCTTTTATCAATTTTGAAATATTTTCATATAAAAAATGATAAGTGACAAATTTTCAACCTTCGGTCAATTTTGACTCTACCGAAATGGTCGAAAAACGCAATTGTAAGCTAAAACGCTTATATTCTAGTAATATTCAAGCATTTACCTTCATTTTGCAACGAATTGGAAGTCTCTAGCAAAATATTTCGATTTATGGTGAATTTATGAAAAAAATAACATTTTCTTTACATCCGCGCGGTAACTCTTCCGAAAAAATCATACGTTCGATTGTGGTAATGTTTGCACCATTTTAAATTAGCCGTTACATAACGTTTTATATATGAAAATGTGCGCAATTTTATGTATAATACAACAAAAAAATAGTTGAAGGTTGTAGCTTTTCTCATTTTCGAAATATTTGCATATAAATCACGATAAAATAGAAAAAAAAAAAACCACGTCGTTCGGTCAAATTTGACTCTACCGAAATGGTCGAAAACGCAATTGTAAGATAAAACTCTTACAGTCTAGTAATATTCAGTCATTTATCTTCATCGTGAAACAAATTCGAAGTCTCTAGCACAATATTTAAATTTATGGTGAATTTAAAAAAAAAAACTTTCCTTCCCTCCGCGCGCGGATTCTCCGCCACAAATCTCCGAAATGCGTAAGTCCCATTCTCGGAATATTTGCTCCGTTTCATATTAGGCATTTCATAGAGTTTTATATATGAAAATGTGCGCAATTTCATGTAGAATAAAACGAAAAATATTTGAAAGTTGTAGCTTTTCTTATTTCCGAAATAATTGCATATAAATAAATTATATAAAAAAAATTCGACATTCGGTCGACTTTAACTCGTCAGATATGGTCGAAAACTGCATTTGTAAGCTAATATTCTTACAGTATAGTAATATTCAATCATTTGTCTTCATTTTGAAAGAAATTGGAAGTCTCTAGGACAATATTTATTTTTATGGTGAATTTTTGAAAAAAATATATGTTTACGTCTGCGCGTTACGAATTCATGCATTATTTTGTGATAATATTTTCTCTGTGTTGCTTTTATCGTTTTACAATTTGTTATATACCAAAATGATCGCAATTTAGTGTACATTACAACGAAAAAAAAAGTAACTTGTTACCTTCAACCGTTTTGCGCACAGCACGATTTGAATACAATTATATATGAAATTTCGTTTTTGCCCTATCATATATCGCATTATTTATATATGATAATGATAATTTTTTCATTTCTGATGGTTGCATATTAAACTTCAGGCAATGACAAAAAATGGAGCCAAAAATAAACTCTTAATCTTCAAAACTAAGCGCGCTATGATTTTTTGAAAAAATATTTTTTCCGCTCCCGCGCTCACTCTGAAACGTCTCCGGCACACGGGAGACTTTTTTTTTTTTTTACCGCTTCGGCGTTTAAGGGTTAATGTGCTATTAAATATTTGAATCCTCATAAAAAATACAGTAGTGCCTCAGGTTACGAAATTAATTCGTTCTGAAGCGGCCTTCGTAGCCTGATTTTTTTTTTTTTTTTTATCTAGAACTATGTTTTACATGTAAATTAAATTGCCTAATTTGTTCCAAGCCCTACAAAAACACCCCAGTAAATTTTATAATAAAGCTAAATTGACCAATAAACAATGAAATACAACAATTTGGACCATTCAATACCTAACCTAACTGTGACTGTACCTGTAAATAAATATACGTAGTAAAATGTGGAACCTTACCTTTTGAGTGAGGCGATGTCCGAAAGCGGCGACAGAGGAGGAGGACAAATGGCAGAAAACATGAACACTTAACTTTACGAAACACATTAAAAATGGCAGAAAACATTAACACTAAACTTTACTACACACATTAACAAATGGCAGAAAACATTAACACTTCTTGATTATCTCCATCTTCGTCTCCATAGAAAGCATCCTCTTCTTTCTGTGAACTTCAGCCACATTCTTGGGACCCATGGCTAATAAATAAGTTAAGTAATTAAGTTCACACACATCATGATAAAGTAACTTATAGTACAATGAAAGCGAAATCACTGACACGAATTTACATTAACAAATGAAATATATGTGAACAAACAAATTCCAGGTATTTACGATAACGCTGCCGCAACAAAATGGTCAAGAACGCCTTTAAATAGAGGCATGATGGGACAGATGCTGACCAATAGGAGAGCAGGATCTTACAGCAGTGACTAGCATCAGGAACCAATGGGAGAGTGGGAGGATGGTGGCGAGTCTACTGAGTTGGTGGTGCGTGAGTTTCAAAATTGTTCTCGGCGGCCCGGGCAAATCTCGGACTTTACAGTACATACACCCTTTCGCAACCTGAATTATTTTCATACACAGAAGCAAAAAAAATCTTCGTCTTTGCCTTCGTAACCTGGATTTTCGTATGTAGGGGTATGACTATATAATCATGTCTCCTTTCATATATCAAGATTCCTCTTAAACACTTCTGAATGCCCAGAGCTTCATTCGGCACCAGAGCTGTTTGTTATCCAGGATTTTCAACTGGTAAAACTAATTTTTTGACAACTAGAATACCATGCTTACAGGCAAAGCAGATTTATTTTATTTAACCATAACAAAATCAGTAATATACAGATTTCTTCTGGAAACTGTTTCCATGAGAAATACACAATTTGTTTTCAAAGGGCAGAGCAGGTAAATGTTCAGTTATCACTGCACTTATTGACATGTGTAACACCTGCTAAGTATCAAAACATTATTTTCAGATGTGTAAATAAATTATTACTGCTATTTTTCTTCTCACTACTTAATAAGGTCCAGAAAAAAATTCCTACTAACTTGCCTTGCTTAATGGTACACCTGTAGAGGTGGCATTCACAGGTCTAGGTGAGGTACATAATCTGACACTTAAATTGCAGTACCTAACATATAATTTATAGAGATAACAAGGTAAAAACAAATGATTTCTGAAATAATGTAGCACTCATACATGATCCTAATTTCATGTCTTTATGTTAGGCCTGAATGACATTCCTTGCACTCTACAAAAGTGTGGTACTGTATGCTGATAAGCATTATGGGCAAATTTTGAGTTTTGGTTCAATTTACATCAAATTTCTCATTAGCTTTGTTCCTTGATGCTTCACTTAACACACTGAGTGTATCATTGTGATCAAATGGTAATTGGAGATAAAGTCACTCTGATCCTGCTAACATTGATTTAAGTCAAACACCTACACCAAGTAAGTAAATGTATCTGTAAAATATACACCTGCAAAACTTGGTGGAACAATGTTTTGCATTAATGAAACTATGTACATAAACACAAAACCCAAATAGCATTATTTCCATTACCTTTGCCATTGTTTTGAGTAGAGCTCTAATATCTGACATAAATTTGTGATGTGTGGTAAGATGAGTTCGCACAGTAACAACAGATGACCGGACATTATCGGAAGACTTTTTCAGTTCTGAACTTCGTTCTCCGACAAGCTTTCGTTAGATGCTCAATATGATCTGAAAAAAATGACATACAGCATATATATTCTAATTTTTTAAAAACAAAATTTTTCAAAATTAATTCTTTACTTATACTACTATGTAGCCTTTGTGATCCACCCACCTGGCAGCAAATGGCAATACTACCCATGTGCTTCAACAGTTAACTGCTTCAGTTAGCTGCACGAAATCATTGGGCTTGGGAAGGAGGTATTAAAAGTACTATATGTGATGGATTTATGATGAAAATCAATTATGTTTTAGAAAACTAGATTTGTTAAAAAAATTCATACTCACAGTTCAAATCTAATTGGCTAAATGGGACATGAACTGCAGATTTGCTTGATGGCCACTGGGACATAAATAAGCAAACCTATCCATGGCTCTAAGAAAACCAGAATTGTAATCAACAATGCCTAGACCCTCATTAAAGGTTAGAGTAAGATTTTCAGAATTCATGTAAAAGAATAATGTAGCAGAGAGTTTGCTTACGATTGCATGGCACAGTGAGAAGTACTCCTGACAGTTGTATGTCTTAAAAATACCACAAGTTAAAGAAGAGCTCTGCAGTGATGAAGAGGGTGAATCTACGAAACTTGAAACTTCAAACAAATCAGGTGTCACCTCCTTCAGTACTACGTCAGGTCAAAAAGAGAATAAAGTTAACCACCTTAGTTTCACAAGCTTATGAAGCTGATAATGAGATCTTGCTTATAGAAAGAACCAGTTGTAAAACAAGGCTACGAATTTTAAATAGAACTGCTCAGGCAGTATGTGTACCTTACAAATGCTGCCAAACAGCTTAATTGAGCTGAAATGAAGTCATAAGCTTGCCTTTAGCTTCTGACTTGGTTAGAGAAAGCGGTAGCTGTCTGAATCTTCCTGCCAGGGAGGCAGTTCTCTCGGAATTTCTACTAGTAGAGATAACAGATCCAGAAACCATTCTACCTTTGGCTACAAGGGAGTCACCAGAGTCATATTGAGATTTTAAGATTGCATCACCTTGTTCAGGATCTGACAGATCAGACAAAAGGGAGGAAATGCATATAGTACGTTCAGATTGTCCCACGGATGTTGCAGAGCATCCTCTGCTACTGCTTCAATGTCCGGGACTACTGAACAATATATCTCCAGTTTCTCATTGTACCTTAGTGAGAACAGCTCTACCACCGGCCTTTCCCACATAATAAACATTCTGTCCACCACTACCTGATGGAAGGACAACTCTGTTCCCAGGATCTGGTCTCGGTGGCTCAACTTATCTGTTATTACATTCCTTTCCCTGGAATGTATCTGGCATTGATGTCTCTACAACCAACTGATGTAGTTGAACTGAGTGTCCCTCTACCCTCTCCCAAAACTCCTGCAGTGCTAGAAATGCTGTCTAGTTCCAGCTTGTTTATATAGTTTTCTGTCCTGTTGACTCCATTTTCCTGAAATCCTTAGATCCTCCATGTGAGCACCCCAACCTTCAACTGACATATCTGAGAACAACAGAAGATCTGGAGGGGGTTGTTGAATGGGTACCCCCTACTATCAGATTGCTGTCTTCCAACCACCACAGTAGATCTTTTCTTACCTCTGTCGAAGGTCGGATCTGCACTTAAGGATGATCTATACATGGTGACCAAAACTCCTTCATCCTCCATTGTAAAGACAATGGTGAAACCTCCTGTGAGGAACCAGCTTCTCTAAGGAATTCAGAATTTCTAGAACTACTTGCCACTGCTTTGCTGGTTGTATTTCCTTTGTCAGAAAGGAATTCACTACTTCCTTGAATTTTTCTACCCTCTGATCTGATGGAAAAGCTTTGGCCTCTATTGTGTCTATCATCATCCCCAAGTACACCAGCTTATGACTAGGATCCAAATTTGACTTCTCTTGATTAATCACAATGCCTAAGCTGTGACAAAACTGGAGAAGGAGCTCTCTGTCTTGAAGTAACTTTTCTTGGGACTTTGCCATCACCAGCCAATCGTCCAGGTACCTTATTAATCTGATCCCTTGAGGATGAGCCCATGCTGACATGAGAGTGAATACTCTTGTAAACACTTGAGGAGATGTTGTCAATCCAAAACTCAGGACTCTGAAATGAAACACCTCTGCAAAACTGAACTGGAGAAACTTCCTGGAAGAATGATGGAATGGAATCTAGAAGTATGCCTCCTTCAAGTCTATTGTCACCATAAAATCCTCGTCCCTGACTGCTGTTAGAACTGTCCTTGGGGTGTCCATTTTGAAACTCGTCTTCCTGATGAAAAGATTCAAATGTGACAGATCTATGACTGTACATATATTTTCTCTGCACCTACTATACGTTGGGTGTTGATCCATAGACAGCGATGTTAAAAATCTCAAACAAGGAAACCCACTAACACCCGAGCATTTCCTCTGCTTCTTGCGAGATCCCAAAGAAAGCTTTCTTGCTATCCCACTACCCATACAAACCCACAGCAATCACACACACTTAAACACAGAAACGAATGGAAGGCGGGCACACTAAACCAGCTTTAAAAGGACAGAGAGAAAATGTGTCCTCTCTTAAAGGCAATAAGAAAGTAACTGAAGGAGTCATGAGATGCCCAAGGCATTGTGGGAGTTCCTAGATAGCTCGTGACCAAGCGCAGATGCCAATATGTAGTTCCTTGCGTATACAATTTTTAAAAATTAATTTTACCGGTTTCTCAGTTGGCGCTAAATTTATCCTAATGTTAAGGCTGAAGGTTTGTTTCGTATATGAACAACTATGCTTCTACAACAATACAACAAGATTCTATACAAACCCATTCAATATAATTTCTAGGGCCATCCTCCAAGACCCTCTCCTCTCAAATTGAAAATGAAAATGGAATCAGCACAAGAACTGGGAAGTCAGGCAATTTTATGAATAATTTAATTAGTTTCTATTAAAAAGTTTTATTGTATAAATAGTTTTCCCATAAAAGGATATACATTTTCTGTGGTAATGTGATAAAAAATAGTTGTTGAAGGAAATTAAATTCAATATCACTCTTACAAAAATTATTTTTCTCTCATTCTTGGGTACCTTGAATTATGGGTGATAGGTGCTTTCAGCAAAGCAGTAAATACTTTGGCACATAAATGAAACATGGCGTGAATGAAATAAGACAGTAACAACATATGACAATACTCTCAAGCAAAAAAAATAAATGTAATGACATGGGATACAAAAAAATAGTGATTAAGAAGGTATAGTTTGTAATGCATTGGATACAATCAACAGAAAGAAAAATTCTTATCACTTAATAAAAGGATTAATCCTCGGGAGTAATAGGTTTGGGGTGATATACGGATATATCCTGTAGATACAATATTACGCACCATCGATTTGGAAAAAATCGGCCAGAAAGAGGGGCCAATACTTCTATAGCCCATAAATTTACTAATGGCAACTTTTACACTGGCTAAAACCACAAATCGGGCATCTCAGGACTTCAGTTCTACTTGTAACTTCAAGGGGAAATGTATTACGTACATCTCTGTTTCAACATGACATCTTTTTGTAAATTTGCTCGTAAATATACCAAGGGGTTACTGTTGCTTTTTGTTCTTGTCTTTTATGATAGTAAGTCAGTTGTATATGTAAATTTACAAAGAAAGTGCAAAGAAATATTGGAAAAAATATGTAAAAGTAAATAGTTAGAAAATTCGTTCTCGGTAAATTTACATAAATATTTTTCAACAAATATGCAAAGAATTTGTTACCAATTATTTCTTATCTGTTTTGATATTGTGTGAGCTGTAATTATAATTTACAATAAAATAAAATATAAGTAAAAACATATATAAGTTGGTAAAATTTTTTATTCTCTTGTGAAAGAGGCCCCACAAGGGGTTGTATATAGTAATTTTCAACTTCTTGTGGAAGGTGGGGAAAATTTTTTAGAATTTTATTTTTCTTTCATCATGTACATTTGCATATCTGCCCCTTTCCATTGACATGTTTTTTCGTAAATTGGCCGACCTCAAAGTTTACCCGGCCTGAGGAGCTGCATATTGATATAATTACCCCTCCAGTAAGGGTTAATATAATTTACTACAATGCTATAACCAGTTCACGTAAACGAAATCATCACAAATCTTAATAGAATATTAAAACTGTGTAAAAGAATAATTATGGAAAAATTTACCTGATACAGCAACAGAGGCATTTTGTATCCATTTTGTACTGATATCACCTGAAAGGGGACATAGAGAAACTAACACTTCCTCTTGAGGGTTTACAGTATTATGGTACCTTTCTATAAGCATACAACTTTCCCGACAGCTGTTCAAAACCTGCAAATAAATTTAAAGATCATATAGGCTTTATGTTATCTTATTTAATGAAACTTCTTCTTGAAAGCTGTTCAAAGTATACAAATAAATTAAAAGATCATATAGGCTTCACGTTATCTTATTGAACTATCTCAAATGGATACCTTATGTATGAAAAACAAGTAAAACTGAAATATTTTTCCACCGAGTGCCTAAATGTAATGACAAGTATAATCAAAATAACAACAGGTTCCAACCTATGAATTTGGGTTTCGTAAAGGAAGACAAAATACAAAACACAAAATCAATGTTGACACAGTAAGATTAATAAATAATTGCCATTACTATAAAGTACATAAAAATTTTAAAGTATTTTGAATTTTTCCTAAGTGCAAGGTGGAAATGGTTGCTGAAGCTTGGTTATATATGGTTAATTGGTAAGCAGGTGAGCTGGGGGAGTTCCCAACTCACCCGTTAGCTACTTTCTTTAGGCATCAAGGACTATGTTGGGTTGTTAAGGTAGGCTTATGATAAGCTCTAATTTATATACCTAGGAAAAATATAAATTTCTTTTAAAACTTGATAGTATTTGTTCCTAAGGCAATAAAAATCATCTCCTTTTACGAAGGAGAATTACTCCTTGGGTGGGAGCATAGTCTTTCAACTAACTAGCAAGTTGAATTACATCTTGAAGTGCCATGTTCTTGGCCATGATAATGAGCTGGGGACCAATGACTCCTGCAACTTCCAATACAATCTTGCACAGGGATGCAAAACTGAAAATTACCCTGAGCCAACACCAACAACCTCCAGAAATTTGTTATCTCATTTGCAGCTGAAACTCCAGTGATGGCAAAGTCAGCAAGCACGTTCAACCCAATGACAAGCCCTGATGCTCCTTGAATGAAGCCATGGCTACTGACTCCCAGGCACCTGACTAAGTAGCCAAGAAGGAAATCACTTTTTGTCAGTCACTCCAAGGGAGGTTGTTTGTTAGTCCAAGAACTAAATTGTCAGCGTGAAGGTGAGTACTGTAGTCTCTGTGTCCTCTGGCATTTCAAGGGTAAGGTAGGGAGCAGGCTTGATCTGCTGGACAACAGGATAACTTCAGAAAATTGTTAACCTAATCCAAGACACCACATGCAAGTTGTGATGACAGCATTTGAAAGGACTGTATTGCCTCCACAATGCACCCTAGTGTATGCTGAAATTGACAAGAATGAGCCAAATAATCTCTTGATACTGTGGTTCAAACTTGGACAGAAGAGATTCTGAATGAGAAGTACCCTCATGTCTAGGCAGTTTAACTCTGAAAAATAGTTGGATCTTTTCCCCCAAAAAAAGATGACACACTAAACTGCTCTGGACACAAAGCATTGGAGGAGTATGGCTTATGTTCAATACCATGGGGATATCCCCATGGACAAGACAATTCCTCCAAGAGGTGCAACAGTGTTGAGCTCTTTAGCAGGAACAATAGTTCAACAGTGTTGAGCTCTTTAACAGGAACAGGAACAGGAAAGAAAATCAGGTTACATGCAGCCCAAGGTTATCAGCGTTATGGTTTTATGGTGCTTGTCGAATATATTCATAACTGGGGTTTACAGCACCGTTGTCTGATTATCATCAGCTAAAGCAGCGTGAGGCTCTCATAAAATACAAACATAATGAAAATGCACCTTTTTCATGGGTCTTTTAAAAGGTTATGCTTTACTTCACTGTATCCAATAATATTGTATTTATTCTCATATTACTATTGTATTATATTTAAATCAATTCAGAGCAATTTTCTTGCTTCTAATTAGCATAAATGAATCTCCAGAAACTATTTATATGGGACAAGGTTATTTTTTGTTATAAGAAGTGTTTTTAAGTCTAAATATGATTTAAATACGTCTTGTTGTGAACTAAATTTAGTAATTTTCATTGTTATTAGATGGTGTTGGGCCATGATTTGTGTGTAAAAAAAATTAACAGATTCCATTCGCCATTTTCAACTGATTTCATAAAAATAAGAGCGTGACATGATTATCTTTTATCAGCGTGAAAACACCATTAGAATGTGTTCTTTCATGTCCAGTAGTTTTGATTGAAAACTTTTTTCTCCACCATTATTTACGGTTGAGTTTCATCCATGTTGCCAAAGCACACTAATCTATAGTAATTAGCAGTTTGAAAATTGTTTTCTCAGCTTTAGCTATAACTTGCAGCTTAAACTTAGCAGTAGTATATTTCCTTGCCGATCTTTTTTTCCAGAGCAAATAAAGGTACATATAATGTAAAAATCAGTCCTATTCTACTTAACGTCATTTGTAACATAACTATGGTAATTTATTACTATCATACAATGGTTGAAATGCAAGCAAAACAGCTGTTGCTATCCGATTCGGTTGTTTGTAACAAAACTGTTCTCGCTCGGTTGTTTACGGCTGTACGCGTTTAAGCAACAATTGTAATGTTACTAACTATACTGTTATCATTCTCTTTTACTTTTGTAACTTACTCAACTAGAGGATGAGATAAATAAAAAGAAAGAGGAAAACAGGTTAGGAAGTGCCACTAAGAAGATGAAGACGATATCAATGGAGGAGAAATATGACATCATTGTTCTGAAAATTGAGTTTTTTCTCTCTCTAGGTCAGGGTTTACCTGAAGTTCATCAAATCTAGCATTAAAAATTTGTAGAACTACCTTGCAGACCATAATAAAGGATTAGGCAAATGAAATTCAACATGATATTGTTATTGTACAATAAAGTTTCATACATACTTACCTGGCAGATATATACGATTAAATGGCCCACCCAGCCTCCCCTCAGGAGACAGGTGGAAGAGAAAATCTGGTTAGAGAACGGTAATGGTTCCTATTCCTGCCACCCAGCGGCAGGGCGGTAGATCACCTGACCTACCTGTAGCATGTGCCGCGAAATTCGAATTTCTGTCGGGGACGACGGAGTCTATAGCTAAGTATATATCTGCCAGGTAAGTATGTATGAAACTTTATTGTACAATAACAATACCATTTTCATACATTCAACTTCCCTGTCAGATATATACTTAGCTGATTGGCACCTTTGGCGGAGGGTAAGAGAAAGCTAATTACTGAATAGACAGGTAAACAACATGCGTTGTAGATAATATATAAAACCCTGGTTCCTACCTGTTTAGGCGGAAGACTTCATAGCTACTGCTTAGGAGTCTGCTTCGCCTCAAGAGCCTCAGCAAGGATGTGACCTATGGCTAAGAGTTCTTGTGGGTCTGTCGATGGGGTCTTATCCACTTACTCGACAGAGCCTGATGGCCTTTGTCAATGGGGTCTTATCCACTGACATGACAATACACCTATGTCTAATGGCATAATCAAGGAGTACAACACCGATCCCGATCACCAGATCCTAACAGTGGATTAGCACTAAGATTGAAAGGACTTATCCTCAACCACCTTTCAAACAACCCTAAAACTCAACACCAAATTTTCTATTTACAAAAACAAAAAACCAGAAATTTTTAAGGATCAGTCTTATCTCCTTTTCCCAGCACGGTATCCGCTGATACATAAGGACTTAGAGAGAAGCATTTCTCGTATGTCACTCTCACATCTTTTAGAGAAGCATTTCTCGTATGTCACTCTCACATCTTTTAAGTACTAATGTGAAGCAAACACCGAGTTGCATCTCCAGTACGTCGCTGCTAAGATATCTTTCATCGACATATTCTTGCTGAAAGATAGTGATGTTGCAACTGCACATACCTCATGAGCTTTCACCCTTGATATTTCAAAGGATTCGCCCTGGCATTTCATGTGCGCTTCAGTAATCACATTCCTGACAAAAAACGCTAGTGCGTTTTTCGACATGGGTCTCTTAGGGTCCTTCACTGCACACCAGAGACTCTGATTGCAACCCTGCAGCTGCTTTTTCTTTTGAAGATAAAATTTTAAAGTTCTAACCGGACAGAGAGACCTTTCTAATTCCCTCCCCACAAGATGAGAGAGTCCTTTAACCTCAAAACTTCTGGGCCAAGGTCTAGAAGGGTTCTAGTTTTTGGCTAAAAACAGAGGTTGGAAAGATACAACTGCAGAGTCACCTTTAAAACCCACACGTGAGTCCAATGCTTGTAGCTCACTGACTCCCTTGGCAGTCGCAAGAGCCAAGAGAAAGATGCATTTTCTCGTGATGTCCCTGAACGATGCTTGCTGAGGGGGCTCGAACTTATCTGATGTGAGGAACTTCAGAACCACATCTAGATTCCAGCTAGGAGGAAACGAAGATTTTGATTTGGAGGTCTCAAAAGACCGTATAAGGTTATGAAGATCTTTGTTTTCCTCTATGTTCAGGCCCCTATTCCTGAAGACAGCAGATAGCATGCTTCTGTATCCCTTTATTGTGGAAACTGCCAAATGAGATTCTTCTCTCAGGTATAGAAGAAAATCGGCAATGTCGGTCACAGAGGTATTGGAGGAGGACAGCTTCTTCGACCTACACCATCTACGGAAGACTTCCCACTTCGATTGGTAGATCCGCATGGTAGAGGACCTGCGTGCTCTGGCAATCGCTCTCACAGCTTTCCGGGAAAAGCCTCTCGCTCTGACCAGTCTTTCGATAGTTGAAAGGCAGTCAGGGAGAGAGCGTGGAGGTTTTTGTGAAACCTCTCGAAGTGGGGTTGTTTGAGCAGATCTGTCCTTTCGGGAAGAGATCTGGGGAAGTCCACTGTCCATTCCAGTACCGTGAACCAGTCTCGAGCGGGCCAAAAGGGAGCGATGAGTGTCATCCTTGTCCCTTCCGAGGACACAAACTTTCTTAACACTTCCCCCAGTAGCTTGAATGGGGGAAAGGCGTAAGCATCTATGCCCGACCAATCCATGAGAAGGGCATCGATTACTATGGCTCTGGGATCCTCCCCTAACGAGCAGAAGTTCTCCATCCTTCTGGAGAGGAACGTGGCAAACAGGTCTATTTGAGGTTTCCCCCATAGAGACCAAAGTTTCTGGCAGACTTCGGAGTGGAGAGTCCATTCTGTAGGAAGGACCTGGTTCTTCCTGCTTAGTCTGTCTGCTCTTATATTCTTTCCTCCTTAGACAAATCTCGTTAGGAGTACTATGCCTCGTTCCTCTGCCCAGATCAATAGAGCTCTTGCTATCTCGTATAGGGAGAAAGAGTGAGTCCCTCCCTGTTTTCTGATGTATGCCAGAGCCGTGGTATTGTCCGAGTTGACCTGGACTACCACGCCTCTGACGTCTGCTTCGAAGTGCTTCAGCGCTACATGAATAGCTAGAAGCTCCTTCGCATTTATGTGCCAGGACACCTGTTCTCTCGTCCAGGTGCCTGACACTTCCTTCGTTCCTAGTGTTGCTCCCTAGCCTGTCTCCGAGGCATCGGAAAACAACACTAGGCGAGGGTTCCGCAGAGACAAGGACACTCCTTCGTTCCTCCTTAGAGGGTTTAACCACCACAGCAAGTGGGACTTGATCTCCTGTTGTATAGGAAAAGAATCCGCAAGTTCTCCTGCCTTCCGGTTCCACATTTTCTTCAGGTAGAACTGCAGCAGTCTCATGTGCAGCCTCCCCAGAGAAACGAACTGCTCCAGCGACGAAAGGGTGCCCAGTAGACTGAGCCATTCCCTCGCTGAGCTTCGCTCTTTCTCTAGGAAGGCTGAGACTTTTTCCAAGCCTCGAGCAATCCTTTCTTGAGATGGAAACGCTCGAAAACCCAGAGAATCCATCTGAATCCCCAGATAAACAATGTCCTGGCTGGGGATCATCTGAGACTTCTCGAGGTTCACGAGCAATCCGAGGGATCTTACAAGATCCAGAGTCGTTTCCAAGTCCTCCAAACACTGTTGTTTCGATCTTGCTCTTATGAGCCAATTGTCTAAGTAGAGTGATATGTTCACCCCCCTTCAGATGTAGCCATCTTGCTACGTTCCTCATCAATGCCGTAAACACTTGAGGAGCCGCCGAGAGGCCGAAGCACAAAGCCCTGAACTGGAAAATCCTACCCTGTACCATGAATCGAAGGTATTTCCTCAACACAGGATGCAGGGGAACGTGAAAATAAGCGTCCTGCAGGTCGAGGGAGACCATCCAATCTCCTGGACGCAGAGCCGCAAGTACTGAGTTGGAAGTTTCCATAGAGAACTTTGTCTTCTCTACGAAACGGTTCAATGCACTCACGTCCAGCACAGGTCTCCACCCCCCCGAGGCTTTCGGAACGAGAAACAGTCGATTGTAAAAGCCCTGGGAGTGCGGATCCTGCACTGGTTCGATGGCCTCCTTCTCCAACATTTGCTGTACAAGATGTAACAGTGATTCCCTCTTGGCAGGATCTTTGTACCTCGCAGACAGCTCTCTTGGTGTCGATGTCAAGGGAGGTCTGTCTCTGAAGAAGATGAGATATCCTTTCTTTACTATTGCAAGAGACCAAGAATCTGCTTGTCTCGAGGTCCATGCCTCTGAAAACTTCAGAAGTCTGGCCCCTACTGGTGTTTGGAGGACTGGTATCTCATTTTGTCTTCTTGGCTGGTCTAAAGGCAGAAGACCTTCCTCTTTACTCTGCCCCTCTCTTTCTAGAGGATCGACCTGATGAACTCCCTCGAAAGGGCGGCTGAGGGTTCCGTGACTCCTTCTTCACAGCAGGAACGGCTGGTCTCGTCTTCCTTGCTGATTGCACCAGCAGATCTTGCGTCGCCTTCTCAGTAAGCGAGTTAGAAATATCTCTCACTAACTGAGAAGGGAAAAGCTGTTTCGAAAGAGGTGCATATAGAAGGGACGACCTCTGAACGGGCGAGACCGCTTTCGTCAAGAAGAAGCCGAATACAGCCCTCTTCTTAAGGATTCCTGCTCCGAATAGGGATGCCACCTCCCCCGATCCATCTTGGACCACCTTATCCATGCAGGCCAATACACTATGTAGGACTTCGGGTTCTAAGAAGTCAGGGTCCTGTGTCTTCTTGGCCAAAGCCCCAAGGGACCAGTCTAGGAAGTTAAAAACTTCCAAGACATGGAGTAATCCCTTGAGGAGATGGTCCATTTCTGACATTGCCCAAGTAGTCCTAGCAGATGGAAGTGCATGTCTCCTTGAAGAGTCCACCAGTGTGGAGAAGTCTGAGTCCGCCGAAGCAGGGAGGGCGAGTCCCATTGCTTCTTCTGTATTATACCAAATCCCTCTCCTCCCGAAAGCCTGGAAGGGGGGCAGGTAAAAACAGTTTTCCCCGCTTCCTCCTTGGATCTGAGCCAATTTCCGAACGATTGTAACGCTCTCTTCATGGAAATGGTTGGCTGCATTTTCAAAAAGGAGGATGATTTTGATGTCCTCGTACTAGTAAACAACGAACGAGGAGAAGGAGGGGCGGCAGGACTCAGAGACTCGCCGAATTCTCGCAATAAAAGGGCTGCTAAGGTCTTATAATCTGAGAGACCTGCCCCTTTATTGGCTTCTGAGTCCGATATATCTTCCATTTCCTGTCCAGTTATGTTGGGAGAAGAATGAGCAACCGGAGGAGAGCGCCTCTTTTCGCAAGGTGAAGAGCTTTTAGCAGTACCAGCTCTAACCTGACAAGGGCTACGGCCGCCTGTGCGACATCTTGAGTCCCTGTCAAGGGAAGGCTGATCCTACAAAATGCCCCTATCCACATCAGAACCATCCTGACAAGGACGACGGCCGCCTGTGCGACAACTAGCGTCCCTATCAGGAGAAGATTGTGCTTGCGAAAGACCTCTCACAGTCTCAGCAACATCCTGACAAAGGCGACGGCCGCCTGTGCGACATCTTGCGTCCCTGTTAGGAGAAAACTGATCCTGTGAAAAGTCCCAAAGAGAAGCCTCCTGGTCAATTTCTATCTCCATATCTGATGAAGCTGGAGATCCTGGCGCCTCGTTTGCGGCTGGCTCCTCGCGCCTGGATGGATCCTCAATCCTGGTTGGATCCTCGCGCCTGGCAGGCGCCTGGCTGGCGCCTCGTGCCTGGAAGGCTCTGTCCATATCGGTCCATATTCCTCCGAGCTCTGAATCTGTAGCTTTCTGTACGTCCGCTGGACAGGATTTTTTGATAGGAAGGAAACGGTCCTTTCTCCGAGGAGGGTCCTTCTTTAATGCTCCTACCAATGACGAGATTTGTTGTTGCATTTCGATAAGGATCTTCGTCGCTGCATCTTCTTCCTCCTTATCCGATCGAGGGGAAGAAGGTTTTGATGAAGAAGGAGTTTTTCTCTTTTTCTCAGGTGGAGAGTCCTCCGGAAAACTTTCCGGGCTCGAATCCAAAGCAGGAGACTTCCAAGATCTTTTGGAAGGTCTCGATAGATTGTCTGAACTCCACCCTCGTTTAGATGACGAATCGGAAGACGAGAAACACTGTTTTAGGACGCCTTTCCAATGGCTATCCTTGGCAGTCTGGGACGTTACTACAGATCCTGCCGAGGGGACGCCTGACCGGTGGGGATTCTCCATAACCTCCGTACGGCTTTCGACATTCCTTCTCCTCTGGGCTTGGGAGCTTGGAAGAGGTCTAGGCCTGGGAGCAAGACAGAGCCGATCAGACGCACCTTCCACTGCACTGGGAGCACTTTCCACTGCACTTTGCTTACCTTCTAATTCCTTAATTTTCCGTTCCATCCTCATGAGGGAAGCCTTCAAATCTGCAATCTCCGATACCAAATTTGCCGATTCTGATAAGGGAGAAGGCGGTAATGCTGTATGGGAGGAAGCAACAATTAAATGTGAGACAGGTGCTAAACTACTAACTGGCTCGTTAGAGAAAGACCTACTCATACTTTTGGAAGAGGCTTTTCTAGCCTTATCCCTCTCCAATTTCCTTAAATAGGAATTAAGAATCTTCCATTCCTCCTCATTCAAATTTACGCATTCATCACAAGTGTTAGAGACAGAACATTCATTCCCTCTACACTGCTTACATACTGTGTGAGGATCTACCGAAGCTTTCGGTAGCCTCACACTACAACTCTCATTCACACACACTCTGAATGTATAACTAGAGTCAGACATTTCAAGAAAATTCCAAACCAAAATCCAAATAACAGTCCACAAAAGCGTATGCCAAGCCAGAAATCCAATACGTCACCAAATAATCAGTCCAGAAGATCAACAGTGATGAAAAACGAAAGTCAAAGTCAGGAGGAACTAGCAACGATGTTACTAAAACCGGCGACAGAGAAAATCTGGTTAGAGAACGGTAATGGTTCCTAGTCCTGCCACCCAGCGGCAGGGTGGTAGATCACCTGATCTACCTGTAGCGTGTGCCGCGAAATTCGAATTTCTGTCGGGGACGACAGGAGTCTATAGCTAAGTATATATCTGACAGGGAAGTTGAATGTATGAAATTTTTTTTAAAGAGTTATTACATATTAGGGTAAAATATGTGGCCATGAGGCATTCTTATGTGTTGTTAACCAGTCTAGGACACCTTCAAGAGCAGGAACAGAACCGACACCAGTAACCAGGGCCTGCCTGTACTTGGAATACCTAGGGATCCCACATTCTAGCATATTCACCAATGAAGATGAAGCAGGGATAGGCATTGGCACACCAGTCTCATGCAGGGAAAGTGAGGCTCAAGCAACTGGGTTGGCACTGTCAGAAAGCACCTGCTGGTCACCTAATTTCATAGATGTAGCCAGAGCAGGAAAAGCATTACCAGAGACCAGCCAATATAGTATGGCCAGAAAACATTATTACGGACGACATAAAGCAGTCAAACAACACCCACTATTGTAGTATAAACTATCTGTTGGTTACCATACAGTCGCTACCCAAATCCTGAATGAGTTCCATTCTGGATCTTGAATTGTTTGTAAACTGATTTTTAATATGTAGGGCATAATTTTTGTTAATGCTTACATTCTAAAGTTAACTCAAGAGTCAAATTATACTATTTTCACTGCATTTTTAAGTCATTCGTTATAATAATGATTTACTTTGGATGTTAGAAAGAAAAAAAGAAAATTTAGATTTATGCACCATCCAAAATTAGTATTCTTCCCAAGCAACTTGAATTTCACAGCAGCAGCATCTGACATTGGAAGGGCACAAAGTAAACAATACACATCACCATGTAATGATAAAAATAGATACTAAATGTTTCCTATGGGGAGAGGAAACATAGAAAATGGGAATTCATCAAAGAACAAGTTCACTTAGGAAGACCAAAATAAATAGGAGGATTTGACGAGTATGAACAAGTATTCTCGTGATTATAAGAAGAATACATGGTAGTTAATCCTGACAATACTCAAAGTAATCAGGGAAGAGGTTAAAGGAACAGGTTCTTCTATTCTTTGACAAAACTCTTACTAACAGAATTGGCACGCAGAGTAAAATTCTAACTTGTGACCATATCTGTTCATATCTGAATGTTCATAAGTAGAGTGGTGACTGTAAATGCAATAAAAAAAGATGAAAGCTTCAATTTGACAGTAAGTCCGAGCACAGCAAGACACCATAACTCGACCATGGCTGAAGCAAAAGTGCTAGCTTACAACACTCGAGTAAAGGACAACTTCATCCTCACACATGCCAACCATCTTGTTATCAAGCTTCAACAACTATTCCCAGTTAGTACTAGGGAACGCTTCAACTAAATAGGTTATGGTATTTACATATTAACAAATATATTCTGACTATGTTCAAATGATGTCTGAAGAGAGAGAAAAAAATCCACAAAGAGCATTACTACTAACTTTTGTGAAGTTAGAATCCGAAGAGATGGCATCTACTGTATGGGTCCGCAATGCTTCGTAGTGTAATACAGTGTTGCATACTGAAGCAACTTCTTCACTTTTTTGTACAAGATCACTAACACTGCTAATAGCAACCTCTACACCACCACTGAATTCCTCAAGAGCCTGAAATAGATTTAACTTGATTAGCATTGTCTTTACTAAAATGGAAAAGTAAGAATTATTTACTTCATTCCAGTTTTATCAAATAAATTTTAGTCCATATAAAAATCAAAACTGAATACAGGTGGCCCGCGGTTAACAGCGCAATCGCTTACCGGCGAATCGGTTTTACGGCTGATGTAAAAAATATTCATTAAAAAAATAAGACATTTTAAAGGGATTTTGACGTAGGAAAAATCTATTCTGGGCGAGGAAGCCATGTCGCCCAGTGAAATACGTTCCTTTGGCGCAATTTCTAAGGTAAATTATTGCTAAAATACCAGAGAACTGCTAAATTGGACATGCCAGAATATTCTGACTCGCTCACCCTTTCTAAAAGGGTGTTGGTATGAATCTGGGGCGAGTGAAAAACACTACCACAGCAGCCTCTCCAATTAGCCTTTTCCACATCAAAACCCTTTAGGAAAGGGGAGCCGTGCTACAGCTCACTCCCTGCTACCGCGAAGGTAGCGTCAGGGTCGACATTCCTTTGAGAGCCACCGAGCCGCTAGCGTCGTTTGTCTAACAAGTTCATACATTTGAGAAATGCCGTTCATACAATAAAGGTTATGTAAATAATAACAAATCTTATGGAGAGTTCTTTGCCGAAAATATAGTTACATAAGTGCAAATTTAGCTATGGATGTGTCTGTCGATTTATAAATGTTCACGCTTTTATTTTTAAAATGTGTATGAAAACGTATTACATATAGGATATTTTTATTTCTGCACAGAAATAAGATATAAATGCAGCTTTTGAAACTGCCCTTCACGTTATCAAAGAGGATGTTTTTTCATGTTCTTTCTTGTGAGCCGCCGTCTGCCGCCCTTCCGAAAATATCGAGTTAACAAGAGTGCAAATTTAGCGATTGATGTGTTGATTTTATAAATGTTCATGCTTTAGTTTAAAATGTGTATGGAAATATATTACGTATAGGGTATTTTTACGTTTGTACATAAATATGATACAAATTAAGGCAACTTTTGTAACTACCCTCCACGTGGTCAGAGGATGTTTTTTCATGTTTGTTCTTGACCGCCACTGTTCCGAAAAATGCATGGTATTATTTGATTAATTATGCATCTTTTCCATAAATCCTTTAAAAAGTTATACATTACTTCACTTTATCCAATAATATTGTATGTATTCTAATATTATTGTAGTATTATAAAATACTATGGCAAATCTAAGCCAGTATTCCGTGGAGCGGCTTATGTTTTGGTTTGAAATCAGCTGATGGCGAATACCAGTTTGTTTTGCCATATTTAACACAATTCTGAGCAAATTTTCTTGCTTCTAATTAGCATAAACAAATATCCAGATACTTGACTTATATGAGACAAGGCTATTTTTCCTTATACGACGTGTTTTTAGGTGGAAATATGAAATTAATAGGTCTCGTTGTGATTGTGAACTAATTTTTTTTTTCGTTAACAGATCACGTTGGCGGGATGTTTATTGCGTAAAAAAATTATGTGATTCCGTTTGTAATTTTCCTTTATATCATCGTAATACAAACTTTCCGTTATTTATCTTATATCGGCGTGAAATCAACAGTAAAATGTGTTCTTTCAAGCACAGTAATTTTGATTAAAATAATTTTATCTCCATTTCATCTACGATTGTGTTTGATGGCATATGTTTACTGGAGTTTTATCCTTGTTGCCGATGCACGATAATAGTCATTAGCAGCTTGAATAGTTTTCTCGGCTTCAGTTATAACTAGGTTTAAATTTAACAGTACATCTCCCGATTGAACTTTGATCTATAGCAAATAAAGTTATTACATTAAGATATCTCAGTTCTATTCTACATAACGTCACTTATAACAACTACGGTAATAGTGTACTATAGTACGATAATTGAAATACAAGCCAAACAGATGTTATCCGATTCGGTTGTGCTTAGAAAAAAAAGTTGTTTCTCGTTTGGTTGATCATGGCTGTACATTTTTATGCAACAAGTACAACGTTAAAACCATGCTTTCATCATTCTCTTTTGCTGCTTTTGAACTTTTGTAACTAGAAGATGGGATAAAGTTAGGCTATTGTAATTTGGTCTCTCATAAAATCGGATTATCGTACGACGAATTATTGTAACTTGAACACTACAGCTACCTGTACACTGTATAAACCTAATTATATCTTTACATATTCTAGACACCCAAAGGATTAAAGCTAGGCTTTTTTCACTTAACAGTATTTATAGTAATACTATAACGTACTGTACAGTAAATTCTATATTACTACACTGCATAAATATAATTTTACTTATTGCACCATTGCGGGATCACGGCGCCGTTTGACTGGTCTAGGGCGCTGTTAACAGGTATTGAGTTTCAAAAGAAGATGTGCGGCAGCTGTAGGCTTTAAATTCGCTGAGCGTCGAAAATCACTTGGCGTCGGCGGCCTGGAATGGAACCCCTGCCGCTAACCGAGGGCCGCCTGTACTGTATACCTAAGAAAAATGCTATTACATACTTGTGCAATTGTTGGATTAGAACCAGCAGCCCATTTCAAGCGTTGTTCAACATTTCCAGTTAAGTTGGTATACTTTTCCCTTAACTCAGAAATATTTTGATGAAGTGCATGAAGTGTACTAACACTGCCTCTTAATTCCCCAAGTAATGCTCCTCGACCTGCAAAAATGACAAAAAAATTTAGAGAAACTTCTCAAATTTCCCTAATTCTGCAGTCATACAATTAAACCTGACAAAATTACCAGTGAAAAACTAGAGGGGTGGATTCATTTGTGATTTCAAGTACTATACAGTTAAGCACTGTTGGTTTAACCTGCTGTAGCAGTAAATGGAAGTCTCACATCAACATTCAATGTTATTTTTGTAGCAAACCTGTTTCATATTTTGCTCTGTTTACCTACCATAAGTATAGTCTTTTCCTGATTCCAGCTTGATCTATGTTAATACTAGTTGGAAAAGTATTAATAAAACTAAATGTGAATAAAGGCAATGACCCCTACACTTATGGCAATTTTTTTTTATTGTGTGACTGTATCACCTCACATAAGTGTAAAAGATGATTAAAACTAATTTAAGTGTAAGAGGTGACTAATGCAGGAAGCAGGACTCCTACTGTGATACTGATCTAGTGTGAGCAAACTTCAATTACATTTACTATCTTTTAAGCTAATCATATAACTTGATGGTACGCAAGTGCTTAATTAAAGTTTACAGGTGAAGAGAGTTATTTTACTGGCATTACATTTAACAGAAGAAATTCAGCTGTTTCTGCATTTCCTCTAACCCTCTTACGCCGACTGGACGTATTTTATGTCGACATTTTTTGTCTCCCGTGTGCCGACTGGACGTATTTTACGTCGACTTACAAAAGTTTTTTTTAAAATTCGCGGAAAAATACTTATAGGCCTATCAGCCTAAAACTTTTGAATCACGCGCCTTGGGGGATGCTGGGAGTTCACGGATCAAGGTGTTGTTTTGTTTACAATCGTTACGCAGGCGCGCAAGCGCAAATTTCTTTCTTGCCGCACTAAAAAGTATCTGTGGCACATCTCAGAAATTATTTCGTCACTTTGACATAATTTTTGTACCATTGTAAATTAGCCGTTACATGAAGTATTATATATGAAAATGTGCAAATTTTTATGTAAAATACAACAATAAAATACTCATGATTGTAGCTTTTATAAGTTTTGAGATATTTTCATATAAATAACGATAATTGCCAAAATTTCAACCTTTGGTCAACTTTGACTCTACCGAAATGGTCGAAAAACGCAATTGTAAGCTAAAACTCTTATATTTTAGTAATATTCAATCATTTACCTTAATTTTGCAACTAATTGGAAGTCTCTAGCACAATATTTTGATTTATGGTGAATTTATGAGAAAACTTTTTCTTTACGTCCGCGCGGTAACTCTTCCGAAAAAAATCATACATGCGATTGTGGTAATGTTTGCACCATTTTAAAATTAGCCGTTATATAAAGTTTTATATATGGAAATGTGCGTAATTTCATGCACAATACAACTAAAAAACAACCCATGGTGTTGTAGCTTTTACAGTTTTGAGATATTTTCATATAAATAATGATAATTGCCAAATTTTCAACCTTCGGAAGCAACTTTGACTCTACCGAAATGTCGAAAAACGCAATTGTAAGCTAAAACGCTTATATTCTAGTAATATTCAAGCATTTACCTTCATTTTGCAACAAATTGGAAGTCTCTAGCACAATATTTCGATTTATAATGAATTTATGAAAAAAATAACATTTTCTTTACGTCCGCTCGGTAACTCTTCCGAAAAAAATCATACGTGCGTATTGTGGTTAATGTTTGCACCATTTTAAATTAGCCGTTACATAAAGTTTTATATATGAAAATGTGCGCAATTTTATGTAGAATACAACAAATAATTGAAGGTTGTAGCTTTTTCTCATTTTGAAATATTTGCATATAAATCACGATAAATAGAAAAAAAACAACGTTCGGTCAATTTTGACTCTACCGAAATGGTCGAAAAACGCAATTGTAAGCTAAAAATATTACAGTCTAGTAATATTCAGTCATTTATCTTCATCTTGAAACAAATTCGAAGTCTCTAGCAAAATATTTAGATTTATGGTGAATTAAAAAAAAAATCTTTCCTTCCCTCAGCGCGCGGATTCTCCGCCACAAATCTCCGAAATGCGTACGTACCATTCTCAGAATATTTGCTCCGTTTCATATTAGGCATTTCATAGAGTTTTATATATGAAAATGTGCGCAATTTTATGTAGAATAAAACGAAAAATATTTGAAGGTTGTAGCTTTTCTTATTTCCGAAATAATTGCATATAAAAATATATAGGTATATAAAAAAATTCGACATTCGGTCAACTTTAACTCGTCAGATATGGTCAAAAACTGCAATAGTAAGCTAATATTCTTACAGTATAGTAATATTCAATCATTTGTCTTCATTTTGAAAGAAATTGGAAGTCTCTAGGACAATATTTAGATTTATGGTGAATTTTTTAAAATAATATTTGTTTACGTCCGCACGTTACGAATTCATGTATTATTTTGTGATAATATTTTCTCTGTGTTGCTTTTATCGTTTCACAATGTGTTATATACCAAAATGATTGCAATTTAGTGTAAATTACAACGAAAAAAAAGTAACTTGTTACCTTTAACCGTTCTGCGCACAGCGCGACTTGAATACAATTATATATGAAATTTTGTTTTTGCGCTATCATATATCGCATTATTTATATATGATAATGATAATTTTTTTCATTTCTGATGGTTGCATACTAAACTTCAGCCAATGACAAAAAAGGAGCCAAAAATGAACTCTTATCTTGAAACTAAGCGCGCTATGATTTTTTGAAAAAAATATTTTTTCCGCTTCGGCGCTCACTCTGAAACACCTCCGGCACACGGGAGACAATTTTTTTTTTACCGCTTCGGCGTAAGAGGGCTAAAAGGTCTTTTGGCAAAAGCAGGTGCTTGTAACACCTGTTGAGACACATTCAAAATATCAATGGTGCTCGTAACACCTGTTGAGACATTCAAAATATCAATGTTAACCCTCTGAGATTTCTAGGGGGACCCAAAATTCTGTTGTGGCAAATCCCACAATGACCAATTATAGTAGATAAAGCTCACTCTACATAAAACTGAAGCTGATTACCTGCACTCTTAGTTAAGTTCATAAATGAAACCAAAAACAAAAACACATCATGATATGAAGTTGGCCAAATATATTTTGCGGATGACATCACTAGGATCTCAATGCATTATTTAACAATTGTAGTCTCAGTGGTAATCTTAAACTGAAGTCATATGCAGCTGGGTAACTAGAGGTTCAGCAAAGCTTCAGATATAAAAAAACTCTCAGAAGTTTTTGCTACAGTATTATGAATCCTAGTTCAAGGCATGATGTGATAAATTCCCTTGGCTCTGCACTGAGGGGTTTTTGTAATCCCACCTCATAAAAATACAATGATAGTTACTACAATTCCTTGATCTTGTTCTCAAATGCTGTTGGTCCTAAGAACACTGCCTTCAACTCTTACTGATGGAGCCATGCTTATCCCCTTGAAGAGACAGTCATCTATACAGAATCGTCAGTATTTGGATTGCAGTAAACAGCAAATACATCAACATTGTAAAACTTAATGAAAATCTTACAGATCTTCATGGCACCTATACTCCTTTCTAACTATAAATAGGTTGCCCAGACTTAGGGTATACAGCCATACTTTGCGCATGTGGGATGTTACGATGATAAATAACAGTGATAAATAACTGAAGTTACTGGCAAAACTCTGGTGATCAAGAAAATCTGACTCCAAGCCTTGAATATTTTAGAAAGAACTATGACAAATTTTTAAACAATTTGTATTTTTCATAACTTACAAACCTGAGGTCTTAACATTAGGATAAATACTTAACGCCAGCTGGAAAGCGGTAAAGTTTAAAATAATTGTGTACGCAAGAGACTACGTATTGGCATCTGTGCTTGGTCACGAGACATGTGGAGCCACCCACATACCCCACTTTAACTTGTGACCCCATTAGTTATTCTTCCAATCCAGGTTAGTTGACAGAGGGGTGGTTAGAGGTGGGCCTTTGTATGTTAAGACCTCAGGTTTGTCTGTTACGAAAAATACGTACAAATTGGTTCAAAATTTGTCATTTATTCATATACGAAACAAACCTTTGGTCTTAACATTAGGATAGACTTACTTTTGGTGGGAGGTAAATACTATTAACCAACTGGGATTTTGCCACCTTTGATCATTTTCTGAATAGCAGTATTCTACAAAACAACTGACCAGTATTTCAGAATCTAAGATATATATGAATATCATAGAGTCAGACTTCTGGGTTTCTACACAATGTCATAGTTCAGTGCCTCTGAGGAAGATCAGAACATCTGTTCTTCTAACAAAGCAATTCATCCACTTATGCAGGTTTGTTATCATTCCTCTCCCCCTTACTAGAGAGGAATGTCTTGCTACTGATAGGTATCTTACAATGATAATAACCCTAACAGTATGGCTACTTCACTTACCTGTATCTTGTTCGTTCCAGCTTATGATGGTACTCTCTTCTTACTGCCCGAAGTACAGAAGAAAGAAATTTGAAATGGAGAGAGGCCAGTTATCTCCTCCATTTCACATTCATACCATCATCTTAGACAAGATACCAACTGACCTGCCAGGGGTACTGGATGAGTTACACAACTTGTTGAGCAGCCACCAAAGGACCCAAGGAAATTATGTACATGGACCTCTGGGCAACCTCCTTTATATACATGAAATTGAAAGTGGTTTGTCATAACAATGAACCAACACCCAAATTTCAATGAACAGACAGACACCTTAAAATTGCTCAATTTGAGCTCATCCTTCTAAACGTCATAGACTCGTTTCTGTTACATAAGACCCTTCTTGCACTTCTTTCCGGACTCGACCTGTCTCAACGAAAAGTCTTCGTCAAATAACATGTCACAGAAGTACAAGGTTGTAACAGAACCTTTCCATTAAACATCCAGTGAACTGTGGGCAACATTCTTTATGTAGAACATGAAAAAATGGTTCAATATAGTCACAAACCAACCGTCATGATCATATTAACAGATATGTTCTTAATTGCCAGAAAGGCACATATTCCTCTGATGACCTTCCCTTCTGGATGACCCAATTGGTACAACTTGACAACAAGGAGTAGGCTTGACCAATCACCTCAAGAAATAGAAATACATGGAAATTTCTTACCACTTTTCCAGTGTTTGGCTTGTGTTCCCTTATGTCTACCACATTTATGTTCTAGGTGATGTAGTTCTTTCGATAACCAAAGAGTACTTTGACAAGTCAAAGCTGGCCCTCCTGAAGGTCTCATACGCAAACTCACGCCATACTGAGCATGACTAAAAAACATATCTGTCATCATGACCTGTGGTGCATTGACTCATTATCCTGCATTCTGGGGCAAATTGGAAACTGTCGTTCCCAACTACTTTTGAATCTACGTAAAAAACCTGGCTATTGAGTACTCCCACTCTACCAAGGTCAGAGGAAATCCACGGTCAGTTTCCTGTAACGTGACTGATGTATGGGCTCGGTGGTAACCCAGCGAGTCTACTCTGATACAGAGTATGTTTTCACTTAGCAGATCAGAGTTTCTTATGTGCACCAGCCAGTTCAATGCTCCTGAGTCATCTGAAGATTAGTCCTCTGAAGATTACTCAGTGTGAAGTGATATTCACATACCAAATCATCAATCTAATGTGTATCACCATACAAGTAATTACAGAGAGACTTCCTCTGTTCTGACAACCAATCCACAAGATCACTGTCTACTGACAGACTGCCTTTAATGGACAGAAACCTCTATAAAGGCAGTCATGGCCGAAGGGTCATTCTGTATATGTGAGCCGAAGAACTTTGGAGTTGTGTTGCATCCAAGCTGATGCCCTGCACCCAAAATCTTAAAACTGTTAGTTTGAAAAGGGATACTGGGCAAACTCCAGACCTGAGATATTAATTCTACCTATCGGTGGTCCCTCTTCCCAACACAAATCTGGTAGAGAAGATTGTGCTAACAAAAACTTTATCAGTCAATCATCTTGGGTCCTCCTCAATTACTGGAACCCCTTCCTCCGTTCAGGACATGGTGGAACAGGTAGAACAGAGTGTTTGCGTAACCTCCAGGTTACTCCCAGTATCCCAAATGGAATCCTCAGACTGCTCGAAGGGCGAGACCCCTCAGACAGGTCTTACGTAGTTCTTCAATTATACGGATGATATCATAGGAAAACCCAAGGGAATGTCCTATGATAATATATTCTACTCAGACACGTTCTAATTACCCTCCTGTCCAAGGAATTAACCTGTTAACAGGACAGTGCTCATTCTCCATAAGGAATGTTACTTTCCAACCACGAAACACCCTATGCAGTGATCTGTTACAATATACGGACATATGTTCAATATGTTACCTTCAAAAGAGAAATCCTATATTGCCAGAAACCACCATGGTGCTATTCTCGAGAAACCTAGCCCAGAATTGTACCCAACTTCACTTCACCCAACCTCACACTTGAAGAATTGGAAATTCTCCACCTTCCCCTTCCAGATCTGATGAAGTTTTTAATGACTTGCTTCAGCCAACTGAAGCTCGAACCCGCTATGCTAGGTTCATGACTTCAATACTTAGAAACTATGCCATGATGGAAGAGACCCCTTTGAAGATGCTAGGTTAATCTAGCCAACAACCACTTGGACTAGGCTAAGTAGGTACAGTGGACCCCCCGTATTCGCGTTCTCCGGATTCGCGGACTCACACATTCGCGGATTTCTCTCGGGAACGTTTCCCTGCATTATTCGCGGAAAATTCGCGCATTCGCGGTATTTTTCTATGAGAAATATCCACAAATTCCTGGTTTTTGTTATCAATTTCATCATAAAAGGCACTTTTTATGATAAAACTATTAAAAAAACCAAGTATGAAAATTTTTAGTGGTTTTTCTTAACTTTTAACTAACAAAATAGGCTGTTTTTAGTGTTTTTATAGGGGTTACAAACATTCGCTGATTCTAACTATTCGCGGGGGGGTCTGGTGCGCATCCCCCGCGAATACGGGGGGACCACTGTATAGTCAATTAAGAACTGATTAACTTAATTTAAGTTGTTAAAACCAGGTTCACACTGGCTTGGTTAGGCTAGGTTAACTCTTCCACCAATTAGGCTAGGCTAACTCCTCCATCACTTAGGCTAGGCTAAGTCCATCAGAGAAGTACGCTAACTAGTCTAGGCTAGTATAGACTAGCTTAACCTAGAAACTCAATGACTTACGTTAGGGTAAAGTCGTCCAAGAAAGTTCGGACTATACTTGCTAGGCTGCAACCACAACCTGCTAGGCTGAGGTGGTAAAAGTGTTCCAAATGGGTAGCCTAGGAACTAGTCTCTGCTCGGCTATGCTTAGAACCTTACTACTCAGACCAATCTAAGATAGTAAAGGCACGTTCAAGTAGCAAGGCCATGCTAAGTCATCAACCCCTTGTTAGGCTAAGTTGACATGTATGATGTGTATGCCGGAACCATCTAACCCGGGAGTTAGGCTAGGCTAACTATACTTTTGTTTTTCTTCATCTGTCCACCCACCTGTGGTGTTTGCTTATGGTAACACTGCGTCCCAGGCTTTAGATAGTTACGCTATGTGTAAGTTTTAGGTAAATAAAAGGATATCTGGGTGTACATTTTGCAACTGAAAAGTGTTTTAATAATTTACTATATGCGAATTACACCGTTAATATTTGAAATAGGGTATTGATATTATTGTTGAACGTAAGTTGAATGTACTATCTAAAGCCCAGGATGCAGTGTTACCATACGCAAACACCACAGGC
Organism: Macrobrachium nipponense; assembly: GCF_015104395.2. Taxonomy (NCBI): domain Eukaryota; kingdom Metazoa; phylum Arthropoda; class Malacostraca; order Decapoda; family Palaemonidae; genus Macrobrachium; species Macrobrachium nipponense. The sequence goes on from NC_087203.1 coordinate 39,473,748, forward strand.
GGTTGGACAGATGGAAAAAAACCGAGTATAACTGTACCATTCAGACTAAGCCAAGATAGTAAATACAGGTTCGAAAGCCAAGATTGCAACCATTAGCTAGCTTACGCTGGTACATGTAAGCCCAAACCAGTTAGTTCGGACAGACTAAGCTAAGAACTACTACTCAGATTAACTAAGATAGTAGCGGAAGATTCGGACTAGCTAGGACAGGCTATGAATTTAACCACTTGTTAGGCTAAAAGGTATGACTCAATTAGCTGGGCTATAATATCTTAGGCTACAAGTGCACTACTTAGGCTTGTCTACCTAAAGTGGTGAAAGAAAGACGATCACCTCCTTTCGACTTACAAGTTTTATGGGATACCTATCGCCACCAATTCTACTCCCAACAAAATAAACACCGCCCTGTGCGATCAGAGACTGAAACGTACTTCATGGGCTTTCATTAAGAAGAATGGTTCTACAGTAATTTACTGCAAAGGAACCAAGCTATCGATTAACTATAACTACATGTCTAAGAGTCGAAGCGTTTGGTCAATATTCATATAGGAACAAACCAGATCATACTAAAAAGTATATAAAACAGGGGAATTCTTCTTACCTGTAAAGGATTGAAGTTTTCTGGGGTCAACCCAAAGTCTGTTAATTCCCACCATGCAGGCTGTATTCGATTACTAAGAGGAATCCATAGACTGGTTGTGATGGGTGCCGTTGTTAGACAGCAAGTGAATGTATGTGGCTGATGCACCTTCACTTCTCTTAACACGTAAATGAGAAACTACAGCGTGGACCTTACGTCCGTCCAGCATTACGTGCATTGTAAAACTATGCTGTTCTCATTCTCATGATTAAATCAGCAGTTGCCAATTGGTCTGTGGTTACCTTCTAAACTTACGATAAAACTTACACAAAACCATGGAAATAAGTGAATTTAGCTTATCGATTTGCAATCTATATACAAATATGAGAGCAATTTTATCATTATTGCATTACTATGACAACTAGAATTCATGGAAATAGTTTGTAAAGACATCAGTGTATGTATCAAGTTCGTCTTAATTGGTAACACTGCCCCAAGTTCTTATGAATGATTCCTACGCCCGTCTACGCCCGTCACTGTTTACACAGTTGCCTCCAACGACCGTCCTGATCCTTCCGACCGTTGTATTCCCTACGACCATCATATTCTTTACAACTCTCATGTTCCTATGACCGTCATATTCCTCATGGTCTTCTTCATAGTCCTCATGGCCATCATAGCTCTCATGGTCGTCATGCTTCTAGAGCCTTTCATAGCTCTCATGGGCGTCATGGTTCTATGCCCGTCATAGCTCTACGGCCGACATGGTTATCATAACCTAGGCAACCGTCTAGAGTTGACTGAGCTAAACTACTGCTTAAGCTTTCTTATTCAAAATTTAACTGGAGCACACAACAGCATTGCCGTTTATCCTATGAGAAAATTCACATTTCTCCATAAGTGTGTGCTCCCGAAATGAAAGCCTCACTATAATGATGCTATCATGCCACTGAAGACAAGAGGTTGGCAGCAGTAGGCTGTGACGTCATGATTACCGCCATTTTGATAGCAGTTTTGGCTATGACGTCATCACGCTTGAAGGAAGCGTGAGGCTGTTGATGGTACTCTTGCAGCCAAGACCAGAGACCCAAACTGCTGTGGCATTTCTACTTTTTACAAGGATGTGACAGTCCTGGCTCGAAGATGAAGAAGAAATTATTCTTCTCCTCTTGGCATGAGGATCAGTCACGAAGTCCCTAACTCTAGCATTCTCCAACTCTTCACAGGCACACAAGACTAAGCTTCCATCAGTCACTTGTTCGACAATTAAAACTACTTCTTGTGCTTTCTTATAATTGGGATGTGACAGTCCTGGGTCAAAGATAGAGAAGAAACTTCTCCTCTTGGCTCGAGGATCAGCCACGAAGGCCCTATTCTTCCAGAATTGGCAGGAGAATGCACTGGCGTCAAAGTCACCTAAGCTTGTTGATGCCTAAGCGGAAGGATACAGTAGAAAGACTTGCGTCTTTTCCACAGTGTCTGTTATATCTCCTAACACTTGCAATTTCTCTCAAAAACAATGTGTCCAAAAATTGCCAAATCTGAAAGCGTAGTTGTAAAGTACTCTTGCACCTCAAAGAAGAGAAAATGGAAGCATGTCTCCGTGTAGGCCTCGGCTGTGAAGTGACGTTATGGCGGGCGCCATGTTCATGACGTCACTGAGCATCTTTAATGCAAAGCCAGCACTCGTCAAGAAGTGCAAGGCTGTTGTTGTTATTCTTGTAGGCATAGCAACCTGACTCCAAAGGCTGTGGTGTTGCACTATCTGCTTCTCTACAGATGTTGACGCATTCAACCACCATTCAGTGCACATCAGGATAGAAGGGATATCCATAGCGTGGGACCCTGGATGGCAGCGCGACAACATATAGCAAACCAACTGTCCTTCTTGGGTTGGTACTCTTGATAGGCTTAACGCCGATCGCACACCTCCAGCAACTCTGCCCACGTATCTGGAACGAAAACAAGATGGCGATGCACACCTCTCCCCGCAGGGAAAGGAGCACAATTAGTCAAGATTACTTCCCAAAGCACATCCTGATACATCCAAGCTTTGGATTCACAGGCAAGCCCATATGATATATGTGAAAATCCAAAGTACAGGCAACGAATTATGTAACTGTACCTGAAGAGTTTCTACACCTACGACTTACAACACGATGAGTACCCCGACGTCAAAATTGTCAAAGAAAATATCCAGGCGTTTATATGCTTCTTGTGATATCCAGGAAATCTCGAAGCATAAGAAGGCTTCATGTTCACAATAGTGACCGGGAATAATAATAATACAGTGGTACCTCGAGATACGAAATGCTCAACTTACGAAAAACTCGAGATACGAAAGCTGACACGAAAAATTTTACTGCTCTACATACGAAAAGTTTTCAAGATACGAAAGGTTTCTGAAAGTCTGAGATTCGCCCGATAACAATTTTGAAACTCGCGCCGCGCGCCGCCATCTTAGTTCTAGTAGACTCGCCACCATCCTCCTGCTCTCCCATTGGTTCCTGATGCTAGCCAAGCCATGAGATCCTTCTCTCCTATTAGACAGCATCCCTCCCATCATGCATCTTATACGTACGTACGTGGTGGCGTCCCTACCCCGGCCACCTCGTACCAGAATCTTTATCGTACGCAAGCAGCATTCGTTCGGTCCAACGATTTCGTTTAGTAACGTAAATTCGTTAGTGATTTCGTTGTGCTACTTTATCGTGTTGTGAGAACCTAATTAGTACAGGCGGTCCCCGGGTTACGACGGTTCCGGCTTACGACGTTCCGAGGTTACGACGCTTTTTCTTAAATATTCAATGGAAAAATCCGTCTTGGGTTATGACGCTTGTTCCGAGGTTACGACACTGACGCTTCCGACGCTCCGAGTTAACGACGCTTTTAAAAAACGCATGCTATGATAAAAATCCTTTATATTTTAGCACAATATATAATAAAAATATGTTTTTGGTTACATTACAACAAAAATTTTGAGGTTATGATGATTTTCGACACTTTTTTTGTTGTATTTTTTTAATTTGTTTAGTGAAGCCGCATATGCGGAACTAGTTTCCGAGCGAATGAATACACTAGCTTGGGATGCGCAGTTTAAAACAGTCCAAAAGCGCAAATAATGAAAAAATCATTGCTTGTTTCCAGTACATAATTAAAAAAACTAAGTTTCTGGTTAGATTACAACGCAAATTCCAAGGTTACGACATTTTGTTATGCTTTTTAACGATACCTCATACGCAGAAATAGTTTCTGAGCGGAGGCGCATAAATTAACTTACGCTATTAAACTGTATGGTAAATTGACCGAACAACGACCTCGAACGGTCGAGGACGCTAAGCGTAACAATACCAAAGGACGCCACTTCAATCGCGTGACTGCCTGAAGTTCACTCAGTTGTGTGCTAAGACGTTGCTGATTTTCCTTGCCTTTTTCGCGAATTTACAATGGCTCCTAAACGCCAAAGTACTTCCTCCGATGATAGTTCATCCAAGAAGAGGAAGGTCATCACGATGGAGGTAAAATATGACGTGGTGACGCGTTCGGAGAAGGGAGAAACTAACACCGAAATAGGTCGTGCTTTAGGCTTGAGCAGGACGACGGTGGTAACCATTGTGAAAGACAAGGAACGTATTCTGAAGCACGTTAAGGATGCTGCACTGATGAAGTCAACGGTGATAAACGAGAAGCAACGTAGCCAAAGCATTGTTGAAATGGAGAAGCTCCTGATGATCTGGCTGGAGGACCAGAACCAGCGACGTGTTCCGGTGAGCTTAAGTGTGATCCAGGAGAAGGCAGTGGTGGTGGTGAATTTTCCGCGAGTAGAGGTTGGTTTAACCGTTTTAAGGCTCGTGCAAATTTGCATAATGTGAAGCTGCAAGGTGAAGCTGCTAGTGCTGATAGCGAAGCAGCAGGTAGTTTTCCAGGTGGTTTGGCCGAGATAATTAAGGATGGTGGTTACACGGCTGACCAAGTCTTTAATGTGGATGAGACTGGTTTATTTTGGAAAAGAATGCCAAATCGAACGTACCTTTCCAAGGAGGAGAAGTCAGCACCTGGCCATAAAGCTGGAAAGGAGCGACTGACTTTGCTGTTTGGGGCCAATGCAAGTGGCGATTTGAAACTGAAGCCCTTGCTGGTGTATTTGGCCGAGAATCCCAGGGCTTTCAAGGGCATTTTCAAGAGTCAACTCCCTGTGATTTGAAAATCAAATAAGAAGGCTTGGGTTACCTTGATGGTCTTCGAAGATTGGTTCAATGACCATTTCGTGCCAGCAGTGGAACGGTATTTGACTTCGAAGGGTCTGCCTTTTAAGGCCCTCTTAGTCCTGGACAATGCCCCTGGTCACCCTTCAAATTTGAGCGGGACAGGCACCCTAATGTGAAGGTGGTGTACCTCCCACCCAATACCACATCACTGATACAGCCAATGGACCAGGGAGTAATAGCTAATTTCAAGGCTTACTACCTTAGAAGGACCATACGTTTTGCTTTGAGGGCCATAGAAGCTAACAAGGAGTTGACACTGAAGCAATTCTGGAAGGGCTACAACATTGCAGATGCAGTGAAGAACATTGCAAGTGCTTGGGACGAGGTGAAGACGACCACTTTAAATGGGGCCTGGAAGAAACTGTGTCCACAGTTTGTGCACAGTTTTGAAGGCTTTGACCAGGCAGAAGACGTCGAGACTGTGACGAGGAAGATCGTAGGGCTAAGCAAGAGGCTGAAACTAGATCTTGAACCTGATGATGTAACAGAGCTGCTGTAATCCCATGGAGAGAAATTGTCAGCAGAGGACCTGCTTGAACTTGAACAACAAATGACTGAGGAGGAGGAGGCGGCACCAGAGCCAAAAGCCAGGTCATTAACTGTGAAAGGCTTGTCAGAGGGTTTTACTCATCTGGAGAGAGCCTTGGCTTCTTTTTGAGCAGAAGACCCTAACGTTGCCAGGTTGACAAAATAAACGTGGAATGTTGGACCTTAGTAACTTCTACAAGGAGACCCTGAAGGAGAAGCAGACGAAGAGAAGTGTGCAGTCCAGGCTTGACACTTTCTTTCACAAGTCTCCAGTACCACCACCTCCCACTCCTAGTCCTGGAAAGGAATTCTGAACTGTTTTACTAATTTATGTGTTTACATAGTGTACATATAAAATGTGTTAATCAACTAAATGCTAAGAGTAAATTGTAACTTCATTAATTTTCATCATTTGTAATTTTATTGCAGAAGTGGTGACAGTTCCAGATCCCCCTGTACTACCTGGGACAGTTGCCAGATCTCCCTGTACTACCTGTGACAGTTTCCAGATCCCCCTGTACCTGGACCCTCTGTAGCAGCCCGTCCACCTGTACTACTACAATCAGGTAAGCAATTTCATTTTTCTCATTTTCATGTTGGAAATTGTTTACACCCTACTAGTACATTATGGCATACATACGTACACTACTTACATAGTAGTACAATGTGTTTGATGTTGCATAACCTTATTATTTTTTTTTTTCATTCCAGACACCTTTGATAGTGACAGCGACCCAGGTGACCCTGAGCCTTTCCATGGTTTTGATGGCTTGCCCTATTCATCAGGTAAGGAATCCTTAACAAATTTGTATAAAATGTTTTATAAATTGCTAATAGAAATTTTATTAAAAGTGTACATATGCTACAGTTACATCCACCTTATATTTATGTACCCTATCATTCTTTCCAGATCTAGATGTTCCCTCATCAGAGCCCAAATCAGTTGATACGAGTAGTATCAGCTCTCCAACTCCTTCAGGTAAAAGAACTCTTCATTTTTTATATTGTATTACACACTACATATGTCAAACAGTAATAACATGTGCAGTAGTTACAGTAGTAACTCTATCATTTTATATATTTTTTTATCATTCCAGACTCCCAAGCACCTGCCCATCCCACTCCATAGCCCAGCCACCCACTCATCTACCATATGCCCATCCAGTAAGCAAGCCAACCACTAGAATTTGGTAAGGACATTTTTTTTATTAATGTTTTATTATTAGATATGTAATAAAAACCATGTTATGTATGTAACATACATACTAATCATATGTACATTATCATTCCAGACTGACATGCACCTGTGACTTACATAAACCAGACCTCTACATAGCCTACATGTCTTCATTTTGCTGAAGGTAAGGAATTCTCAGTTGTTTTTAATGTGTGTATACGTACAATAAATTTTGTACACCTAAGTGGTTACATACTGTCCTTTAATATTAATTCTTCATTCCAGACTGCCCATCATCCTAGCCTGTTATCTGTGATAAAGCACACTGAAGTTAGGTATGGAATGCATCCTTATCATGAATGCTCTACACCTCCATCTCCATCTCCCACAACCTAGGTAACAGCTTTGAGACTCACTAAAAGTTGGTAAGTTATGTAAGGAATTTCTAAATTAAGTTTTATACTACATGTTATATGTGATATTAAACCACTGTATGGTGCATATTACTGTATGTAACTTACTCTGCATAGAGGACTTACTGACAAAATTATTTTTTGTACATTCCAGAACCCCCTGAATGATGTAGGCTATGGGGCCACATAAGACTTTGTCCATCCAGGGTTTACATAGCACGACAACTTTAAACTAAAAGTAAGGAATTAATTACATACATTACTCTTTTAGTACTCTTGATATATCTACAGTAATTAACATATTGCATTCACGACTTTCTGTAGTATATTTTGTACACTAATTTTGTTACTTTTTCCTTCCAGAACCAACATTTTTCACACAACTCCTTGATGACACATTACAAGTGTCATCAAGGGATAACTACAAGTAGAAGCACCATTTTTGGATGGAAAAACCCTTTAGGAAAGTATACGTATCAAATGTAACATGTAGTGTAACAAAGTATGAACAGTAAGGTTTTTACATACAGTATTACATACGTACATAACTTTTTTTTACAGGAATTTCCAACCAAGTTTGATTACATACATGTTATAAACCACTGTACGTATGGTTACTGTATGTAACTTACTAAACATACATGACTAAACTTAGATACTTTTTTGGTACATTCCAGAATCCCAGGACCCCCTCAATGATGCAGGCTATGGGGCCACATAAAACTTTGTCCAGGGTTACATACATACTCACTAAAAGTTGATAAGTTATGTAAGGAATTTCTAAATTAAGTTTTATACTGCATGTTATATGTGATATTAAACCACTGTATGGTGCATATTACTGTATGTAACTTACTATGCATAGAGTACTTACTGACAAAATTATTTTTTGTACATTCCAGAACCCCCTGAATGATGTAGGCTATGGGGCCACATAAGACTTTGTCCATCCAGGGTTACATAGCACGACAACTTTAAACTAAAAGTAAGGAATTAATTAACATACATTAACTAAGTATTATACATGTTATATGTGATATTAAACCACTGTATGGTGTATATTACTGTATGTAACTTACTATGCATAGAGTACTTACTGACATAATTATTTTTTGTACATTCCAGAACCCCCTGAATGATGTAGGCTATGGGGCCACATAAGACTTTGTCCATCCAGGGGTTACATGAGGCACGGCAACTAACTAAAAGTAAGGAATTAATTAACATTACATTAAACTAAGGGTTTTATACATGTTATATGTGATATTAAAACACTGTATGGTGCATATTACTGTATGTAACTTACTCTGCATAGAGGACTTACTGACAAATTAAATTATTTTTTGTACATTCCAGAACCCCCTCAATGATGTAGGCTATGGGGCCACATAAGACTTTGTCCATCCAGGGTTACATAGCACGACAACTTTAAACTAAAAGTATGGAATTAATTCACATACATTAACTCTTTTACTCTTGATATAACTCAAAGTAAGGAATTATAAACTAAAAGTAAGGAATTAATTAACATACATTAACTCTTTTACTCTTGATATCTATAATTTACATAACATTCAGGACTTTGTGTAGTGTACTACTACGTATTTTGTACTAACTGTTATACTTTTACCTTCCAGAACTACCAGAATGGAATTTTAGTGTACTCCAGGATGTACATTACATACTACATACTACGTACCATAAGAATTTAAAGTGTATAGTGTATAAATAAGGATTGACAGTGTCTAGTGTATAAATTACTACCATAAGGATTGACAGTGTACATAGTGTATAAATTAACAAGTTCATTAATAAAGGTTTATATACATTCAAGAACCATCCTTTGGCATTGAAATATAACCACACTTCACATCATGCAATACTTGCATGTTACACAGGTAAGTTCTCTGACTTTTTCTTATGTTTAAAGGCATATTTTCCAAGTGTCGTTCCGGCTTACGACGATTTTCGGGTTACGATGCGTCTCAAGAACGGAACCCCCGTCGTAACCCGGGGACTGCCTGTATACGTACTACATACGTAACTTAATTACGTACAGTACATATAGTCATGGGTCCCAAGAAAGTTGCTGAAGTTCACAGAAAGAAGAGAATGCTTTCTATGGAGACAAAGATGGAGATAATAAAAAAGTATGAAGCTGGCTTGCGGTTGAGTGTGATCGCTAAGGAATACGGCCGAAATCCGTCGACGATAGGCACCATCCTTAAGCAGAAGGAAGCCATCAAAGCAGCTACACCTTTCAAGGGCGTGGACTATTTTGTCCAACAAAGAGGAGCCATGTGCATAATGAAATGGAAAGGCTGCTTCTTGTATGGATTGAGGACAAAGAAATCGATGGCGATACGATAACCGAGACGGCAATCTGCCAGAAGGCCAGCGCTATTTTCGGCGATTTGATTGCCCAAGCTGAAGACGACAGCGGAGAGGGGGACATCAACGGCAACCCCAGAGTTCAAGGCTTCTCATGGGTGGTTCGAAAAATTCGTAAACGGACTGGCATCCATTTCGGTGGTGAAGAATTGAAAATTACGTAACGTATAAAAAAGTAAAAAGAAATGTAAAAATCATAAAAAGACAAAATAAATTTTTATTTTAAGTTTTTTGTAAAGTTAAGTGTTAGTTTTGTTAATGTGTTTTGTAAAGTTTAGTTTGTTTTTCTGACATTTTTTTATGTATTTGCGTAAAGTTTAAGTGTACGTATCTGCCATTTGTCCTCCTCCTCTGCCGCCACTTCGGACGATAGCCTCATCGAAAGGTAACTTCCACATTTTACGTTACAGTAATAATATTTCTTGTATACTAATATACACTTTATTTACAGGTTTTGCATTTTATTCTTAATTTTAGGTATTGAATGGTCCAAATTGTTGTAGTATTTCATTGTTTATAGGTCAATTTAGCTTTATTATGAAATTTACTGGGGTGTTTTTGGAGGGCTTGGAACGGATTAGCCATTTTACATGTAAAATGTGGTCCAAGATACGAAAAACTCATGATACAAAAGGCGCCTCGGAACGGATTAATTTCGTATCTCGAGGTACTACTGTAATAATAATAATAATAATAATAATAATAATAATAATAATAATAATAATAATAATAATAATAATAAAAAAAATAGGGGCAAACTAAACCAGCTTTACAAGGACGGAAGCAAAGCACATCCTCTCTTAAAGGCAGTAAGAAAATAACTAACAGGGTCACGAGTTAGAGGGGTATGTGGGTGGCTCCACATGTTTAGTGACCAAGCACAGATGCCAATAGTCCCTTGCGTACACAATTATTCTAAACTTTACCGGTTTCCAGCTGGCGCTAAGTATTTATCCTAATGCTAAGACCGAAGGTTTGTTTTGTATATGAACAACTACAGTTTTTCTTACATTAATGATTAGCAGCTCAAAGAACTAAATAATTAAATTTCACAACATAAAATTAGAAGCAACCAAATATATAGACTCATAACAACAGCAACAGAGTAAAAATCAACGGAACAACAGACAATAAAATCACTAACAGTATTTATGCTATTTACATTAATTTCATTGAAAGGAAGAATAATGCTGACCATATGATATTTCAAAAGTGCCAGAACCAATTAGTCAAGCACGTAACAAACCCACCAAGTCTGCCATAACACCATTGCTGGATGTTGTGCACTCCTGACTGAAAATCATAAATGCAGGATGCAAAACCTACCAAAACATCTGTTCACAACCAGGTCATCTACTGAGTATTCATCGTAAAAAAAAGGATTATTTTGGGCAGTATCATTCTAACACAAACGCAATTAGGCCAATCTGCAACCAAGCCAAAGCACTCAAGGGAAAGGGAAATACTCAATTAAGTTCCAACAACACCCAAGATGGGAGAATTATCACTATGTTTGCACAGCTAAGCAGACTAAGAAAATGTGGGGCTACATGCCATACGAGTGGGTGGGTCACCCACTCCTCACCTGTTAACAAGGTTCAGCAACGGGAACAGCTTTTGGCAAAGGTAACAAATCTACAAAAAAGGCTGAAAACAAATAATTTTTACCTGGTTGCACAGCTGGTGCAACAGCATTTTGTTTCAGAATATCTTCATAATACCACTGATGACCCAAGTGTTGAGCAGTTACACGCTGATGAGTGGTACGGAGTCCATCTGCTTCACCCTCCCAATGTCTGGAAGAGATGATTCCATTTAAAGAGAAATCTAATTGTGCCGAGTGTTATATAGGGCTGCCATGGAATTTACTGCTAGCCGTCATTCTATATTAGTAGTTAAATGGTGGTATTATGAAGAAACATTAGGGTGATATGGAATTCACTGGTGGCCATCATCCCATATGAGTAATCTATAGTGAAAACTTTAAAGATAGAAAGTAAATTTTTTCATGGTAAATCAGGTAATTGGGACTTTGAAAGATGGAAAACAAAACTAAAATGCAAAGCAATTAAGTAAACCAGTTCCCTCCTCAAGAACCATTTCTGTATTAACATCTAAGGTGAGCGATAATAAATAAATAGAATCAAGTATTCATACCTCAGAAGTAACTTTTTTCTAACAGCATTTAGGTGATGCATCAAAGTTGTAGCTGCAGATGCTGGAAGAGCAGGGTCAAGACCATGCTGAGTCATACAAGTGTCGAGTGCCTCTTGAACTACCCCTGCCAAACTTACTCGACCCTCGGTACCTACATCTCTTGCTTCTATATAACCTGCAAAGAAAGAAAATCAATTTCTAAAGCAACATGAATAAAAGGCACTCTTGACAAGTGAAACTGATTATGTATAAACAATTACAGTATAATATAAGAACTGAGCAGCAACATTAATAACAGCATATTACCTGTAACATTAATGCCAAGCTTCTGACAGTGTAGTAATAACAGATGTGTTGCGAGATGAGATGGCAACCCAAGAAGCAAGAGAGAAACACAGTCACTTGCGTATCGTCTCACAATTCTCTGTAGTCTCTCTTCATCACACAAAGTGCTACTTCCATTACCATCTATTAAAATGAAGATAAAATATAAAAAATTACAATAAAAACTTTTTTCTAAATGTACATAAATTAGATTTACTTGTAACCAGACTGAACTGGTTGAGAATCTGACAAATTGGTTAAATTTCACTTAATACCTTTTCAGGTATTAAGGAGACACATCCAAACCCATACAAAAATTTAGGAAAAGTTCCTTTGTTGATTTTTTGTACTACCAGTCTTTGGTTAAAATATACATAAATATTTAGCTAAGAAAAATGAAGAGCAAAACTTATTTTGTAAATTACACATGAGGAATAATTTAAAATATAATTTGCATTTATCTTGATATACAGACCACAGCACTGGAGTATTTCCAGAGTGAGCTGGAAACCATCATTGAAGCTATGGTAACAATGTGGTAATTAGTGAGAAACAGGTGAATGGCAGGGTACCTCTATGCAGGCTTTGTTAAGTTGGGAATATGATAAAAGGTTGTGAACCTTTGCAATTTCAATAAATTAGCAGATTCTGACAAGGCCCAGTAATAGTTAAGTTCACTATGCTGTACTATACTACAGTAGTATAGCAAAGCTTCAGAAAATCCAATCTTTCCCAATATGGAAAAGGAAAAATGGTCAACAGGCAGCAATACCATCCTCTATGGATGAATAACAGGATTCCACTATACTCCTCTCCTAACCTTATAAGAGCCTCTATGCAGATAGGACTGCACAAACATGTGTAATCAATTAAGAAGTGACCCTTTGTTCAGGGGAGGCCTCTATAAAGATCAGCTAACAAGGAGGAATCAATTTACACCTTCCAGGGAAGTCTTGTTGAATGCCAGTCATGAACTTTATAATAAGCGACAGCTCCTGCCAATGAAGGAAACAAAAACTACAGCCTCTTCTAAAGGAGATGGGAATGCATAAGAAATTCTAAAAGATAACCCTAATGAGAAGACTAACAATGTTTGTTTGTATGGTGTTTTTACATTGCTAACATTGTCCATACCTCCACTCCCCGTCAATCCAATGGCTGAGAAGGAAGGAGAGAGCAGAAAGGGCAGAGATGGAACCCTAACCACTCCTTTAAAGAAGATCACATACTACCTTAATGTTGATTTAGTATTCAAACAAAAAGTCTATTGAAAAGATGTAGACAAATACACTATACTTCATAAAAAGGTGAACCTAAAGCTTCATATACGCACTTACCGTATATACTCGAGTAATGTGCGATCTCGCATATCATGCGACCCCAAAATTTTCACCAATAAACAGTGGTTTTGTCATGTATCTCATGTATCATGCGAGTTCCTTTTCCGAGGTCAGTTCATAAGGTTGGTGCTTTAGTGTGCTAATGGCCGAGTCGTTCAGATGTGTGCTGCTGCTAGTGAAGTTACGGTAATTTTCTTACTAATCTCGAGAATTGAATAGATCTCAAGATTAAAAAAGAATCCCAAGATAATAAAAGAATTGTAAAAATAACACGCCTTGGAGTCCTAAATCATTCTCTCTCTCTCTCTCTCTATCTCTCTCTCAGAAATAAATACTGTAATTTGAGTCTTTCACCAACGGGTAACAGTAAATGTGTAGACATCGTGTGCGTGTTTAAAAATAAATGTGCAGTACACACACATTCCGATGTTTCGGTTTTTGGAATTTTTCAATTTCGGAAATGTGAAGTCAGATGCATAATCAAACAAACATCACTACTGCAGCAAAAACATTTTTTTCCTTTATGTTTTTCATTATTGTTATTATTAATTACAGTTTATTGTTAAATAAAATATTAATATAATACTGTTACATGAATGTGAGATAATTAAGATCACCTATAATAAAATAGTGGGCCAATGAATATCATATGTTCACTAATAGCTATATTTTCAAAAACAAAACATTCCGTAAAAAACGCAAAAAAATATATGTACATAACAATCAAAATCTAATAATGTTTTGCAGTTCAACTTGTGAATTTCAACAGTAAGTATGACTATATATATATATCACCATATCGATCTTGCAGTTGAAGAGTCGTAAAATTTGAGGATGGTCCGGGAAAAGGATTGTACTTTGTGATTACGTATCGCTACAACACAATGTGGTATTTTCATACCACTATATTGATGACGCATCGCTACGACACACTGGTATTTTTCATACCACTATACATTATAGTTAAAATGATCCCGTTATATTATTGTTTTCACGAAGAAATAATTATATAAAGAATTATCGAGGCAATTTTTGCTGTCAGCAGTCAGAAAATCACGAACATGGTAACGTTCAAACCTAGTGTCATCCACGGCATGTCTATAAATAGAACAGAAGCAGAGGGCAGTCATTGGATAACAGATCTCCATGGCTACCAACCAGCCAATCAGGTGTTAGTTATACTACTCTGTGAATTTCTTAGAATGAACGTTTACACGTAACAACACGGGAAGCTAACGATGATGTGTGCGCTTTGCATACAGTACCTAGTTTTTGTTTTTATTAGTGTAATTTTTTACTGATTACATGAAGAATACTCTCTCTCTCTCTCTCTCTCTCTCTCTCAGGAAAGATACCGTCAATTCAATTTATCAGTATATTTTCTTGATAGACAGAGTAAATATTTAGGACTCCAAAGCTTGGCATATGTCAATTATTTTATTTATCTTGGGATTTTGGTTAATCTTGGGATTTTCCATGGTCAACTCTTGGGATTTGTAAGAAAAATGCGATTATTTGAGTAGCAGTAGCAGCTGCTGCAGCGCACACCCAAATGAATCGGGTAAGCCTAGCACGCCAAACAATAACATTTACAAAATGAGCGGAGCTCTCTGGCTGGGCTGTTTTTTGGTCCACCCACGTGTTTGATCGCATATCTGCCAAAATTTATAACAACAACAGAGATAAAACCATTTCTTCCCATTACAGATATCAAATATTATCTTTTCCGTTGCGCAGAATTCTAAATAAATTACGTAGGTTCACGATTGATAAAGCTTTTTTATGCAATAACAAGAAACGGAGTCAGATTTTCTATCAACAGGGCATCTCATTTTGGTGCTGTTGCGAATATTTCAACCAGTTCCACGTGCGTTGAAATCCATACTGACTGTACAGTCTGGAGGCAGTTCTCCCTTCTACACATATCTTGATTTCTTAATATCGTAGGTATAGAATAAATTGGTGAGCAAGAAATATAAAATAAAGCATAACAGTAGTTTGACGAGTGAGAAAATAAACAATCGTATACAGACAGACTCTCTCTCTCTCTCTCTCTCTCTCTCTCTGAGAAAATAATAGATAGGAAACAACGACTGAATATTGCTTGAATGCGACATGGCAAAGTTTTGGCCTGACTGAAGTGTGGAGTGACTTTGACACCGACTTACAAGTTATTCCTCACAGCCATGTATAGACATCAACTTCACAGCTGAGAAAGGGCAATCGTATACAAAATAAATAGGTATAGAAAATGCGAAATGAGGCCCTATGTTGTCCAATGAAAAAAGCTCTCGCTCGGACAGCTGTAAGATTTAGGAGAGAGAGAGAGAGTAGATGAAGACGAGAGAGAGAGAGAGAGAAAGTGAGAGAGAGAGACGAAGAGAGAGAGAGCAGCGAGAGAGAGAGAGAGGAGAGAGAGAGAGAGAGAGAGAGTTAGGAGGAGAGAGAGAGAGCAGGGCCGAATAGGAAGGAGATTAAAGTACCTGGGAATGAAAACTCCTTATAATCTTATAATTATAGCCTCGGGGTTTGTCTCAAGGACATTCAAAGGTCTGTCACACACGGGCAGTTGTTGTTGTTGTAAAATTAGCATAAGGGCAGATCTTTAAAAGCCACGCCAGGGAGCTCGCCACGGTGACAAGACTATACCTTCCATATGAATTGACGATGTCCTGTACGAAGATGCAGGAGATGAAGATGAAATGATCAAAGATCTGGAAGATGACGAATATGATGAATGCCTTGATGGCAAAGAATTCGGAGCAGTATTTTGCTTGATACGGACACGGAGAACGACTTTGGAGGATTTTAGTTTATTAATTTTATGCATTTTATTTTACTTTAATAAATTTTCACTTACCTGCGTATCCTAAAATGAAAAAAATAGTTCAAGTAACAAATGTTTCTTTTACTGAGTAAAACAAAAAGTAAAAAATCCTTCGGTGTTGTGCCTTAATCAACTGATTTGGAAATTATAGATGGTTAGTCTAGAACAGTTAAACATGTTGTATAAACCAAAATAATGCAAATGGCGCACGATCGCTCTTTTGTATTTTAAAATACAATAGTAATATGAGAATGCATACAATATTATTGGATATAGTGAAGTACAAGTAAAGCACAACTTTTTAAAAGATCTACTGTTTTCCTCCGGTAGTAACTATCGCGATCTGCCGATTTGGGAAAGCATAGACGGCACGCTAATTTTATACTGCGTGTATGATGCGACCCCTTTAAAATTAGCTTCAAAATTAGGTTTCAAAAGTCGCATAATATGCGAGTATATACGGTATGTATGACACAGGTTGTCCCTAAAGAAAGAATAAGATAAAGGCACTTGTTCTAGTATCTAGGAGAAACTGAACAACACTTGAACTTAACACAAAAAAAATTAAGATACTAAGTAATCAAACTTCACAAAACAGTTGACAACCATGAAAACACTAACAAAAATGTCTTGACTTAATGACAGCAGAAGAAAGTGGTGGGTTACTGACAGGTGTGTGGCAAGTATCCTGACACCAAACTAAGTGCCACCAATAAATCACCTTATTCCCAAATTTTAATGACTGCCCACCACTCTTACTAATATGATGGTGGTTTGTATTCTTTTAGGAAAAACTAAGGCTTCAAAGAAAAAAAATAATAAAAAATTCCACTGAAGCTCAAGTAGTATATATATACTTACTTGAAGATTCTTCTTTTCGACATGACGGTGATGACTGATATGCTGCGGTGAAGAATTCAACAATAGTTTGTACTTTCTTGACTCGAAGCAAAGTTCTAAATACTTGACGAAGTGCTGGGTCTAGCAATGGTGCCTAAAAGTAGAAAGTATATCAAGAAATTTCTTTTAACTTTTTGCAACAAACAATTTTTATAATAAACTCAATATAATCACAAAATAGTCTTTAACTGTGTGGAAATATGACAAATTTTCCAAGACAATTTGTATTTTTCAGCCTCTTGACACCAATTCCTTATTTGTAATATGCCCTTCTCAACACAGTCTGGCCATGAAACTTAACATTCTATGGTTACACCTTTTCAAAATCTTTGCCATTTTTTTTTTGTCATTGCTAGCATGTCTGCTTTATAGAGCAGTTCAAGCCATAACCACTAACTGGACATTTTTATTTACCAATAGTTTAGCTATCTCTTCCTATTCCATCCATGCCCCAGCTACTCTATTTCTTACTTCTCTCTAAACTATTTCTTCAGTCCAGTGTGTACCCATGGAGAAAGAAATGCTTTACCTCTTCTAAGACCTGACCATCTATCACAACAGTTCTCAATTCTCTTCTCTTCCTAAATTGTTCTTCAAACACATTTTAGGCATTGAAAATCTCTTACTCCATGTATACTTTGTATTTCTGAAAACCTCACAAAATCTGCAGATTTTGTGAGGTTTTCAGGTGTGATGAAGTACAGACTTCATCACACACCTTTCTCACAACAACTGTATAGCCACTTTCTTGACTTGTAATTTTTCTTTGCTTTTTATTCAATCACCATAAGCTGTGTTTTTCTTACATTTATTTCCAGTTTTCTTTCATTTCACTCTTCCACCTTGTACACCATTTCATCCTCAATTTCCTGTCTTGTCACTATCTCACTTAAATATAATCCTTCTGTTGTTGATTTATACATTAAAAAGTAATGATTTTGTACATTTTTGTCGTTCTTTCTTTCAGGGCCTCTAATACTGCACTTTCAAAGCATACTAAGGTAGTTTTACTCCTCAATGCATAATTTTTCCTTTGTATATCATACTGTAAGGATGTTTTCCACATATCATTTCATGAAATTTTAATAATTAGTAAGTATTCATGTGAATGAACTTTTAGCTGTGAGTTCTGCCAAATATGTAAGATATCTAATGAGCAAAAGAGGCAATTACTATCTTGCCATGCAAGGTCAAAAAAGCCAATAACCATCAAAATGTGGTCCAACTATACAAAAGAATTGTTGGCATAAACACATTTCTGAAAAGGAAAATCTGTAAATAAACCTAATGAAAATTTCAATTGTCATTCTTCAAGCACAATCAAGAGGAAAACAAAGCTGTCACACATTACTACCATTATCTCTGATGCTTCTCTTGCAGTATCAACTCTTGGCCAAGGCTGAGGTAAAGGTGCAAGACTCAATGCTTCCATCAACTGGTCCAGCTGTGTGTCAACTGCTTCAAACAAAAGATGGAAACCCATGAGAAGCATCTGTCCTTGGCTCATTTCACCACTAATATCACTGTTGCCTCCAGATGTGATTTGGTTAATAACTTCCATGAGCTGACTATGAAGACTTGTAGCCTCTTGTAGAGCTTCCTCATGTCTTGGCTAGAAAATTCCAAAAGGAAATTAATATATAAGAAGTCGATATTAAACCCACTAAAAACTTACAATGACAGCCTGTTATGCAAAATTTAATTGACTATCTCTATTATGATGTGAATATGAACATGCAATACATCTTTTACTTCCTACATGAAAAAATCACACTAAACACTTATCAATTGTATTTAGTATTTTCTAAAGCAGAATGCAAGTACTTTCCAACAAAACTGCAACCAGTTGTATAATAAAATGTAATATGTGAGAGCTTTGCAAAATAACTGCTGCTGTCTTACTTATCACAACCATATAGCTGCATAAATGTTAGGACATAAAGTGGCTGCACTTAACAGAGAAAATAATACAATCTTATGTAAATACAAAACACCAACTAAAACTTTACAGGCATCAACAGTATCATCTGGCGGAGGTGAGTTGTAAGCTGCTGGCAAAGTGTTGCAGGAGAAATGCGAGCATTTGTAATAACAGCCTGAAGATCCTTAGCTAAGCTAATCACAGAAGGTTCTCCTCTCCAAAACAAACGAACACCCTCTACAATGATGATGCCACTTGTATTGAGTACCAATTCCTGAAACATAAATTATAAATTCTACAAAATCATTTTTCAGTGTACAATTTTTTAAAGAAAATTTGTAATCTAAATTATTACCCTTTTCAAAATGTGTGAAGAAATTAAGTCAACTCAATAACAATGCTGCATGTCTTAATGATGCTGGGCAGTTTAAGAAAGAAAACCTTTATTCATTGGGATATGGCTTAATATTTATACCATGAATGCAAAGAATCAATTCCCATCCCAAGCAACAAATTCTACAAACCCTGTTTTTTTTTCCAAACTTTTAAACAAGATTTCCAGTCTCAACTCCTTCTGCAGTTTACAAATGTGTGATACCAATAAAGTAAAGATCCCTGTGTAGACCTTAATCCTTATGGACGGATGCCCTCAAACAAGTAGCAATAACAGGTCTTGGGTGGTGACCATCAATATTATGTGCCATTGATTTGGGGGAATCAAGCGAGAAGAGGTTCCATTACTTCTATAGCCCATAAATTCACTAATGGCAACTTTTAGGCTGGCTCAGCTTGCCGATTCTACGCAGCTCATGATTTAGTTGTGTACTTGACTTCAAGGAGACATGTACTGCCTTTCTCTCTCACATGATGTCTTTATATATAATTGCTCATAAATATACCAAGGGGATGATGTTGGTTTTATTTATTTTCTCTTATAATAGTATGTCAGTTATAATTGTAATTTCACAAAGAAGAGTGCAAAGAAATATCAGAAAACATTTATAATCCAAAAAAGTTACTGTATTTTCGATCTCAGTAAATTTACTTAAATATTTTACAATAAATATGCTCAGAATTTGTTACTGATTTTAGTTCTTATCTATTTTGATATTGTGTGTACTGTACTTATAATTTTAAAAATAAAGTTATTTACTATGTAAAATGTGTATAATTTGGTAAAATTTATGATTATCTTGTAAAAAAGGGCACCACAAGGGGTTGTCAGTAGTCTTTTTCAACTAAGGTAGGGAGAGTTTTTTTTTTAGAATTTTTTTCTTATACCATCGTGAATTTTAATATCTTCCTCTTTCCATTGATGTATTTTTCTTCTTAAATTGGTTGACCTCAAAGTTTCCTTGGCCTGGGGTGCTGCAAATGTTTTTCTTGGCCTGGCTCTTAAGGATTAAAATAATAATAATCTTAAGTATAAAAATGATATTGTTATGATACAATAAAGTTTCATACATACTTACCTGGCAGATATATACATAGCTAAGACTCCGTCGTCCCCGACAGAAATTCAAATTTCGCAGCACACGCTGCAGGTAGGTCAGGTGATCTACCGTCCTGCCCTGGGTGGCAGGATTAGGAACCATTCCCGTTTCTATTCATATTTTCTCTCTTCCACCTGTCTCCTGCAGGGGAGGCTGGTGGGCCATTAATCGTATATATCTGCCAGGTAAGTATGTATGAAACTTTATTGTATCATAACAATATCATTTTCATACAATCAACTTACCTGTCAGATATATACATAGCTGATTGACACCCTTTGGTGGAGGGTAAGAGACAGCTAACATGGAATAGACAGGTAAACAACATATGTTGTAGGTATAAATAAACCTTGGTTCCTATCTGATAGGTGGTAGACTTCATATGGCTGTTGCCAAGGAGTCTGCATCACCTCAAAGAAACTTTAGCGAGATATGTGATCTGTGGCCAAGATTCTTGTGGGTCTGCCGATGGGGTCTTATCCACTTACTCGGCAGAGCCTAAAAGGTACTTGTCAATGGGTGCTAATCCACTTATATGACCATACACCTATGCCTATCGGCATAACTAATGAGCGCAACACTGATCCCGATCACCTGATCCTAACACAAGGGTTCGCGCTCAAATTGAAAAGAGTTAACCCCACACTCCTTTCAAAAACCCCAATAATTTCACTAAGTTAAATAACTTTAACTCAAAAGTTAAGGATCAATGTCGGCTCCTTATCCCAGTAACGTATCCGCAGAAACGATAAACCAAAGAGAAGGATCTCTCGTAGGTTAACTTGACGTCCCCTTTGTGTAATGAGAAGTCAACACAGAGTTGCCTCTACCGGAACACAGCTAATATGTCTTATATGACATATTGTTATGTAAAGAACAAGAATTTGCAAAAGCGCGCACTTCCTGCGCTTTTAATTCTCAGCTGTTTGAAGGAATCAAGTCACTTATGAAGTGCTTAGGAGATCTCCATGTTTCAAAGAAGACCAGGGCTTTCTTGAAATGGATCTCTCCCGTCTGAAGCCTGAAGGAAGCCTGAAGCCTGGCAGGAACCTCGCGCCTGTCTGGTGCTTCGCTCTTGGTTGGAGCCTAGTGCTTGTCTGGAACATTTCACTTGACTGGCGCCTCGCAGCTGGTTGACGCCTCGCGCCTTAGCTGGAGATTCGCGCCTGTCTCCCGGCGCCTCGCTGGCACCTCGCTGGCACCTCGCTGGCACCTCACGGCCTGGATTAGCTTCGCACCTAGCTGGCGCCTCGCGCCTGTCTGGCGCCCTCGCTGGCACCTCGTGGCCACCTCGCTGGCACCTCACGCCTGGACTTGAGCTTCGCCCCACTAGATGCCTGCGCCTGGGGTGTTGCACCTGTTGGCGTTTCGAGTTGCCTGATGTCTGGCTGACTCCTCGCTCCTGGTTCCAGGTTGGCTTTTTTTTTCTTTTTTTTTTTTTTTTTTTTTTTTTTTTTTTTTTTTTTTTTTTTTAGCATCTGGAGCCTGGCTGGATCCTTCCCACTTGCTTGAGCTTCTAGCTTGGTAGAGTCTCGAGGTTGCCTGGCGATGTACACATCAGACATTCTTATCTGTCCGATTTGTTCGCCTCTAGCGCATATGCGCCAGGTTGGAGGCCCGCTCTGTTTCTTCATCAGACAATGACATTACGGCACTTGGCGTCTGGCTTGCGCTACATTGTCTGAAAGCCCTGAAGAACCACAATGGTTCATCAGGAGACAGGAGAAGAACGGAAGAAATTCTTCCCACTCTGAGCTTTCGGCCTCTCCGGCAATGGGAGGTGATTGTATCCAGTTACATCTAGTAGAACGATAGGAATCTAACAGTGAGAGAGATAAGAGTCTTTATCCGATGAGGATCCTTCGTGATTACTTCCTTTGCTAACGAGATCTCTTCAGAAATGATGATGAGGTTTCTCGTTGCCGAATCTTCCCTATCCTTGCCCTAAGGAAGGTAAGGAGCCTGGAAGCCGAAGGTAACTCCGAGCTGAAATTGGGCGAACCCCTGATTTCTAGCTCTAATGTATCACTCTGAATGTCTTCTGGGATCTATTTCGGTTCCTCCATTTCGAGTCCTCCTCGTATTCAAAAGACTCTGTAGGCAAAATGTTTTAACCACCATTTCTTCTTTCGTAGAAGAAAACATAAGTACCCTGTCTGGACAACGAAACTTCTCTCCGAAATCGTTGAGTCAGGAATAGAGGGTTAAATTTCTTTTAACAGACATATGCTGATAAAAAATCGTTGCCAAGTCTCCACTGAATAAGATGCGAGATTCCAATGCTCAAAAACTTCAATATTTTCTTGGCAGTTTAGGGCCAAGAGAAAACCAAGAATTCTTTCCTAAAATTTTCCAAGAAATTTTTATGAGGAGCAGTTCCATCTTGTCAGAACACGGAATCTGAGGCCCAAAATAGGATCCCATTCTAAGTATAAGATCTCCTACCTTTATCGTATAGAGGTATTGTATAAGATCGCGAAGATCTTAATTCTCTACTATCTCTAATACTTTTTGTCGAGACAAGAGTATATTATTTTACTGTATTCATTGAAAGCAGAAAATACAAAGGTGATACTTCCCCTTGAAAGGGAAGAAAACCACTATGTGGTTCACAGAGGTATCGAAAGAGGACAGTTCCCCCCTTCCATCTAGCACGATCTGCAGCAATTCTATGTCTTGGCCATGACTATTGTCATTTACCTTGAAAAATCCTCTCATTCATGTCCACTTCTGGTCAGTCCGCACGCAGACAGACTCAGAGTGGAGAGGTTGTTAAGGTCTATTTATAATAGATGCTGATAAAATATCAAGACTCTCTTGGAAAAAACTTCCAAAACATGTTGTGAGAAGAACGTGACCTCTGTGAATCCAACCTCTCTAAGGCCAAAATGAGGCATAAAGTATTATCCTCTCTTTCTTTGACGCCCTTTATCTTAAATTCTGTAAAGAATTTATATTTAAGGGGGAAAAAAAAAAAAAAGACCTAAAGTTTATTCCCCTTTCTATAAAATAAAGATGGCGTATATTGCTACCTCTCTTGGTTCGAGGAAAAGGAAGCAGTCTATAGGAAGCCTGTTCGTCTTCTACCTTGCTAAGAGATCTATGAAGAAGACTTTCCGCAGGTTCTCACAACTCTTTCCAATAAATGTTAGACATACGTTAACAATTATTATCGTCGATCGAGAAGGTTCTCTTTGTTAACGCGAACAGGAGCGAAAAAAGAGATTCTCGATGTTCTTTGCGATATGAGTGTCGTGGAATTGGCCTAAGTGATTAAATGGGTAACGAAATCAGGAACGAATCTTGCCGTTACCGAGCCTGCTGTCCGAGAGGCTACTGGACTCTTAGGTAAATAACTCGCTAAAACGAGAAAATCTTGGATGGTGCTCTTGGCTCACTGCGCCTGGCTGGCGCTTCTGGCGTAATTTGCGCCAGGCTGGCGCTTCTGGCGCAATTTGCGCCAGGCTGGCGCTTCTGGCGCATTGCGCCAGGTTGGCGCTTCTGGCGCATTGCGCCAGGTTGGCGCTTCTGGCGCTTTGCGCCAGGCTGGCGCTTCCTTCTAATCTTTTAGGTATGTGCCAGAACATCTGTGCCTTTATGGTACCCGACATCCTTTCACATGTTAATTCCGTTCTTAGTAGGAAAAAACTTTATATACGTAGTATAGTCCATTCAGGGAAACAAGTTCTGCCACAAAGAGAATGTTTCCCATCCAACTCATCCATCTTCTTCTGAGCAGGTACTCTAATAAGCCATGCTTTCGTAAGCCTGAGAGCATTATATAATATAATGTTCTGCTGCGATAGAATCCTTTAATAATGTTACCTACGGTAAACAGCATTGAAAGGTTGTAATATCTCTCTTATTGAAAGCTTCTTAGCAAAAGGCATACAATATTTTATTTATGATAGCTTAACTATCCCCTCAATCCGAGGCTAAGACCGCGATTGTAGGGGAGAGATACTGATAGTTATTCCATCCCGCAGGAGAGAGAGATGTAACTAACTACTTATGACCGACACCTACATGGTACTGCGTTGTTCTCAGCGAAAGCAGTCTCCGTTAGTCGTCTGGCCTTACTCTTCCAGAGTTGCCAGCTACTCCATTTAATAAAGGAATCTTATAAAATTATTATCGAACTTCAGGAAGTTCTTATTTAAAGCATATTTAAGCGAAACAAGACTTCGATAATCTAGAAGCTAAGTAGGTGTTGTCTTAACAATCCCTTTAAGCGTAGTCCTTCCTAGGAAAGTCCTAGAAGGATACTGGTAATTGAGTTGCACAGCAAAGAAGTAACTACGGTATGTGTTTATGATTTGACCGAATCATATTCTCATACAGCAGATACTCTACTACCTTCTACTATCTTCGTTCTTTTCGTTAATAGAATGATAGAAAGAGTATATATATCTCCTTAAGGAAGGAAGTAAATCCAGGAACTCTTTAAATCTTCGTAATTTCCTCATAAATCGCGGAAGAGACAGAATTCCTGTTCATCTCTTGGGTTTACGGAAGGAAGTAGATATTTCCTATCCGCCATCATACCCAAACGTCGATGAGATTCTTATTAAGAAAAACTCCCAAAGCTCTTGCCTCCTCATAACGAGGGAAGAGCCTGGATGAAGGAGAGAGTCTGCATTGAGAGGAACTGCCTAACACAGGAGTCTTCTGAATAATGAAAAGGGGCTTCTCTTAGTATCAGAATCCTTCTGACAAAAGCAATGGCCGCCTGTGCGACATCTTGCACCTTTGCCAGGGGAAAGTTGCTCAAGTTAAAAAACTCAAAGAGGAGCCTCGCGACTGACCTCTCTCTCAAATGAAGATTTTTGAATATTCTGGCGCCTGGCGCCTGGATCCTTGCGCCTAGCGCCTGGCGTCTGGATAGTTCCGCGTGCCTGGAATGTTCCGCACGCTAGAAAGGAGACTCGCTCCTGGAACGTTCCGCTTGCGTGGAAGGTCCCGTGCGCCCTGATAGTTCTGAGTGCCTACTAGTCTTCTTTTAGGAGCCTCTTGCCAGTAAACATTCAATGGAAGCATCCTTCTGATTGCCACTCTACTATAAGGCTCCTCAGTCTAGCCGTCTGTTTTCTCTTTGAAGGCGCCTTGCACCAAGAAAATTTTCTGGAGAGCGGCTCGCGTTTATCTGTATGAACGAGGCTCGCGCTAGTCTGTTGGAACGCGGCTCGCTGCTGGCTGTTGGCTCTCAGCCTCTCGCTCAGTGTTCTCTTAGTTTTCAGAGAACGCGCTAGATCGTCCGAACTCCAAACATGTACATTTTTCGTCTTTTCGGATGTAAGATGAAGAAACGGAAGAGATGCACTTTTTTAAGGATGCCTTTTCAATGGCTATCCTTGGCAGTCTGGGACGCTACTACAGAACCTGCCGAGGGGACGCCCAACCGGTGGGGATTCTCTGAAACCTCCGTGCGGCTTTCGACATTCCTTCTCCTCTGGGCTTGTGAGCTTGGAAGAGGTCTAGGCCTGAGAGCGAGACAGAGCCGATCGGACGCACCCTCCACTATTATAGGATGCCTTTCCAATGGCGAACTTGGCAGTCTGGGACTTTCTTTACAGAAAATCCTGCCCGAGGGGACGCCTGATCGGTGGGGATTCTCCATAACCTCCCTAAGGCTTTCGACTTTCCTTCTCCTCTGGGCCAGTGAGCTTGGAAGCGGTCTAGACCTGGGAGCGAAACAGCCGATCAGAACGCACCCTCCACTGCACTGGGAACACTAAAATCACTTCTTACCTTTCAATAGCTCGTATTTTGAGCTACATTCCTTTGTCTTCAAATTGCAATATGAATTTGAAGATTCTGTGAAGTAAGAAGGAGATGAGGATACAACACTACTAGTATTGTTAATGCTCTAACTGCTCGTTAGTACGAGAGCTATAAAAACTTCTAAAGGAAGCGTAACTAATTCTATTTCTGACTTCCTCAAGAAGGAAGTTAGCTTAAACTTCCTCAATCAATTCTAACATTTACTACACGTTATTATGAATAAATATTAAAATTTCCCTTCTTGCAAACTATGTGAGTGTCTACCGAAAAGTTCGGTAGTTACACGTAAACAATTCTTCGAAATTTTCGAAGCCAAAGTTATTAAAACAAATTAGTATGCGTATGCCGAACCAAAGACCCAGTACTTCCCTGCAAAAGTAGCCCAGAAGATCGATGGCGATGAAATCCAATAATCAAGTCAGGAGGAACTGCAAACGTTGTTTACATTCCAAGCGACAGAGAAAATATGAATAGAAAACGGGAATGGTTCCTAATCCTGCCACCCAGGGCAGGACGGTAGATCACCTGACCTACCTGCAGCGTGTGCCGCGAAATTTGAATTTCTGTCGGGGACGACGGAGTCTTAGCTATGCATATATCTGACAGGTAAATTGATTGTATGAAAACCTTAGCTTTCATTGAAAATATTTTTCATTATTGCAAATGTTTTATTGGCCTGGCTCTTAAGGATTAAAATAATAATAATAATCTTGAGTAAAAAATTCTTTGCTATCAGTGAGAATATTTTTCATTGTTAAATTTCGAAAAATGATATTGTTAAGATACAATAAAGTTTGTTCATACTTACCTGCCAGATATATATATATAGCTGTATTCTCTGAAGTCCGACAGAATTTCTAAAAACTTTCGACACACGTAGTGGGAGTAGGGTGGTTAGTACCCATTCCCGCCGCTGGGAGGCTGGGTATCAGGAACCATTCCCATTTTCTATCAGATTTCAATCTCCACTGTCTCCTGAGGGGAGGTGGGTGGGTACTTAAAATATAATATATCTGCCAGGTAAGTATGAACAAACTTTACTGTATCTTAACAATATATTTTTGTTCATGAAACTTACCTGTCAGATATTATATATAGCTGAATCCCCCCCCCCCACCTTTGGCGGTGGGAGAGACAGAAAAGGATTTTTAGGAAACATATAAATGTAGATGATTGACATCTTAGTTCCTTACCTGTTAGCATAGCTGACTTCGTGATTACTGTCACCCAAAGCCCTGCATCTCACTTCACTAGAGGTTACCCAACCAAGGTAGTGACCTGTGTGTTGGTGCGCTCTAGATGGATCTGTCAACGGGGGCGAGACCACAATGTGACTAGACCATGACCATACTTCTGAGGGCAACGAGGCAAAACCACCACCTAAGTTAGCCTAACAAAATACTCCCATATACCAAAGGCTAAAAGAAGAGACGACCGCATCGGCGGCCGACCCTACAAACCATAAACATTACAAGTATTAAAACTCCCTACCCTTTTCTATCGGAGAAAGGATGAGTGCTACCTCCTGCCCCCCAAAACAAAACAGTGTCTGCGGCGACGTATGGTCCAAGAGAGTAACAGTTTTCATATGTCGTTCTCACCTCCCGTAGGTAGTGCGAGGCGAACACTGAGTTACTCCTCCTAAAAGTGGCACTTAAAATGTCTTTGAGGGCCATATTCTTCTGAAAGGCTATCGAGGTCGAAATAGCCCTTACTTCGTGAGCGTTAACTTTTAACAGCCTAAAGTCACTGTCTTTGCAAGAAGAGTGCGCCTCCTTTATGGTGTTTCTTAAAAAGAATGCCAGTGCATTCTTGGACATGAGCATATTTGGTCTCTTGACCGAACACCATAAGTTCTCCGCAGAACCTCTACAATCCTTTGTTCTACGAAGATATTCTCTAAGAGCCTAACAGGACAGGACTCTTTCTGGCTCTTGACCAATGATCTCTGCCATACCCTTGATCTCGAACGTTTTAGGCCAAGGATTGGAAGGGTTTTCGTTCTTAGCCAGAAATGACATACCCAAAGAGCAGACCGCATTATGCCCTTTGAAGCCGACATGTTTACTAATAGCCTGTATCTCGCTAACTCTCTTCGCCGTCGCCAGAGCAGTTAGGAATACAGTCTTCTTCGTCAAATCTCGCAAAGAAGTGGAGTAAAGAGGTTCAAAGCGACTTGACATTAAAAACTTGAGGACCACGTCTAGGTTCCACGAAGGTAACTTTGGTAGCGGCACCTTGGTGGTCTCGTAAGATCTCAATAGATCATGGAGATCCTTGTTATTAGCGAGGTCAAGACCTCTATGGCGAAAAACCACAGATAAGACACTTCTGTAGCCTTTAATGGTTGACACTGCAAGCTTCAGATCTCGTCTAAGATAAAGTAGGAAGTCGGCGATCTGGCTCACAGAGGTCATGGTAGAGGAAACTCCTTTCTTTCTACACCAACTTCTAAAAGCTGCCCACTTCGATTGGTAAACCGCGATTGATGAAGGTCTCCTCGCGGTGGCGATAGCTTTAGCCACAGGTTTCGAAAAACCTCTCGCTCTGGCCAACTTCTTGATAGTCTGAACGCAATCAGACTCAGAGCGGAGAGGTTTTTGTGGTACCTCTCGAAGTGGGGCTGTTTGAGTAGATCTCTCCTTAATGGAAGAGATCTCGGAAAATCCACCAGGTAGGACATCACCTCTGTGAACCAGTTCGCTGCGGGCCAAAAGGGGGCGATTAACATCAACCTCGTCCCCTCCTAAGCTGTGAACTTATACATCACCTCCCCCAGAATCTTGAAGGGGGGAAATGCGTAGAGATCTAGGCCCGTCCAATCCCATAAAAGGGCGGCGTCTACTGCCTACTGCCCCCTGATCGAGAAACCGGGGAGCAATAAAGAGGAAGTCTCGCCGTTCTTGAGGTTGCAAAAATGTCCGCCAAAGGACATCCCCAAAGACCCCACAGCTCCTGGCATACGTCCTGATTGAGGGTCCACTCTGTCGGCAGCAACTGTCCTTGTCGACTGAGGAGATCCGCACGGACGTTCTCGACTCCGGCAATGAACCTTGTCAAGATCGTGATCTCTCTCGCCTTCGCCCAAAGCAGAATCTCTTTCGCTAGAGCGAACAGGGAGCGAGAGTGTGTTCCTCCTTGTTTCTTCAAGTATGCCAGGGCTGTGGTGTTGTCCGAGTTGACTTGGACTACTCGACGGGAGACTGTCCTGGAAGAACTGGAGCGCTAACTGAACAGCTGCCAGTTCTTTGAAGTTGATATGCCAGGCTACCTGTTCCCCTCTCCAGGTGCCTGACACTTCCTCCCCCCCTAGTGTTGCTCCCCACCCCGTGGATGACGCGTCGGAGAACAACACTAGGTCAGGGTTCCGAAGCTTGAGGGATATACCCTCTGACAGCTTCCACAAATCGAGCCACCATCTTAGATGGCTCTTTACCTCTTCTGAGATGGTTAACATCATGTCGAAGTTGTCCTTGTTTCTCCAGCTGTCCGACAGGAAGAACTGAAGAGGTCGGAGGTGTAGCCTCCCCAGGGAAACAAACTTCTCCAGCGAGGAAATGGTCCCCAGCAGACTCATCCATTCCCTCACCGAGCATGAATCCTTCCCTAGAAAGGCTGACACTTTTTCTATGCCTTGTTGCTGACGTTCCTGGGACGGAAAAGCCCGAAAAGCCACTGAATCCATCTGAATCCCCAGATACACGATGGACTGTGTTGGGGTCAGATGTGACTTTTCGAAGTTCACCAGAAGTCCCAGGGACGCAGCTAAAGACAGAGTCGTTTGCAGGTCCCTTCAGGCCCGCGGGTCTGCGAAGAGCTCGTATGAGCCAGTCGTCCAGGTAGAGCGAGATCCTGATGTTGGAAAGATGGAGCCACCTCGCCACATTCTTCATTAAGATGGTGAAGACAAAAGGGGCCGTACTCAGTCCAAAACAAAGAGCCCCTGAACTGAAAGACCTTCCTTTCAGGGACGAACCGAAAGGTACTTCATAGATTGGGGATGTATCGGGACGTGAAAGTAGGCGTCCTGAAGGTCGAGCGATACCATCCAATCTCCAGGTCTTAAGGCCCCCAGAACTGACTGAGGTGTCTCCATCTTGAACCTCTGCTTCTCTATAAAGAGGTTTAGACGACTTAGTCCAAGACCGGCCGCCACCCTCCCGATGTTTCGGTACAAAGAAACAAAATCTGTTTTTGTAAAATCCTGGCGTTGCCAGGTCTAAGACCTGTTCCACTGCTCGCTTCTCGAGCATCTGCTCGAGCAGGTCGAAGAGTATCTTCCGCTTTTCTTGAGGATATGACGGGGACAAGTCCCTGGGAGTAGAAGTCAGCGGGGGCGGCTTTACGAAAGGGATCTTGTACCCCTTCTCTATGATGTTGAGAGACCAGGTGTCCGCCTCTCTTTCTCTCCAGGCCTCTCCAAACAACTGCAGCCTGGCTCCTACCGGTGCCTGAAGGAAGGATCTCTCACTTCTTGCCCCTAGACTTAGCCGGGGGTCTACCTCTAGGAAGACTCCTTCCTCGGGGTGAAGATCTAGCGGAAGTCCCTCCACGAAAGGGCTTCTGCTTTTTATTCGATTGGACTCCTGAAGACGTGGAAGGGCCAGCAGGACGTCTCGACGACTGAGCCAAAAGGTCTTGAGTGGCTTTTTCCTGAAGACTTACTGCCAGATCCTTCACCATAGCCTGGGGGAAGAGATGACTCGAAAAAGGCGCATACAAAAGTTCTGTCCTCTGTGAGGGAGAGACAGACTTAGCCGCAAAATTGCAATAAAGCGATCTTTTCTTCAACACCCCTGCTGAAAAATGAGAGGCTAACTCCTCTGAGCCATCCCTGACGGCCTTGTCCATGAATGACAATACACTGGACAGCTCCCCCAAGCTGATCGAATCTGGCTTACGAGACTGGTTATCTAACACTCCGAGACACCAGTCTAAGAAGTTGAAGACTTCCAAGGACCTAACCCTCTTAATGAGAGAATGCCTTGATGAAGTCATTGGGCTTCCGCACGGCATATCATTCCCGTGCTGAAGCCTGGTGACGGGCAAGAGGGCTCTCGAACTGGGGAATTTTTGTTTTTCCTCAGTTTGACTCTAAATTTCTCTCATCCTATTTCTATTACTTATAATTGTTTCATTCTTCTTCATATTTATCAACTTTCTCCAACCTTGCTGTCAAAACTCTTACCCATTTCACTGTCCGATGTTTTTTTGGGGGGACATCATATCCGGGATTGGAAATTTTTTCAAAACCAATTGTGGGAGCTGTGGTGGTCTTGCCAACTACCCGATAATGTTTGGACACCTTGGAATGTCAGTATTTCCATACTGGCATGCGGGACTATTCTCGAACCATAACTGGCCTTCGGATTCCAGGGTTGGCCGGTTTCATAGAGATAGGATCTCGGCATTCTGTCCGGTTTGCCTGCCGCTATGATTAAAGTGGGGATGATTGTATTCCTGTAATGCTCTCAGTCCCATCAAGCGGGTTGGCTTACACTTGAGCCACTCTAATCATAGTGGTACCATCCCTTTGTGGTAGGGTAGGGAGTGGACATTTGGGAAGCAGCTCTCGCAGGTGTCATTGGTGGAGAAATTAATTTCATGAAAGGATAATGGGTTCTCTTTTGGGATGTCAGACAGTCTAACTTTTTTCTTTCCCCCAACTAATTTAATGACGGAAATTAATGTTTCTTGTACCCCTGGATCGAATGGTGAACCTCAGACACTGTTGACGACCTCTGCTAATTTAATTAGGGAAAACTCTGTTGATGACCTCGGAACTAGGAAGGACCATTCCATTGTTATTCCAAAATTGAGTAATCTGGGTAACGCAAGGAAACTTCGAATCCTTCATGTTACCAAATTCCAATAGAGACAAATTATGATAATATATATAAAGAATTTGAGTGTTATGGATCTATAACAGAAATAAGAATGAAACTGGAAGATACCAAAATGGGATTCACGGATATCTTACAATAGTCATGACGAAGCATTTAGTGCATATGTAATATTAATAATATCAAAATTAATAACTTGAATATAATGGCTGCTCTTTGCGACAAGGTACCAAAGGATTTGGATGTTTATAGACCTGCGGACTGGTTTGAAAAGATGCTGATGTAGTTATGCCTTCCCAGAGGAAGCCAAAACCACCGATGTGGCTTGTAGCTGAATCTCATGGGGGTTACAGGGAATTATTTCAAAATATGCAAATTAATTCAGAAAAAAGTAGGAACTATTGCACCGGGAGACATATCTCGTTTTGGAAAAAATATTACCTTATCCAAGCCAAATCATGCACACAATCTGTAATACTATCCAACCTTAAAACAAATGATGATAATATTAAGTTAGATGTCAAACCCCACCTAAATTTTAGCCTTACGGAAGGGGAGTAGTTTTTAACAAAGATCTGTATGAATTTACAGAGGAGGAGATACTGGCCATGTGTCCACTAAATGTATGGAAAGTACACAAAGTTCCAGGTACATCAATGATTATCCTTACTTTCCAGGATGCAGATGTACCTTCCCGCATTATTATTGAAAATGAAATTATTAAAGTTCGACCATTCAAGCAGAAGCCACTGCAATGTTTTAATTGTTTTAAATTTGGACACCCGTCAAAAGTTTGCAAAAACGAAAAAATGTGTGGTATTTGCTCTAAATCTTACCATGGAGAATGTGCACTTGAAGCCAGGTGTTTAAATTGCAGCTCAAATCATAAATCCACTGACCGAGCTGCGAGCTGTATAAGTCGGAAGAAGCTTGCCCTTAACAAATCCAACTTAGAACACATAAGTGTGGGATATGCCAAAAGACTATTAGATAAATCAAGTAGTTATGCAAAGGCACTAAAATCAAACCCATCTAGCACTGCCAATAGTTCTATAAAAAGAAATATACCATCTAATGATAAAATGCTGCATGATGAGGTAAGCATATTGCCTTCTGAGGCTTTGCCACAGTGTATTAACAGTGGGGCATTGCCCATCCCCGTACAACCTTCGTCCCCCATTACTATTAGTAGTACAAACCTCTCTCAGGCCATGTCCTTGCCTGATTTGATGGAGGTTCCACTTAAAACCAACTTGCCTGGTGCACCTGTTGTGGGGAAGGTGCAAAAACCTAGAAGCCCACCACCTATTAATCGAAAAAGAGAGAGACCTCCATCTCTCTCACCCCCTTCCATCAGAAACATTAAAGCTATGACGTCAAATAAATTTGATGTTTTATCTGTTGATGTTTCTGATCAACTGGAAGATAACTTGAATAAATCAGAAATTCAAGTTGAGGTCCACCATCCGCCTCAACAAATAGATCAAAAGGAGACAAAGAAAAAGACAAACGTAAAACCCAATATATCAAGACCATCTCTAAAGAAACCTACAGGAAATAATGTTAGATTAAAAGTTGCCAATGGGAAGACCTCATCCAAGATGTCTTCCAGAAGTGATCCATAGTTTTCTCCTCCATTTTGCAATGGAATTGTCAGGGTTTAAGGGCCAAATATGAAGAACTTAAGCTACTAATTCATGAGCATTCCCCCATAATTGTATGTCTACAGGAAAGCAAGCTTGATGCTAATACTCCTTGTCCTCGAGAGTATATTAGCTATAGAACACCATATAATCAACAAGCAGGGAGCCATGGCGGAAGTCTCATTTACGTTCGTCGAGATGTTCCCCAAATATCTTTGTCTATTCGTACACCTCTGCAGGCAGTGGTTGTACAGATTGATATAGGGAGAAAATATACAATATGCTCTCTGTACCTACCTCCAAATGATAATATTTTGTATGATAATTTAGTAGAGGTGATTCAACAACTCCCCCAACCTTTTCTCTTATTGGGAGATTTGAATGGTAGACATCCTTTATGGGGCGATGTTTTAGCAAACACAAGGGGCAATATTATATCATCAATTGTGGAAAATGAGGATGTCGGACTCCTTAATACAGGAGAGCCCACACACTTTCATGTCCAGACAGGTACCTTGTCATGCATTGACCTATCAATCGCAAGCTCTAATTGCCTTCTTATTGATTTTTGATTGGAGGGACCAGATGATTGGCATACTAGTGATCATGCACCAATCATTATCAACACTAACAATGGTCCACCTTTACAGAGATCGCCACGATGGAATCATGACAAGGCAGACTGGGGTAGATTTCGTGAGCTAAGCGAAATTGAAGGGAATGCAGAACAGTTTGAAAATATTGATGATGCCATAGACATGCTGAATGGAACCCTTCATACAGCAGGAGTCAATTCAATTCCCAAAACAACAGGGTTATTCAAACGACGACCAGTCCCCTGGTGGTCTTCAGAATTAACTGCCCTGCAAAGAGCCACAAGAAGGTCTTTAACCAGTTTGCGCAGACACCGTACTGAGGAGAATTTAATTATATACAAGAAAGTAGAGCACAGTTCCGTCGTGCCATGAAAGAAGCTAGGCGCCAGTCTTGGGTGTCTTTTGTTTCCTCCATTAACAGTAGAACACCACCATCTTCTGTGTGGAGGAAAGTAAAAAAGATAGCAGGCAAATTCACCCCCAACCCACCACCAGTGTTGAAGGTGAATGATCAGTATGTGACTGGAGCAACTGAGGTTAGTAATGCCCTGGCGGATCATTTCTCAAATGTATCACGCAAGTGTGAAGTAGCTCCTGGTCACCAGTTTATGGAGCAATGAAGAAAAGAAAATTTTAAATTTTGCAACAGGAAGGGAAGAGTCATACAACTCTCCTTTTACTGAAAGAGAATTTGACTCCGCACTTGCTACATGTAATGATACAGCCCCTGGACCCGATGAAATTCCATATGCAATGATTAAACATGTACCTGTTAATACCAAGTTGTTTATTTTAAGCATGATCATAGTTATCCAAGTGTTTGGGAACTAGCCATTATCTTAGCCTTTTTAAAACCTGGTAAGGATAAGTTTTTAGCTGCAAACTATCGACCAATTGCATTGACATCTTGTTTATGTAAGATCATGGAGAAGATGGTCAATGTAAGACTGGTATGGTACCTGGAAAAGAAGGGTATTTTATCACCTATCCAGTGTGGATTTAGAAAAATGCATTCAACGACTGATGTGTTGATGCGACTGGAATCCTCTATTTGTGAAGCCTTGCTTCCAAACAGCACCATGTAACAGTCTTTTTTTGATCTTGAGAAGGCATATGATACTGCATGGAGATATGGTATACTTAAAACCATTCATGAATTGGGGTTACGAGGAGAGTTACCATGTTCATTCAATCATTTGTTTCACATAGATTTTTTCAAGTCAGAGTGGGGAAACTCTATCAGAGAGGAGATGTCAGGAAGAAGGAGTTCCCCAGGGTAGTGTGCTAAGTGTAACACTATTTGCACTAGCCATTAATGGGATATCCTCTGTCATTCCCCAAGATATTCTCTCAACATTATTTGTAGATGATCTCTCCATATCATTTGCTGGATCTAGAATGTCGATGGTTGAGAGAAAACTACAACTCTCAATTGACAAAATTATTCAGTGGGCTGATATGAATGGATTTAAGTTTTCGACAAACAAAACTACTGTTGTCCATTTCTGTCGTATTCGGGGAGTACATCCTGACCCGGATATATACATCAAAGGCCAACGGATCCCATGTGTAAATGAAGCTAGATTTTTAGGTTTGATATTTGATTGCAGGTTGACATGGGTTCCTCACTTAAAGGCATTAAAAGTTAAGTGTCTTGAGGCTCTGAATCTTTTAAAAGTATTGTCACATACATCATGGGGGGGCAGACCGCAAAACTATTTTAAAATTATACAAGGCCTTAATTTTTTCTAAAATTAGTTATGGGTGTGAAAGAAGGTATCCCATTCCATGTAATGATTTTTTACCTACACTTAAGAATTTTATTTGTAATAATTGGCAAAAGCATTGGGAAAGCTTAGCTGATAATAAGATGAGAGAAATAACAAATGTTATATCCCCTTGGAAATATAACGTTATGCCCCGAAAGTGGGAGACTACTCTTTGTCGTCTCAGAATTGGTCACACTCGGATGACACGAGTTTTTGCTAGCTGGCCAACACCAACCATATTGTGACGACTGTTTGATACCCTTGACCGTGAAGCATTTGTTGACTGAATGCCCCACTTATAGCACAGAAAGAAATAGATATCTGTTTGAGGCTCGAGGTGAGGATGGCAGGTTCATCCTTAGCAAGATTCTTGGACATGATGTGTCATACAATGCAAGTGGCATTTTTAGATTTATTTCAGAAGCAGGTCTTCTGAAAGCTATTTAACTTTTACAATGATATATTTGCTTTTATGGTTTTAATTGAATACTTTTATTCTTTATTTATAATAAACGATATCGGCGTCAATGACCTTCGATGTCAGGATGCCAGAAAACTTCCAATCATTCATTCATTCATTCCAAGGACCTAAAAAGGCCCTTCAACAGATGGTCAAGTTCCGAAGTTGTCCACGACACTTCCGCTGAAGCTAAAAGAGATCTCCTTGAGGCATCAACAACGCTGGCGAAATCTCCTTGCGCTGAAGTAGGAACCTTCAGTCCTAACTCTTCGCCAGTTTCATACCACATCCCTGCCTTACCGCTAAGTCTAGACGGAGGCAGGGCGAAAGTGGTCCTTCCCTTTGCTTTCCTAGACTCCATCCAGGTGTTAACCTTACGGAAAGCTCTCTTGGTAGACAATGACGTCTTCATTTTCACAAACCCTGGCGTCTTGCTTGCTTTCGACGACGAAAACTGCGATGGAGGAGAAGGAGGGGCAGAAGGAAGGAAGGTATCCCCAAACGAATCACGGAGCAGCCGAGCCAATACTTGGTAGTCCGAAGAAGCCGACGTCGAAGGTTGTTCTTCGTCAACATCCTCAGAAGAACAGCTTAATTCCCCTTCTTCCTTACCCGAGTGAAACCCCGAAGGAAGAGGCTAAGGTCCTTTCGCTCCATGTCTCATGTCAGAACGATGTCGAGAAGAAGAGGGTAGAGGACCCTTAACAGAATCCTTAACAGTCACAGGGTCAGAAATCAAAACTTGAGGAGAACGTGAAGTTGTAGGAAGACGTGAAGCGTCAGCAAAAGACTCGGGAACAGCGTTCGAGTGATAGCGAACTTCCACATTCGCGTCCAAAGTGCTCTTACGACTATGTTTACTAGCGTCCATCAGAGCGTCCAACCTAGCGTCCCTCCGAGCGTCCAACGAAGCGTCCAACCAAGCGTCCAGCGAAGCGTCAAAATAAGCGTCGAGTGGAGCGTCTCTCCTAACGTCCCGCGAAGCGTCCCTACGAACGTCCCGCGAAGAAACAGGGCCTGCCACCTGACGAGCGTCCCGTTGAGCGTCGACACAAGCATGTAGAAGAGGAGCAGAACGTACTGAAGTTCGTTCGACAGGAACTACAACGTCGCCAGCAGGAACGTCGAGATCGGAATGCCGAGCGTCCTCTCGTCGAGAAGAGAGGGGAGAGTGATGAAACCTCTCTCTTTCATGACGTCTACCGCCACCTCTAGACGAACACTGGGGAGAAGAACGAAGCCTAGAGGGGGAAATATCAGGAGACGGGGACGAAAGAGGAGCAGGCGGAGAAGACTGTCTTGTTCTCTTGATCGGAAGTCTGTCGTCCTTCTTGCGATGAGGAACCGTCTCCTTCTGCTTAAGTAAAGCGTCCAGTTGCCGTTGCATAGCAAGGATTATCTCAGTCTGAGAAGTCTCCTTACGAGGAGAAGAGCTGTGCCTGTGAGAAGGCGAGGGGCGAGGGGACGCCTTCTTCCTTCTCCCAGGAACAGCCTTGGCTCTAGAGTGACTGGGGCGCTCGAAGGCGTCATCATCAGATGACGTCCTAGACTTCTTCTGGGGCGGAAAGGCTACGCTTTCCGTGGAGAAGAATAACAACTTCAAAGGCCGCGAATCCGGACGAGATTCCCACCCCTTGCGCGGGGAGGACACGTTTGAAGACGAGAAACAATCTTTCAGGATGCGTGCTCGAGCACGCTCCTTAGCAGCCTGGGATGCGTCCACAGAAACTGCTGAAGGGACGTCAGATCGGTGGGGGATCCCCGTAACCCTCCTTCGGCCTTCGACATGCCCTCTCCCTGAGTCTTGGGAGTCCGGCAGAGGTCCCAGCCTAGAGGCGCTATAGGGCCGATCTGACGCCCCCTTCACTTCACAAGGGGCACTATCACTGCACTTAGCACTTTGCCTGTTTTCAAGGGCAAGAACTTTAGATTCAAGCGTTTTCAATGAATCCAAAATAAGCGAAAGGGGATTACCCTCCGCAGACACCACTTGAGGGCCCGAAGGCAACACTACGGGGTTAGGAGACACAAAATCTAAAGGAGGGTTAGAAGGGGTTACATTAATACCCTGTCTCCTACCCGATTTACTCCTGGAGGAAGACCTCCTGATCCTGTCACGCTCTAATTTATTAACGTAGGATTCATACGTCTTCCATTGCACATCACTCAAACTTTCGCACTCACTGCAGCGAAAATCATACCTACAAACTTGTCCCCTACAACCTTTACACACTGTGTGAGGATCAACCAAGGCTTTTGGTAGCCTCACCTTGCATTCATCTTTCATACACACCCTGGCGCTAGCCGAACTAGATCCAGACATATTTAAGGAAAAAACCAAGCCAAAATCAAAACAATCCAAAGTCACGTATGCCAAGCTATCGATCCAATAACAAAAAACCAAAAAGTCAAGAGGATACTCAAGCCAATGAAAAGTTTTCCAAAATCCTGAGGCGGAGGTGCTGTAAACAGTTGTTTATAACACCGGCGACAGAAAAAATCTGATAGAAAATGGGAATGGTTCCTGATACCCGCCTCCCAGCGGCGGGAATGGGTACTAACCACCCTACTTCCACTACGTGTGTCGAAAGTTTTTAGAAATTCTGTCGGACTTCAGAGAATACAGCTATATATATATCTGACAGGTAAGTTTCATGAACAAATAAATGTGTCTTTGGGGGGTCGAACCTGAGCATTTGATAAGTAAATATAGTACAGTCATGGGAGTTTGACATATATTACACTTCATTGGGTCAGTATGCAGTTTTGATATAAGTGACCATGCGAGAATATACTGTGTCCTACACGGAGTCTTGTTAGGATTACGTACTTCTTTTGATCTTTCTTTTTGTGAAGACAACTTCCATGCATACACTTCCGTTTTTATAGTTTTTAGCTTATTTGTGGTTAATATTAAGGATCATTTTTTTTGTCAATCTTGGTATATCAATGGTTTGACAGATATTATTAAGTCTGATACTGGGGTATGTGTAACTGTTGGAGGAATAGTGCAAGCTAATTTAGCAGCAGAATCTACATTTTTATTCCCTTTTATGCCTACTTGTGCTGGAATCCAAGATATTTTTATTGATAATCCTACTGGAGGAGTATGTTTAAAGAAATGTTAGTGACAATTACTGATTTGCAAAATATACAAGTTAAAATTTTCATTTTTTTCTGTCACAAAAATGCCAAATTCAATACTCAATATAAAAAATGTTTTTGTTAATCAGACAGATATGGGCCTCCAGAGCATAAAAATCTAAATGAAATCTGTTGAAAAATGATAAAAGAAGGAGCAGTTTAAATTTATCTAGGTATAGCACTTTAACACCTATTGAGATTTCATTTTACTTATATGTAGTCTCAAATGTAGCAGCCCTTCCCCCATCAGCTTCAACTGTTACTCATATGCTGCCTCTTGGATTCTGACATTCCCAATCTCTTCCAGTTTCTTGTAATTGTTACAAATATCCATCTTTCAAAAAAAGTCCTACCAGTTTACCAAAGTTATATTCACCTACTCTTGGAATATATCAATCTTCCCCTTTTTTAC
The DNA here is from genome assembly GCF_015104395.2 of Macrobrachium nipponense. NCBI lineage: Eukaryota > Metazoa > Arthropoda > Malacostraca > Decapoda > Palaemonidae > Macrobrachium > Macrobrachium nipponense. Next base: position 39,513,715 of record NC_087203.1, read on the forward strand.
ACAGACCTCAGAATGATATCTATCATAAGGTTACCATCTCACAATTTTCCACATAAAAGAACAACTTCAATGGTCAACATACGTGAAGAGTGGCAAACACATCATGGAGTGCAGATATAGCTTGAATAACTGGAGTTTCCTGAGGAAATGTTGGTGGGGAGTGAGTTGTGAGAAGGGTTACCAACTCCACCATACCACCAAGTGTGACCATGCTCTCCCGCAACCACCAAAGGCCACCAATGGTCAAATCAACTAATCCCTCTCGTGTGCCTGCTGCTGTTTTGTCTGCCCGCAATCTGCATAAAAAGTTACAGAAACTATTAAGTGGCATATGCAAAATTAATATCGTTATAGGTAGTAAAAATGATATTGTTAAGATATAATAAAGTTTTGTACATACTTACCTGGCAGATATATACTTAGCTATAGTCTCCGACGTTCCCGACAGAATTTCAAATCTCACGGCACACGCGACAGGTAGGTCAGGTGGTCTACCCCGCCGCTGGGAGGCGGGTATATGAACCAATCCCGTTTTCTAATCAGATTTTCTCTTCCACCTGTCTCCTGAAGGGAGGCTGGGCGGGCCATTAATCGTATATATCTGCCAGGTAAGTATGTACAAAACTTTATTGCATCTTAACAATATCATTTTTGTACATGAACTTTCCTGTCAGATATATACTTAGCTGATTGGCACCCTTGGTGGAGGGTAAGAGACAGCTAAACAATATAGAAAAGGGAAACAACATATGTTGTAGGATATAAAAACCTTGGTTCTTACCTGGTTAGGCAGAAGACTTCATGGGTACTGTCAATTAGTCTGCATTGCCTGAAGAGCTACAGCAAGGGCGTGACCTGTTGCTGAAAGACTCTTCGGATCTACCAAAGGGATTTCTGATCCAGTTACATGGTAGAATCCAAGTAGGATCTTGTCAAAGGGGGTTCGCCCGCTTACATGACAGAACCTGTCCACTATCACAAGGAGCCAAAACCATCCAGACCACCTAACCAATCTAACCCGTGTTAGATCTAAGACACGAAAGAGATGCCTACCCGCATCCTCTTCCACACAACCATAAAAACACAAACAAAAAGGGATAAAATTAGCTAACCTAACAAGGATACGTTTCAGCTCCCTGCCCCAGCACCGAATCCGCAGATACGTAGGGTCCTAAGGCGAAGCACTTATCATACGTGATCCTTACATCTCTCAAGTAGTGGCTTGTGAAGACCAAGTGACATCTCCAAAATGTCGCCTTTATAAGGTTTTGAACTGACATGTTCTTGCTGAAGGCTAGAGAAGTGGCAATGGCCCTCACACTTCATGTGCCTTAACCTTAAGAAGTTTGAATTGGTCCTCGTCACATGCTACGTGAGCTTCCTTGACTAAGCTTCTCAAGAAGAATGCCAGAGCATTCTTAGACAAGGGCCTACTGGGGTCCCTCACAGAACACCAGAGGACGTCCGTATTGCCCTTAAGTTGTTCCTTCCTTCTGAGGTAATACTTAAGGCTTCTTACAGGGCAAAGAGCCCTCTCTGCCTCTTCCCCTACGAGAGCAGATAAACCTTGAACCTCAAAACTTCTGGGCCATGGATTCGATGGATTCTAATTCTTAGCTAATAATGAAGGAAGGAAAGAACACACCACGGACTGATCTTTGAAGCCCACCTTCCCTTCTATGGCTTGCAGTTCACTCATCCTCTTGGCGGATGCCAAAGCCATGAGGAAAAGGGACTTCTTGGTAAGGTCCCTAAAGGAAGCTGAATGAGGGGGTTCGAACCTTGAGGAACTCAAAAATTGAAGAACCACGTCTAGATTCCAACTGGGCGTTCTCGGGGACCCTTTCTTCGTTGTCTCGAAAGACCTGATCAGATCATGAAGATCTTTGTTCTCAGAGATGTTCAGGCCTCTGTGCCTGAACACTGCAGCTAGCATACTGCGGTATCCTTTGAAGGTCGAAACTGCTAGTCCACATTCTTCCCTGAGGAAAAGGATGAAGTCAGCAATTTGGGTCACAGAGGTACTGGAAGAGGAAACTTTCTTATTCCTACACCATCGACGAAAGACATCCCACTTCGACTGGTATACTCGCAAGGTGGAAGATCTCCTTGCTCTTGCAACAGCTTTTGCAGCCTTAGACGAAAATCCTTCGCTCTGACGAGACTTTGGACAGTCTGAAGCCAGTCAGACTGAGAGCGGGGAGGTTTTTGTGATACCTGTCGAAGTGGGGTTGTCTGAGTAAATCCTTCCTTGGTGGAAGGGATCTTGGAAGGTCCACCAACCATCCCAGTACCTCTGTGAACCAGTCTTGGGCAGGCCAGAACGGAGCGATCAGAGTCATTCTTGCCGAATCTGATGCGGCGAACTTTTTAGTCTCTCTCCCAGGATCTTGAAGGGAGGAAAGGCATACATGTCCAGACCCTTCCAATCCAGCAGAAGGGCATCGACCGCTATTGCCCTTGGATCTGATATTGGAGAGCAATACAGGTCTACTCTTGTGTTCTTCGAGGTGGCGAAGAGGTCTAAATGGGGCCTGCCCCACAATCTCCACAGGCTCTGGCAGACATCTTGATGAAGCATCCACTCCGTCGGAAGGACCTGATCTTTTCTGCTGAGAAGGTCTGCCCTTACATTCCTTTCCCCCTGTACGAACCTGGTGAGGAGCCTGACACTCCTTACCTCGGCCCATAGCAACAGATCTCTTGCTGTCTCGTACAGGGAGAAGGAGTGTGTCCCCCCCTGTTTCCTGATTTATGCCAGAGCTGTGGTGTTGTCCGAGTTGACCTGAACAATGGAGCCTCAGACGTGGGACTCGAAGGCTTCCAGCGCCAGCCAAACAGCCATCAGTTCCTTTCTGTTGATGTGCCAGGACACCTGTTCTCCCTCCCAGGTGCCTGACACTTCCTTTGTCCCCAGAGTCGCCCCCCCAACCTGTCTCCGACACGTCGGAGAACAACACTAGGCTGGGGTTCAGGGATTGCAGTGACAGACCTTGGACAAATCTGTTGGGATCTGCCCACCACAAGAGCTTCTCCTTTATCTCCTGAGTTACGACGAAGGAGAACGTCAAATCCTGAGAACGACGATTCCAGTTCTGAGCTAGAAAGAACTGCAGAGGTCTCAGGTGTAACCTTCCTAGGGAAACGAATTGCTCCAGCGAGGAGAGCATCCCCAACAGACTCATCCACTCCCTCGCTGTGCATGCATCTTTCCCTAGGAAGGTTGCAATCTTCTCGGAGCCTCGGGCTATCCTTTCCGGGGACGGAAAAGCCCGAAAACCCCGAGAATCCATCCGAATCCCCAGATAAACACATTCTTGACTGGGGATGAGCTGGGATTTCTGAAAGTTGACCAGGAGTCCCAGCGAACTTGTCAAATCCAATGTCTTTTGCTGGTCCTCCAGACAACGTTCCTTCGAACTGGCTCTTATAAGCCAATCGTCCAGATAAAGGGATATTCTCACTCCTTCCAAGTGAAGCCACTGCGCGACGTTCCTCATGATCCCCGTGAAAACCTGAGGGGCTGTCGAGAGGCCAAAGCACAAGGCCCTGAACTGATAGACCTTTCCTCGCATCAAGAACCTTAGATACTTCCTCGACGAGGGATGGATCAGCACATGGAAGTAAGCGTCCTGCAGATCCAGGGACACCCACCATCCAGTCCCCTGGACGAAGAGCAGCCAACACCGATGCCGTGGTTTCCATCGAGAACTTCTTTTTCTCCACAAAGAAGTTCAGGGCACTTACATCCAGAACCGGTCTCCATCCCCTTCAGGATTTCGGAACTAGGAAGAGGCGGTTGTAGAAACCTGCTGAGTGAAGATCGGAAACTAGTTCTATCGCCTCCTTTTCCAGCCTCTGGTCTACTGCTAGAACAAGGGCTTGGTTCATGATGGGGTCCTTGTACTTGGCCGTTAACTCTCTTGGAGTTGTCGTTAAGGGAGGTCTTGAAGCGAAAGGAATGAGATATCCCTTTTTGACAATCGAGAGGGTCCAGGTGTCCGCTCCTCTCTGGGCCCAGACATCTGCAAAACTTAAGAGTCTGGCGCCTACTGTCGTCTGAAGGACTTGCTTGTTATTTTGTCTTGATAGATTTCGAGAAGGTCTTACCTCTCCTGCTGGGTCTTCGCCCTCGAAAAGAAGAAGATCTGGAGGATGGACCCCCTCGAAAGGGCTCCTGCGTTGCGTGCTTCTCTTTCTTGTTCTTCACAGAGAAGGCCTGTCGAGGCTTCCTCGTCGACTGTGCCAGCAGATCCTGAGTAGCCTTGGCCGAGAGAGAGCTCGAGATATCTTGCACTATCTTCTCGGGGAAGAGCTGTGACGAGAGCTGTGAGTACAACAGCGAAGACCTCTGTGCGTGAGAGACCGACTTAGTCACGAAGGAGCAGTACACGGCCCTCTTCTTGACTACTCCCGCTTCGAACAAAGATGAAATCTCGCTGGCGCCATCCCTTACAGATTTATCCATATAGGACAATACACAGTGGAGGTCCTCTGGAGAAAGGGCGTCCGGCGTCTGTGTCTTCCTGGCCAAGACTCCCAAGGACCAATCCAGGAAGTTGAAAACCTTGAGAACTCGAAACATCCCCTTCAGAAGATGGTCGAGCTCATTCATGGCCCACGACGTCTTGGCAGAATTCAGGGCCGATCGTCTGGTGGCGTCCACTAAAGCAGAGAAGTCTGAATCGGCAGAAGACGGGAGACCCAGGCCCAAGGGCTCCCGTTTCGTACCAAAATCCGGTACGTCCTGTCAGCTTAGAAGGGGGGAAGGAAAACACCGTCTTCCCCGCTCCTTCCTTGGAAAGAAGCCACGATCCAAATCCCCTTAGTGCCTTCTTCATAAATAGCGTAGGCTTCATCCTGACGCAAGAGGATCCTTTCGCCGTCTTGGAGGTTGAGAACAGCGAATGAGGAGACGGAGGAGCGGCAGGGCTGAGGGAATCTCCGAATTCCTGGAGAAGCAAGGCGGTTAGCTTCTTGTAAGCAGAAACCGCGGCAGTCTTGTTGGAATCCTCGTCCGAGCCTTCCTGGTCTTCTTCCACCGACGAACGAGGGGGGTCCTTAGAAGAGGAGGCGGTCCTGTCAGGAGAAGGGCGCCTACGAGAAGCATCAGGAGAGCGACAAGCAGAAACAGAAGAGCGCCTACTGGACATGAGAAGTCTGTGCGAAGACTCATGCTTTGAAGTCGAAGACAACTTGGACAAGGGAGAGCGCCTATCAGCAGGCGTCTGTCAAGAGGAGAGCGGCTACCAGGTGAAGAGCGCCTAACAGGAGAGGGGCGCCTGCGAGGCTCTTGGCGCCTGTCCAGAGGAGAACGGCTGCCAGGAGAAGAACGTCTACCAGGAGATTGGCGCCTGCGACGCTCTTGGCGCCTGCGAGGAGAAGAGCGCCTGACAGGAGAAGAGCGTCTGCAAGGAGAACAGAACCTGTCCAGCGAAGAGCGATTGTCAGCCGAAGAGTGCCTGCCAGCAGCCTGGCGCCTGGACGAGGAGGGGAGCCCGCCAGGAGAGGGGAGCTTCTCGCGAGAAACCGCTCGCTCAGGAGAAGCCGCAACATCCGGAGAACAGCGCCTACGTAGAGGAGAGCGTAAGTCGGGAGAAGAGCGCCTGGATTTCTTGATTGGAAGAGAAACGTCCTTCCTCCGACGAGAACTGCCGGCCATGGAGTCAGCGAGGGCTGAAATCTGAGCTTGGAGCCCGGCGAGAATACTAGAAGGGGACTTCACAGGCTCCTCTTGCGGCAAAGAAGAGTGAGGCCCACGAGGAGAAGAGCAGTCAAGAGATCTCCTGGGCCTCTTAACATCCAGAGAAGGCTCCTCTGGAAAGACTTCCGGGCTGGAAGCCAGGGAGCTGCAGGGCACCTTCCAAGCTCTTTTCAAAGGGTGCGAGGCTTCCAGGGAGCTCCATCCCCGCTTCGGCGATGGCGAAGAAGACGAGGAGAAGCACTGGCGCAGGATGTCCTTCTTGATGCAGTCCGAGGCAGCCTGGGAACGCACATCAGGATCTGCCGAAGGGACGCCTGACCGGTCGGGGCGCTCCCTAACTTTCCTGCAGCTGTCGACTTTCCTCCTCCACTGGGTCTGGGAGTTTGGAAGAGGTCTAGGCCTGGAAGCGCTACGGAGCCGGTCAGATGCCCCCTCCACAACACTGGGGGCACTGCACAGATCACTTTCACTACCACTCTTACCTTTTTCCAAGGAGCGGATCTTAAGCTCCATGCTGCGAATCGTGGCTTTCATTGCAGCCACCTCCGAAGACGTATCCTTGGGTTCGGCGCAGGGAGCAGGGGCTGAAACAGGGCAAGAAGGTTCTACTTCTCCGAGAGGGTTAGGTTCTGACTCTAGCTCGCTAATGCGAGACCTACTCGAGCTTCTAGAGGAAGCTTTACGAACCCTGTCTCTCTCCAACTTCCTTAAGTAGGAAGAAAGAGACTTCCACTAATCCTCATTCAAACCCTCACATTCCTTACATGGGTTATTAGATGCACAATCATTCCCCTTACACCTCATACATACAGTGTGAGGGTCGACCGAAGCTTTCGGCAACCTCACCTTACATACATCCACTGAACATACTCTAAACATAGCAGGTGTCTTAACAGAAGAATCCAAATCAGACATATTCAAAGAAAAATCCAGAGCAAAATCAAAACAGTCCACAAAAAAGCGTATGCCAAGCCAAAAAGATCCCGTACGTCACCAAAAATCCGTCCAAAAAAGATCCTAGGCAAGCGAGAGCGAAATCAACTATCAGGAGGAACCCACAACAGTTGTTGCCAGTCCCAGCGACAGAGAAAATCTGATTAGAAAACGGGATTAGTTCATACACCCGCCTCCCAGCGGCGGGAAGGGCAGACCACCTGACCTACCTGTCGCGTGTGCCGCGAGATTTGAAATTCTGTTGGGAACGTTGGAGACTATAGCTAAGTATATATTTGCCAGGAAAGTTCATGTACAAAACTATGCTTCCTTTTCCTATATTCTTCAAAACAACAATTACGCCTGAGACAAATCACCTTTTTGTGATGCATTAATTATAAAATTTGCTATAAAATGCAATTAAAAAGTATTTAAAGCTAACACAGTTTACTCTGGTAAATCTAACTTTATACTTCCAGATTTGAGATTTGTGCAAAATGATTTTAGTGATATTTATGAATTCAGTGCTACTTAGAAATCTTTCAGCTCAAAAGCTGCTGTATCCCATGTGATTAGCAGCACAATTTAAGTAAAAACATGTGTAAATTTCCAACAGATAGATATTTGAATAAAATTACTTTACCTTTTGCTACACTGTTTAGGCCACTAATGTCAATATTGCAAAAGCAACACAATTATTTATAGAAAAACGGTCAAAACAGAGCGCTTAAAAAATGTTTGCTAAAATCTTAATACTGTCATTGTTTTAATGCCAAGTCCATGTTTCAATTTAACCAAAATGTTATTTACAGTTAAGTCATAATGAAAAATCCCAGTATCCTTTTTCAATGGTTCACAGGTTAACACACACAAACAAAGTGTGCTCCAAGGGCTCAGCTCACACACCTTATGCCACATCATTCAAACCAACACTGCAAGTCTTCTGTTTCTTTTTATTCATGTCAATAATGTTGTTGAGGTGTCGCATCCTAAAAACACTGATAAATATTTTGGCAAAATACAATGCCTTTGATATATGAGTCTATGGTATACACAGAAAAAAAAAAAACTCACCTTGCACCTGTTAGTTGAGTAAGAGAATTCAGAAGGGCACATGTCATTGCAGCTACTCCTGACATCCCATGGTCAGTTACCAGATTTGTTAGAGAAAGGGATGTTTCATGTACACTGTTAACAACTGCAACGCCATCACTCAAGCCTTCAGCTCTCATTCGTTCATAAACCTGAATTGCAGAAAGAGTCATAAATAATATGAAAAATAGCATTAACTGATATTGCATACTTCCCCCACAAAGTCAAAGAGTAATGTGAGCAATGAAATAAAATATTTCTCTTCTTATAATTAACTAGTATAAATAAGTTAACATGTAAGATGTCTAAAACATATTCACTTGGTAATTATCTTCAAAGGTATATTCGAGTTTTAGCCTGCCATATGAAATGACAGAAGAATCATCATCATCATAGCATCATACCATCCTCCAAGTGTTTTGTGAAATTCCATCGGTTATGTTCCTCCTATGCTTAATCTGCCACAAATCATCACTCATCTCCAGACAACCTTTTCATAATTGTCATCCAAGCATATTTGGTTTCTTCCAAATCTGGTGGCTACAAGAGCTAACAGTACCAGGTATCATTCTCCCAAAAGTGTCTCCAGTTTTCCTGCCGGTCATGTATCCTACATAGCCACCTGACAAGATGGTCATAAATACTTGGAGGCCTAAGACAACTGCCTAACACTTGAGGAATTTGATGCAAAAGTGCTTTTTCTCTCTGGATCAGACCCCTTGGGCCTAAGAATCCTTCAGAAGAGCTCCCTAAACTAAAATTTGAGGTTTCAGAAAACATCATGATATTTTTCTCCTAAGGAACTAGAGGAACTCCCATCTGTATGTTCCACAAGTTGATCCAACAATGGCTGATGTGAAAAACAGTCTCCTAGGTGGGGATACTGATGGCTAGAGACATTAAGATTGCCTTCCAATTTTAAGCCACCTGAAAATGTAGGAAACAAATACAGTAGTGGCTGTGTAGAAGTGGCCTCTCTAGTGGCTGATCACTACCTGCTAAGACCTGGCTGTAGGCCATGGCTGAAGAAATAAGTTTCAATGGCCATGAAGAAGTGGCACACACACTGTCTTCCAAGAGGCGAGCTAACTGCTAGACAGAAGAACATTAACAATTAAACAGTCTCAGTGGATGGCAACAGATCTGACTTCTTCAGCCTGACCTGCTGACCCAGGGACTGATACAAGTCCTGAAGAAGTTGCAGATGACTCTGCAACTCTTCCTTCAGACAGGCTAAAATCAACAAACTGTCAGAGTAGCAGCCAAGACAATGCACCCAAGAGGCTACTGAGTTAAGTATCCTGGTGAAGACCTGAGGGACAGTAGTCCCACCAAATGGAGTGAGAGTACATTCCTGGAAAATGGGTGAAGGAGACATGAAACCACTCATCCCTCAGGTTTATGAAAGCAAAAATTCCCTTTTGCAAATAGACTTCTGTACAGATTCAAGGGTCAGATGAAAATATTTGATTGGCTGGTTTTATTAAAGCTTGATCTCCAATCCCTCACTGTCCATGAGTTGGAGAGAGAAAAAACTGACTAAAGACTACTAGCAAATGCCACAGACAGGCAGTCAGTACTAAGATATCACAGACACAATTAATGATCTTGACAAAAGAGGTGCTATCTTGCAGTGAATACAGGCCTTCAGTATTAACTTAGTTCAAATCAATCAACAGCAGAACGTGGTAAATACAGGCAGCCCCCCAGTTAAAAGCAGGGGTTCCGTTCCTGGGGGGCCCAACACTAAGTGAAATTCACCTCTAACTGAAATTCAAAAGTCTACTGGTGTCACAATCCACCTTACTGAGACTGCTAACATTTCCTCCATCTCTTTATGTATCATATCTTCTAATTAAATCAGCTAAAGAAGCAGATGAGAATGATAAAAGTATTGTTAGTACCTTTATAATCATTGCTTAAATGCTGCAGCCATAAACAACTGAATAATAACAGTTGTTTTGCTACAACAACCAAACTGGATCTGATAATAACAAAGTTTTGCTTGCATTTCAGCCATCGTACAATAGTAAAAAATTACTGTAGTTATATTACAAATGACGTTAATTAAGTACAACAGGACTTGAATATTTTTTAATTATACCTTTATTTGGTATGGAGAAAATATTGACAAGAAAATATAGTACTACTAAATTTAAGCTGCTGTTGTAGCTGAAGCTGAGAAAACAGTGTTCACACTGCTAATGACTTCAAATTATTGTGCATGAGCAACATGGATGCAACTCTACTGCAAAAAATAGTAGAGAAAGGAGTATTTTAATAAAAATACTGGCCATGAAAGAACACATTTAACTGTTGTTTTCATGCCAATAACAGATGAATACGCAAATACCGTATTATGATGAAATAGGTTGAAAATAATATGCTCCCGACACCATCTATTAAAAAAAAAAAACCAATTGAGTTCACAAGTACATATTTAAGTCGTATTTCAAATTAAAAGCACTTCATATAACGAAAAATTGACCTATTCGCGCTAAATAGAAGCAAGATAATCGCTCTGAATCGAGTTAAGTAGGGCGAAATAACCCTGCCTCTGCCCTCAACTGATTTTTCTAAACATAGATTGCTTTGTTTGTATTTTATAATACTATATGTAGTAATATGGGACTACATACAGTATTATTGGATACAGTGACGTAAAGCATAACTTTTTAAAAGAACCAAGGAAAAGATGCATATTCTTTATGTCTGTATTTTATGAGGGTCTCTCGGTGCTTCGGCAAGCACCAAAATAGGTACCAATAACCAGACGACAGCGCCATCTATTAACGAAAAAAAAATAACTAAGTCTAGTTCACGTTATAAGTCAATTTTCAACTTAAAAATACTTAATATAAAGAAAAATAACCTTGTCACATGGTAATAGAGTTTCTAAAGATTAATTTACACTAAATAGAAGCAAGAAAATCGCTCTGAATCGAGTTAAATATGGCAAAATAATCTTATCTCTGCTCTCATCTGATTTTTCCAAACCAAAACATGATCGGTTTGTTTGTATTTTATAACACAAATAGTAATACATGAAGGAGGAGAAAGCCTCATTCAAAGAAACCTTGTGTTCACTAGGCAATGAGCTGAACCAACTATTTACCAGCTGAGGAGGAATTTTGCATTTAGGTAAGGAACTGCCCAAATTTATACCATTGCTATTCACACATAACATTGCAAATTATGTATGCAAGGGATAGACAACAAATTTGGGGTCAACAAAAGGATGAAATAAAAGTGCTCCAGGACTTACCATCCTTGACAATAGAAGTATGTTGAGGCAGAATGACAATGGGAATAAAATGCCACACAATAGTAAAATCAAACAAAATCACAAAATAGGCTGAGAAAAAAGAAGTAAAGGTACTGGTTACCATGATAAACACAAACAAGAAGTCAATGGCCTAAACAGAAATTGCCAAGTATAATGGATCCAATTTATGACAGGCAAAGGAAAAATAATGTCAACAACCCCAAAATTATGATAAACGATTGCAAATTACAAGAACACTAAAAAGAAAAAAAAATAACATTGAAATCACAGAAACTATGATGACTGAAACTACATGACTGGTGCATAAAACTGCAAACAAACAACATTGAATGTGTTGTTTGCTGCTTAAAAGTTATCCTGAATGGAAAAAACTCACAAATATTATAAGCACATAATACATATGAAATTTCAATGTAGTGTAAATGGAAACCTGTCAATGATGCAACACTAAATCACTAAATGCAGTAGATACAATGTTCTGTACTTGTGAGAATGAAGGCATGTCTAATCTCTACTGAGGTTCACTAGAGAACGAACACTATTTGGAGTACCCAAAAAGATCTGAGAGTTGGTTAAGCATGTGGGCAGGAACCAAGTTTGAAATGCTTTACTTCATGCACCTAGATGCATTACTCAAAGGCTGTTTGATGATTAATGGGTTGTTAATAATAATATATTTTACAGGAATACTACCACCACTTTAATAGCATAACTAGTACACACCTTCTGAATTTGGGATGTTACTTGTAGTGCCTTATTATGTAACTGCAAATCAATATTCCGGACGTGACTAACAAGACTGGCATCTGATGCTTCACGGTGACTCTTGCTTATCACTGTTTGGACACTGAAAAATTAATAAATTTTAGTTTCTCATTTCTTACAGCTATGAATTACTGTCAAATGATGAAAAATAATAAAAGTTGCATACAAAATCTTGAATGTTTAAACACCCATTAAATTACCACCATATAATAAATACAGTGATCCCCCCCGTATTCCCGGGGGATGTGTACCAGACACCCCCGTGAATAGTTAGAACCCCCACTAAAATTGCTTTTAACTGCCTATCTTGAAAGTTCAGATACCAAATAACATCCTACTTCAAATATACCTAAAATTACTAACTTATTACTGTATTAATCTTTGAGGTTATATTATTAATATCATTTCAAAGTCATCTTAAACATTTTACCATTAAAAATAAATACCTACAGTCAATAACAGAGAGAGAGAGAGAGAGAGAGAGAGAGAGAGAGAGAGAGAGAGAGAGAGAGAGAGAGAGAGAGAGAGAGAGAGAGAGAGAGAGCATTGAATGGCAACATCACATATCTGACCATCAAGAGTGAAATTATGAATTATTCCTGAGACAAAGAGAATAATAATGGAGATGGAGAAAGAGAGAGAGAGAGAGAGACCTTACAGACCTTACCTTACAGACCTTACATCTTGTTCGGGTTGCCCCAGGTCCCTCAGTGTGAGGCACCTCTAATGTCTACCAGAGAGTTGCTAGTACATCTTCCGGTATATTTTGCATCTTCCAATCTTGGATGGTCTGGGATGCAGTTTAGATATTTGTCGAGCTTATTCTTAAAAACATCTACGCTCACTCCTGATATATTCCTCAGATGAGCTGGCAACGCATTGAATAGACGCTGCATTATCGGATGCTGGTGCGTAGTGGATTAATGTCCTGTGTGCTTTCCTTATTTTTCCTGGTATAGTTTTGGGCACTATTAATCTACCTCTGCTTGCTCTTTCTGATATTTTTAGTTCCATGATATTTTCTGCTATTCCTTCTATCTGTTTCCATGCCTGAATTATCATGTAGCGTTCTCTTCTCCTTTCTAGACTATATAATTTTAAGGATTGTAGTCTTTCCCAGTAGTCAAGGTCTTTAACTTCTTCTATTCTAGCTGTAAAGGACCTTTGTACACTCTCTATTTGTGCAATATCCTTTTGATAGTGTGGGTACCATATTATATTGCAATATTCAAGTGGACTACGAACATATGTTTTATAAAGCATAATCATGTGTTCAGCTTTTCTTGTTTTGAAGTGCCGTAACAACATTCCCATTTTTGCTTTACATTTTGCCAACAGAATTGCTATTTGATCATTGCATAACATGTTCCTATTCATCACCACACCAAGGTCTTTAACTGCTTCCTTATTTGTGATTGTCTCATTATTAGGTCCCCTATATGCATATAGCTTTCTTTCTCTGTCTCCATAATTTATTGATTCAAATTTATCAGAGTTAAATACCATCCTATTTACCTCTGCCCAATCATATACTTTGTTAAGGTCTCTTTGTAGAGCGTTCCTATCTTCATCACAAGTAATTTCTCTACTTATTCTTGTGTCATCTGCGAAACTACTCACTACCGAATCCTTAACATTATTGTCTATGTCTTCAATCATAATAACAAACAGTATTGCAGCTAACACCGTACCTTGTGGCACACCGGATATTACCTTGGCTTCATCCGATTTCTCGTCGTTTGCAATAACTATCTGTTTTCTGTTGTGTAAAAATTCTTTTAACCATCTTCCTACTTTATCCACGATATTGTGTTTTCTAATTTTCTTCGCTAATATATTATGGTCTACTTTGTCAAAAGCTTTTGCAAAGTCTAAATAAACCACATCTGTTTCATTTCCGCTTTTCATATTTTTGAATATGTTCTCTCGGTGGACTAACAGTTGGGTTTGTGTACTTTTTCCGGGTACGAAACCATGTTGTCCTTTATTAAACAAATTATTTTTATTAAATGTTTCATAATATTTTTCTTCATTACCCTTTCATACACTTTCATAATATGTGATGTTAGACTCACAGGCCTATAGTTACTTGCCTCTAGTCTTGATCCACTTTTGAAAGTAGGGGTAATATATGCTAATTTGTGCTCATCATAAATCTTGCCTGTATCTACACTTTGTCTTAATAATATTGCAAGTGGCTTTGCGATAGAATGAACTACTTTCTTTAACAAAATAGCAGAATTCCATCAGGCCCTGCAGCAGCTCCATTTTTAATTTCATTAATAGCCTGCACAATATCAGCTTCATTAATATCTATGTCAGCTAAATATTCACTATTTCATCCCTTACTTCTATATCATTATCTTCATTATCTATTCTAGGGGTGAATTCTCTCTTATATCGTTCTGCCAGTATGTTGCAAATTTTCCTTTTTTTCATTCGTTAATCTCCCTTCATTCTTAGAGGGCCTATTTCTATTCTTCTTTTATTCATCTTCTTCGCATATGAGTATAATAGTTTGGGATTTTGCTTGATATTTAATAGGGTTTTTTTCTTCCAAGTCCCGTTTTTCATTTTCTTTTGATTGTATAATCTTTTGTTCTGCATTTCTATCTTACTTTTTAGTTCTATAACTTTCCATGCATATTTTTCTTTTGCTAGACCTTTTTTTCCATTTTCTGATTTTCTGGAACAAGATCCTTCTGTCTCTTGGTATGCATGACTGATGTTTACTTTTCTTCTTCGGTATATATTTATCCACTATTTTCTCTAATATTTTATATAATATCTCCGTATTTACCTTTATGTCATCACTTACGAAAATGTTATCCCAATCTTTGTTTAATTCTTCATTTATTTCTGACCATTTTATATTTTTACTGTAGAAGTTGTATTTTCCATATCCTTCCCACTTTTTCATTTCTTGCTTATCTCTGTTTTCACTTGCTTTGGAATGGACTGTTAATTCTATGACATTATGGTCTGAAATACTCGCATTATAAACTATTATTTCTTTAACATAATTCATCTCGTTCACAAATACTAGGTCTAAAGTATTTTCCTTCTTGTTGGCAGGTGATTTATTTGTTGAATGTTGTATTCTAGTAGCATATCTAATAGCTTTTCGAATTGCCTCTTATCTTCTGCACTACTATTACTCTCTTTTTATATGTATAGACGTACATCCACAATCTCCTATTCGTTCTTTCCAGTCTACGAAAGGAAAGTTGAAGTCTCCAGATAGGAGAATAGTCCAGTCCTTGTGATTTCTACATATATCATCCAATTTTTCTATTATTAAGTCAAACTCTTTAGTATTAGGAGGTCTGTATATTACTATGTTCATTAATTTTTCAGATTCAAATTCTACCGCTATTAATTCACATTCTGAGTTACTATATTTCTCATATATTTTTCCTTGTTTTTTGTCTTTCCCATATATTGCGGTTCCCCCTTGATTCCTATTTTTTCTATCTGATCTATAAGTTTGAAACCCTTTTATTTGATCATCATTCCCAGTCTCTTGGGAATACCAGGTTTCACTTATATTCATTATATCTATTTTCTTTTCAATTTGGGTTAGTTCTTCTAAGTACTCTATTTTTCTTTTTGAGTTACTCGTAACTAAACCCTGCGCATTCATCACTATGATGGTTTGCGTGTTTTCTCCTTCATTTAATATTGGTAATAATAAGGATTTTCCCATGTCTCTTTCCTGTTCTGGTATGTTGTTCTTTTTTTCATTTCCAGAAATTCTGACATTAAAAAATCCAACTTTTCCATAATATTTGTTCTTCCTTCATCATAATTATTCATTTTGTGTCTGAATCTGCAATTTTCTCCATATCTGCAATATCCTCTAGCATAATAAAAACAGTTATTATCTCTTGAGTAGAATCTTGGAGCTGATGCATTGAAATTTTTTGCTGACACCTCTGCATATCTCGTTGATGGCTTGCTTTTTTCTTTTACCTGATATTCTTCATTCCTCTCTTTATTTGTTTCTTTCTTATTTTGGATTTTATTGCTTGATTGGTTATTTATTTGATTATTTTTCATGGCTACAGGGTGCATATATTTACATTTTTTGTCGAACTTACATCCTTTTCCTTCTTTTAGGTTTTTGCATATTTTTGGATGTAGATCTCTGCAATCATCCTCATATCCATCTAGGTATGCACATTTACCATATATTTCATAGTTGTGACATACCTTAGGATGTTTGTAGTAACATTTTTCTCCATATCTGCAATTCCCTCTTTTCAAAAGGTTGCAGACTTTGTCTTTTTTGTATATTTTTTCCTCTTTCCCGTCATTGTGTAGATCTGGGTAGAGCCTCTTCGGCATTTTCTTTTGTGTTGTCATATCGTAATTTATTTCTTTGTAGGTATGCTGCTTTATAGCCTCATATGTAGTATCAATGAGTATCTCTGCATCCATACTTTTATCTTGTTCTTTGTTTTCCTTATCTTTTTCTGTCATTTCAGTTTTGTTTACTTCTCTTACGTTTTCCTCTTCTTCTTCTTCTTCTTCTTCTTCTTCTTCTTCTTCTTCTTCTTCCTCTTCTTCTTCTTCTTCATCCTCAACTATTTGTACATTCAATCTTGATTTAATAACATTGTCTATCCATGGTAGACATGTTGAGCAAAAAATTCTTGTGTCTTTTCTCATATCTTGCATCACCTCAGCACACTGTGGATGGGTCAGAATGTTGCATGCAGCACATTTTCTGATTAGGTTTTGTGGATTAACTATGCTATACCACACCTTACACAGTTTACATGCTTTTGGCATTCTTTTTCCTAATGCATCAATTAGGATATTCACAAGGTTCACTTTATTCATTTTCTTTGTCGGAATATGTTGGTTTATGTATATTTTCTTTATGAGTCTCTTGACCACTTGGATTTTATTTGGAACTTCTTCAATTATTTTCAAGATGTTTTCAGTTGATTTGTTCCAGTTTGAAGGATTGTATCCTTCTAATATATCTATGAATGATTTTGTATCTTTTTGGTTAGGACTGTTGCTGATTTCATAGATCAGAAATGCCAGTTCCCTTCCTGCTACCTCATCGTATTGCGAATCTGCCAAGCAAGCTAAATCTCGCCATTTTTTTCCGCAGTTGGAGCTTACCGCCATCTTGTTCTGATTTACAGTATTTCACTTGATAAACTAACTTAGAAGACGCTTTATCCTACTATTTTCACACTAATCTTATCACCGATAGTTCACGAACACTTCTAGATATTTCTCAAATTCTAGACGTATGTTAAACTTGTGATAGAGAGAGAGAGAGAGAGAGAGAAGAGAGAGAGAGAGAGAGAGAGAGAGAATATAACTCCTAGACTTCAACTCCTTCCCCTCCACCAATACGTATATCAAGCTGTCATTTACTACCCCGCCCTCCTTCCTCCAAGTGGATAAAAAGACTGGGAATTGCTATTTTTTTATTAATCTTATCAATATTTGAAAATTAGTTATAAGGTAAATCATTTATTTACATTACAAAACAAATAAACATATATAAGTAAGAGAGAGAGAGAGAGAGAGAGAGAGAGAGAGAGAGAGAGAGAGAGAGAGAGAGAGAGAAGAGAGAGAGAGAGAGAGAGAGAGAGAGAGAGAATGTTATTGTTTAATCTCATTAAACTTATTATTTGGGAACTAGTACTGTATATTATTATTTCACTATAAAATGTAGTAATGCCCTTAAAGATATACTGTATACATAAACTTCCATGCCAAACAGAGGGCGAGAGTTACCACTATGACATGCGTATCTCATGTGGAGAGAGAGAGAGAGAGAGAGAGAGAGAGAGAGAGAGGAGAGAGAGAGAGAGAGAGAGAGAGAGAGAGAGAGCATTATCCTTATTTGAAAGTGAAATGGATATATTATTGTATTTCTTTAAAATACTATCACATATGAATTTTTAAATTAGTTATATTGTTACTATTATTATTATTGTGAAAATATTAATAAACATATACACATGCACCATAGAAATTCTCTCATCTCAGTGAAAGAGAGAGAGAGAGAGAGAGAGAGATGAGAGAGAGAGAGAGAGAGAGAGAGAGAGAGAGAGACGAAGAGAGAGAGAGAGAGAGAGAGAGAGAGAGATCTGTATTTGAAAGAGTGTAATGGAAAGGTTATTGTAGTATTTCTTTAAAATACTATTACATATGATTTTTGTAAATACAGTTATATTATTATTATTATTTGAAAGTATTAATAAACATATTATACATACATGTACCATAAAAATCTCTTATCTCAGTAGAGAGAGAGAGAGAGAGAGAGAGAGAGAGAGAGAGAGAGAGAGAGAGAGAGAGAGAGAGAGAGAGTTATCCTTATTTTGAAAGTGAAATGGAAAGAATATTGTAGTATTTCTGTAAAATACTATCACATATGATTTTTGTAATTAAAATTATTATCATTTGAAAATATTAACAAACATATTATACATACATGTACTATAAAAATCTCAAATCTCAGGAGAGAGAGAGAGAGAGAGAGAGAGAGAGAGAGACGAGGAGAGAAGAGAGAGAGAGAGAGAGAGAGAGAGAACACTTCCTCCCCTCCCGTCCTGTCACATTACGTGATATATTTGACAGCTGTTGGACCTCAGTTTGGTACCTGGAGTTCGAAAGAAAGCGTGAAGACTGGGATTTCCTTCATTCTTACATAATTTTTTAATTTATAAACTAAAATCTTACTAATTAACTATAGTATTTTCTTTAATGAATTGATTGCTCTTTAAATTTATATTATTTGAAAATTAGTAAATAGTTTATTTATCATACAGAAAACATACATCTCTGTAAGAAAGAGAAAGAAAATTATTTTTGTTATGTGATATCATTTAATCTTATTAAACTTACTAATACAGTATTGATCAATATTAATATTTTAAAATTAGTAAATCATTTTTGGATCATAAAAATGTATTTAGTCATGAAAATAACATCAAAATACACTAATTTGGGATTATTTATCGTCAGAAAAAGCCCGCAAATAGGCGAATTTCCCGCAAATACAGGGTAGATAAAGTCAAGAGAGAAATAAGCGAATCCATGAGTCCGCGAATACGGGGGGCCCACTGTAATTTAATAAGGCAGAGTTCAAAGAAAGCTTTCCAGAAAAGTTGTTATTTACTATAGCACATGGGGAAAATGAAGTTTCTGGGTATCTACATACAATCTTTATGACTACGCTTTGTGAATATTTTTTAACAATATACAAACCTAATATTCATGTATTACATGTTAAGTCCACCAATATTTTGTCTTTCAAACAGAAAAAGGCAGTTTCAATTTCACTATCAAGTATACTGCACATGAGGCAGAGAGATTCATAAGAAAGGAGGGCCTCATTATATGATTAATGAGCTTGTTTCAAATGTACCAAAACATTAAACAAATTATTAAAATTTGTGAAAACGTACAAAATAAACAAACGAAGGCTGGAATGAAACAAACACTGCAAACGAGTTAAACTGTTTGTGTCATCAAAGTCAATTATTTACAAAGAAACATACATGAGAAAGCTGATGATCCACAGACGAGCCTGGCATGTAAGTCATGAGAAAATTATTTGACCAACTGGAAAAGGGAATCTTTAGGAATGAGCTACAACATGCTGCTAATGATGTTTTAGTATGTAATTTTGATTTTCTGGTATGTACAGGAACAGGTACATTGGAAAGACTACATGTGGACTTAAATGATCAAGAAGTCAATTGCCTCAACAGTAACTGGAAATAATGAATACATAATAAAAAAAAAAAATTACACTCAGTCTTGTAAAAATGTAAAATATATACTTACTTATTGATGGTAAAATCTTGAAGAAGAGAGGTAAGCCACACTTGTTGCTGAGCTAGACGATGGTGAGACATGTGGTCTGCTGGGTAATTGACCCAAACACTACCATACTTTACCAGAAGGTCCAAGCTGCTTCCCAGGATATTTTGAACTTGATTTACCACTTTGCTAAGCTCCACTTTGAAGGAAAATAATGAAAATAATATATAACTATACAGCATTTGAACTGGAACAAATATGTAACTCCATGGTTTAACAAAATCTTTGCTAAATATATAAAATATGTTATAGCATGATTTCCCTGCCCTCAGTATCTGAGTACTACCGTATATTTCCATGTATAAGATGATCTTTAGATAAGATGAGGTAAAAAAGCATGGCAAATTTTCATGAATTTATCTCATATCTGTAGTATAAGATGACTTCTTAATTACAAAACCAAAATGTTTTTTGGAGAAGTGATTATTTGCACAAATTAAACAGTACAACTATACAGTATTTATAGTAATGATGACTGAAAGGTTGTTTTGTTTGTTGTATCCAATTACAGTATTACTATTATCATATTGTTACTGTATTACAGAATCTAAACATCATCATGTACACCATTTGGATTTGATATTATTTGTTTTATTCACCATCAGCAATAACCTGCAGCTTTAATTTACTGGTATTCTTTCTTGAGATCCCCATTGCATGAGGGATGAACAAAAATATATTTTATTTTTACTTATGAAAGCCACTATTGAGAATTGGAAGGGTTTAATAACGTGACAATTTTAACGGAGCTCTTAATAAATACTCAATAGTTACGGTAAATGAAATCAGCAATCAGCCGTTTCTCAATTCGGTTATTTAAGTAAATACAAGTTTACAATAGCTTCATCCAGAATTCTAAAAACCAGAATTTATTATTGGATGGAGAGAGAGAGAGAGAGAGAGAGAGAGAGAGAGAGAGAGAGAGAGAGAGAGAGAGAGAGAGAGAGAGAGAGAGAGAGAGAGAGAGACTAGTGCCTCAGTTAAGTTGTTACACTGATAGATATCCACTTGCAAAAGTTGAGTGATGGTTGAATTGAGAATAATGATAATTCTAATAAAACCTGTTTTACTGTAATCATATTGCATGTATTATCATATTGCAAAATATGAACAGCAATGATGTGCCATTTGCATTCTGGTTTTGTTTAGTCTTAATATAATCAGCTGATTGCGTTTTACCGATATCATCGCTGACTTAAGTTGCTGAATGGAACTTAATTCAGATATACATTCCTTTCATAAATTATCAAAGCTAGATTTAACCAAGCAGATTCTATATCATGTTTTTCATACATACTCGCCTAAAAGGGAAACCATTGCTTTGTGTACGTTTCATTGCCATTCACAAACACAAACAACCACTAATAACAATAAAATAATGTAAAATAATTATCATACAAAATTATAAAACAAATGGCTGAATTGTTCTAAACAGTTACAAACAGCTTTGCGTGCTTCCTCAATTGATGTTCACTGCAATTTTGTTAAAAAAGCATGTTGGTGATTATCACACAGAGACTGAGGCTACCCTACTGATGCACTTCTTAGAATTCAAGGTTTGATTTCTAGAATCGTAATATAAGACAACCCCCACCTTTTAGGGGTGAATTTTAGGATTTAAAGGTTTTCATATACACAGAAATATACGGTACCTCAAAATACACTTACACAGTATTTTGGCATCCTGTAACAAGTCAACCATAATTTGTACACCTTGATGAAATATCTTCTGGCTTAAGAATTAGCCATAGTAAAAAGAGAGGAAATAATGAAAAGGTAAAAAAGAAAAAGAAAATAAATTTTCATTGTATGAGGAGCTTCTTGTATATTCAAAACATACTAAAAAGATTTTCTTATAATTAATATGCTAAATAATACTGTAGCTATATTGAAAAAGGATTGAAAACATTAAATTTTACCTTCAGTGTGTTCACACTGGGTAGCCAGCTGTCCTTGACCAGCCTTCGTGAGGAATTCACTCACTGGTGAAACACTCGCTAAGAAACTTCCAGCACCACTGAGTTTCGATCGCCATTCACCAAGCTGTCCACCCTCAAATATACGAGATGCATTCTGAAAAATTAAGCCCCACTGTAATGCCCTAGTTCATTTTACAGCACTCATTTTCTTAACCCGGTTTATGCCACATTCAACTTATGACATTCAGAGTTTCCGAAGCTCTTCAATTATATTAATCAAATACTATTTCCAGGGTTACAATCCTTGTTCTGGGCTTACAACACTGATCTGACATAAGAAATATGGCTCCAAAATGGCAGAATGGTCAAAATTTGGAGATTTTTCGGCTTATGATGCGGCATTGAATGGAACCACCAGTAAACTAGGTATACTGCCTTTAATCATATATGTAATTTCAAATTTCCGTGTTCATTTTATTGCGGATTTTTGTGGAACACATTATTCACTTGTCCGCGGGGAAATTTAATTTGCTCATTTTTCATAGAGCAATATTCACTAATTACTGCATTTTCATTTTATTTTCATAAATATGTTATTGTCATGATACAATGAAGTTTTATACATACTTACCTGGCAGATATATACTTAGCTATAGACTCCATCGTTCCCGACAGAAATTAGAATTTCGCGGCACACGCTACAGGTAGGTCAGGTGATCTACAGGGTGGCAGGAATAGGAACCATTCCCGTTTTCTAATTCAGATTTTCTCTTCCACCTGTCTCCTGAGGGGAGGCTGGGTGGGCCATTTAATTGTATATATCTGCCAGGTAAGTATGTATAAAAATGATATTGTTAGTATACAATAAAGTTTTGTACATACTTACCTGGCAGATATATACTTAGCTTAGGTCTCTGACGTCACGACAGAAAATTCAAAACTCGCGGCACACGCTACAGGTAGGTCAGGTGATCTACCTTACCCGCCGCTGGGAGGCGGGTGTAAGAACCAGTCCCCCTTTCTTGTCAGGTTATTTTCTTCCACCTGTCTCCTGAGGGGAGGCTGGGCGGGCCATCAATCGTATATATCTGCCAGGTAAGTATGTACAAAACTTTATTGTATACTAACAATATCATTTTTGTACATGAACTTCCCTGCCAGATATATACTTAGCTGATTGACACCCTTGGTGGAGGGAAAGAGACATATACTTACTTAGAAAGTGGGGACAACACATGTTAAAGGAATACATAATATAAACCTCTGGTTCTTACCTGATTTAGGCAGAAGACTTGATAGTTACTGTCTATTCGTCTGCGTTGCCTAAAGAGTCTCAGCGAGGGCGTGACCTATGGCTGAAGAACTCTTTGGGTCTACCAATGGGAACTGAGTCCACTTACTTGGCAGAATCCAAGCAGGATCTGGTTCAATGGGGATCAACCCGCTTACATGCCAGAGCCTATCACTACCAATTGCAAGGAGCCTCAAGCACAACCGATCACCTAACCAAATACTAACATTAGTATACGAAAGAAGGAGCTGCCTCCTGCAACCTCCTTCGTACAACCAAAAAACTCAAACTTAAAACTAACAGGGAAAAAAGGATTAAAAAGGATGTGTTTCAGCTCCCTGCCCCAGCACTGAATCCGCCGATACGTAAGGGCCTAGCCCAAAACACTTATCATACGTAATCGATACGTCCCTTAGGTAGTGATTAGAGAAGACTGATTCACACCTCCAAAAAGTGGCCTTCATAAGGTTTTGTAATGACAAATTCTTCTTGAAAGCCAAAGACGTCGCGATGGCCCGTACTTCGTGCGCCTTGACTTTCAGAAGGTTAAACTGTTGCTGATTGCAAGAAGTGTGTGCTTCTCTAATAATATTTCCTGATAAAGATGAGAGTGCATTTTTAGATAAGGGCCTACTGGGGTCCCTTACAGAGCACCAGAGATTGCTCTCATTAGCGGCAAGTCTTTTCTTCCTCTGAAGATAATATTTCAGGCTTCTCACGGGCAAAGAGATCTCTCCTCTTCTGTCCCGACTAAGGAGGATAAGCTTTTGATTTCGAAGCTCCTGGGCCACGGCGAAGAAGGGTTTTCATTCTTGGCTAGGAAAGCGGAAGAAAAGAGCCAAACCGCGGAGCCTCCTTGGAAACCTACCTCCCCTTCTAGAGCCTGCAGCTCGCTGACCCTCTTCGCTGACGCTAACGCACAGAGAAAAAGAGTCTTCATCGAAAGGTCTCTGAACGAAGCAGCATGGGGAGGTTCGAACCTTGAGGACCTCAGGAAGAGCAGCACGACATCAAGATTCCAGCTAGGCACTAAGGAGGAGGTTCTTTTAACCGTTTCAAACGATCTGATTAAATCATGGAGGTCCTTGTCCTCAGATATGTTTAATCCTCTATGACGAAAAACTGAGGAAAGCATGCTCCTGTATCCCTTGATGGTGGAGACAACCAACCCGCATTTTTCCCTCAGGAAGATAAGGAAATCTGCAATCTGAGTCACAGAGGTACTGGAGGAGGAAACTTTATGAGTCCTGCACCAGCGTCGAAAAACATCCCACTTCGACTGGTAGACTCTAGATGTGGAAGGTCTACGTGCATTGGCAATAGCCCTTGCAGACTTTGCCGAAAAGCCTTAGCTCTGACGAGACTCTTGATAGTCTGAATCCAGTCAGACTGAGAGCGGGGAGGTTTGTTTTTGTGAAACCTGTCGAAGTGGGGCTGTTTGAGCAGATCGACTCTTAGAGGTAGGGATCTTGGAACATCCACCAGCCATTCCAGTACCTCTGTGAACCAGTCGTGGGCGGGCCAGAACGGAGCTATCAACGTCATCCTTGTTCCCTCTGACGCTGCGAATTTCCTTAACGTTTCCCCTATAATCTTGAAAGGTGGGAACGCGTAAAGATCCAGATTCCTCCAATCCATCAGGAATGCATCTATTGCCACTGCTCTTGGGTCTGCAATAGGGGAGCAGTATAGATCTATCCGCGCATTCCTGGAGGTCGCAAATAGATCGAGATGGGGCCTGCCCCACGTCCTCCACAGCTCCTGGCATACGTCCGCGTGCAGAGTCCACTCTGAGGGAAGGACTTGATTCCTTCTGCTTAGCAGATCCGCTCTGACATTTCTTTCTCCCTGTACGAACCTGGTGAGAAGCCTTATGTTCCTTTCCTCTGACCACAAGAGGAGCGATCTCGCTGTCTCGTACAGGGAGAAAGAGTGAGTCCCCCCCTGTTTCCGAATGTAAGCCAGGGCTGTAGTGTTGTCGGAGTTGATCTGAACATATTTCCCTTTTGCGAGGGGTTCGAAGGTCTTGAGAGCTAACCAAATCGCTGTTAGCTCCTTCTTGTTGATGTGCCAGGACACCTGATCCCCCATCCAGGTGCCTGACACTTCTCTCGACCCGAGAGTAGATCCCCAACCTTTGTCCGAAGCGTCTGCATAACAACACTAGGTTGGGGTTCCGAACCTGCAAGGAAAGGCCTTCCTTGAACAATAGAGGGTCTAGCCACCAACGTAGATCCTCCTTTATCTCTTGCGAAATCTTGAACGCAAAGTCCAGACCTTGATATTTCCGATCCCAGTTCCTCGTCAGGAAGAACTGTAGGGGTCTGAGGTGCAACCTTCCTAGAGAAACGAATTGCTCCAGCGAGGAGAGTGTCCCCAACAGACTCATCCACTCCCTCGCTGTGCATACATCTTTCTCTAGAAAGATTGCTACCTTCTCCAAACCTCGGTTATCCTCTCTGGGGACGGATACGCCCGAAAAACCTGAGAAGCCATCGAATCCCCAGATAGATACGCTCTGACTGGGGATTAGCTGTGACTTCTCGAAATTCACTAGCAAACCCAGAGAAGCTGCTAGATCCAACGTCACTCGTAAGTCCTCCAGACATTTCTCCTTGGATTTGGCCCTGATAAGCCAATCGTCCAAGTAGAGGGATATCCTCACTCCCTCGAGATGAAGCCACTGGGCAACGTTCTTCATCAGTCCTGTGAATACTTGGGGGGCCGTGGAAAGGCCGAAGCATAGGGCCCTGAACTGAAAAACGTTCCCTCCCCACATGAATCTGAGATATTTGCGAGAAGAAGGATGGATCGGCACATGGAAGTAAGCGTCCTGAACGGTCCAGCGACACCATCCAGTCCCCAGGACGAAGAGCTGCTAAGACTGATGACGTCGTCTCCATAGCGAACTTCCTCTTCTTCACAAAGACATTCAGGGCGCTTACGTCCAGAACCGGTCTCCATCCTCCTGAGTTCTTGGGAACTAGGAACAGACGGTTGTAGAACCCCGCTGAAAGAGGGTCTTGAACCATCTCTATTGCCTCTTTCTCTAACATCAGCTCTACCGCTAGAGCGAGGGCTTGATTCATTAGTGGGTCTTTGTATTTGGCCACCAGTGCCCTTGGAGTGGTGGTCAAGGGCGGTCTCGAAATAAAGGGAATGAGGTATCCCCTCTTGATGATCGCGAGGGACCAGTTGTCCGCCCCCTTTCGTGCCCAGACATCTGCAAAGTTCAGAAGTCTGGCACCCACAGTTGTCTGGAGGACACCCGAACTATTTCTTGGCCCTAATAGACCGGGAGAAGGTCCTTCCTCTTCTAGGTGGTCTCGAACCTCTGGAGGAAGAAGAGCGAGACGAAGGTCCACCTCGAAAGGGTTCTTGCCTACTTTGAGCCTCTTTCTTCGTCTTCTGCTGAAACGAAGGTTTCGGAATTCTAGCCGAGCGAGCTAGCATATCCTGCGTCGCTTTAGCTGATAACGAGCTGGAGATATCGTTAATAGTCTTTTTGGGGAAGAGTTGCGGGGAAAGCTGTGAATACAGCAAGGAAGCTCTCTGTGCGTGAGAAACCGCCTTGGTAAGAAAAGAGCAGAAAACGGCCCTCTTCTTTACCACTCCTGCACCAAAAAGTGAAGCAATTTCCCCGGAACCGTCTCTCACTGCCTTGTCCATGCAAGACAGAACCGCGTGGAGGTCTTCAGGCGAAAGAGTGTCTTGCTCTTGAGTCCTCTTAGCCAACACTCCCAGGGTCCAGTCAAGAAAGTTAAAAACTTCTAAGACTCGGAACATTCCCTTCAGAAGGTGATCCAACTCGCTCATACCCCACGTCGTCTTCGCAGAATTCAGCGCCGAGCGACGTGCGGAATCGACCAACGAAGAGAAGTCCGAGTCTGCAGAAGAAGGAAGAGTTAGACCCGGAAGGGCTCTCCTGGACTCGTACCAGAACCCCATCTTACCCGTCCAGCTTGGACGGGGAAAAGAAAAAACTGTCTTGCCCTTCTCTTCTTTTGAAAGCAACCAGTCGTCAAAGTTCTTCATAGCCTTCTTCATGGACACTGTAGGCTTCATCTTAACGACTGAAGACTTCTTAGCCGTATTAGTCGTTGAAAATAAGGACGGAGGAGACGGAGGAGCAACGGCCGAAAAAGACTCCCCAAAATCTTGCAAGAGGAGGTCTGTAAGTCTCTTATACGAAGAAACCGAAGCATCCTTGGGCAAATCTTCCTCCGAATCAGCAACAAATTCTTCCGAAGAATGACGTCTAGAAGCTCTACTGCCCGGAGGAGAGCTAATCCTTGGCGAGCGCCTGTTCGGAGAGCGCCTACTAGGCGAGCGCCTACTGGAAGAAAAAACCACCGGGAGAGCGCTTACACGGGGAGCGCCTACCAGGAGAGCGCCTTCTTTGAGAGCGCCTCCCAGGAGAGAGCCTACTAGGAGAGCGCCTAGTTGGAGAGCGCCTAGTTGGAGAGCGCCTACTAGGAGAGCGCCTACTTTGAGAGCGCCTCCCAGGAGAGAGCCTACTTGGTGAGCGCCTGCTAGGAGAGCGCCTACTTGGGGAGCGCCTACTAGGAGAGCGCCTACAAGTGAAGGCCCGTCTGTCGGAAACAGATTCTAAGTCCACAGAAGAGCGTCTGGAAAAGGGAGAGCGCCTATCAGGCTCTCTGCGCCTGCTAGGCTCTTGGCGCCTGCCATCCTCAATACGCCTGCCAGGCTCTTGACGCCTGCCACGGGGAGAGAAAACATCCACAGATGAATCCCTGTCAGAAGCGCGGCGCTTACAAGGTTCTGAGCGCCTATCCAATCGGGAGTGATCTAACGGAGGAGAAAACTTCCGTTGCTGCCTACCAGGCTCTTGGCGCCTACTAGGCTCTTTGCGCCTACTAGGCTCTTGATGCCTACTAGGCTCCGAGCGTCCGTCAAAAGGAGAGAGGCCACCAGGCGAAGAACTCTTCCTTCGCTCCTGACGAAAACTAGGCTCTTGACGTCTGTCAAGCTCTTGACGCCTAACTGAAGAGGAGCGGAATGTCTTGCCCTTCATCCTGAGGAGAGAGCCTGCCTGGCTCCTTACGCCTTACAAGCTCACAACTCTTGCTGGGAAGAGAGGAGAGCCTACTCGGAGAAAGATCCCGAGCTTCAGCCTGCACTTCTGACCTCCTACTAACAGGCTCAAAAGCTCTTCTAGCCAAAGGAGATTTAGTTGAAGGAACGTTCTTAGACTTCTTCACCGGAAGTGAGGCGTCCTTCCGACGATGAGAAGTCCCGGCAATAGACTCCGCTAAAGCCGCAATCTGCGCCTGCAGACCCGCCAGGATACGCGCAGGAGATCTCTTAAACTCCTCTACAGGGGACGAAGTCCGAGAGCGAACAGGAGAAGCGTAACCGGACGAAATCTTGGTTCTCTTGCGTTCCACTTCTGGCTCTTCCGCAAAGGATTCGGGGCTGGAAGGAAGGGCGCAAGGATCCTTCCAGGGCCTCTTGAGAGGGCGAGACGACTCCGATGCGCTCCATCTACGCTGAGGAGAAGGCGACGAAGATGACGAGAAGCACTGGCGCAATAACTCCTTCTTGGTTCGATCCAAGGCAGCCTGGGAACGAGCAACAGGAACTGCCGAGGGGACGCCTGACCGGTGGGGGTTCTCCCTAACCTTCCTGCGGCTTTCGACTTTCCTCCTCCACTGGGTCTGGGAGTCTGGAAGAGGTCTAGGCCTGAAGCGTTAGTGAGCCGGTCAGACGCACCCTCCACTGCACTAGGGGCACTGCACTGATCACTTGCACTATCATCACTCTTACCTTGTCGAGAGCGAGCAAGGCTCTCCTTACTCCTGATCGAGGCTCTCCCAGAAGCAATTTCCGAAAACGAATCTTCGGGTTCAATGCTGGGCGCAGGGGCTGAAACTGGAGAAGGAACTACTTCTACTACAGGATTCTCAGCGTCAACTTCACTCACCCTCGATCTACTAGAACTCTTTGAAGAAGCCTTGCGCACCCTATCTTTCTCTAACTTTCTCACATAAGAAGAGAGAGCCTTCCAACCATCCTCATCCAAATTCTCACACTCTTTGCAAGGGTTAATAAAAGAGCATTCATTCCCTCTACACGACTCACATACCGAGTGAGGATCTAATGCAGCTTTAGGAAGCCTAACTTTACATTCCTTCTCAGAACAAACCCTAAATAAACTAGGTTTCTTAACTTCAGAATCATCCATGATTATAGATATGTAAGAGAAATCCAAAAGAAAAATCCAAAAAACAGTCCAAAAAGCGTATGCCAAGCCAACAAACAAAGGGTACTTCACCAAAATCCAAATCGTCGGCAACGAGAACGAATTTTAACTATCGTAAGGACTGAACAACAGGTGTTGTCCAGCCGGCGACAGAAAATAATCTGACAAGAAAGGGGGACTGGTTCTTACACCCGCCTCCCAGCGGCGGGTAAGGTAGATCACCTGACCTACCTGTAGCGTGTGCCGCGAGTTTTGAATTTTCTGTCGTGACGTCAGAGACCTAAGCTAAGTATATATCTGGCAGGGAAGTTCATGTACAAAACTTTATTGTATCATGACAATAACATTTTTATACATTCAACTTCCCTGTCAGATATATACTTAGCTGATCTGCACCTTTGGCAGAGGGTAAGAGACAGCTATTTACTGAATAGACAGGTAAAAAACATACGTTGTAGGTAATAAATAAAAAACCTTGGTTCCTACCTGTGTTAGCGAAAGACTTCATGGCTACTGCCTAGGAGCCTGTATCGCTTCAAGAGCCTCAGCGAGGTAGTGACCTCCTGCTAAGAGTTCTTGTTGGTCTGTCAATGGGGTCTTATCCGCTTACTCGACAGAACCTTAGGATCTTTGTCAACAGGGTCCTATCCACTTACATGACAAAACACCTTGCCTAATGGCATTATCAAGGAGCACGACACTGACCACGATCACCTGATCCTAACACCGGGGTTAGTACTACGATTGAAAGGAGTCATCCCCAACATCCTTTCAAACAACCCTAAAACTCAACACCAAATTTGTTACAAAAACACCAATAAAAAACTAAACATTATTTAAGGATCGGTATCAGCTCCTTGTCCCAGCACAGTATCCGCTGATACGTAAGGACCAAGAGAAAAACATTTTTCGTATGTTACTTTTACATCCTTCAAGTAATGGGAAGCAAACACTGAGTTGCATCTCCAATACGTCGCTGCTAAAATGTCCTTCATAGACATATTCTTGCTAAAAGATAGGGAAGTTGCAACTGCACGAACTTCATGAGCTTTAACCCTAAGCGGCTTTAAGGAGTTCTCTTGGCACTTCATGTAGGCTTCTGTTATCACATTCCTAACAAAGAACGCCAGTGCGTTCTTTGACATAGGTCTCTTGGGGTTTCTTACTGCACACCAGAGGCTCTGGCGACATCCCTGAAGTTGAGTCTTCTTCTTAAGATAAAACTTCAGTGCTCTGACTGGGCAGAGAGACCTTTCCAACTCTCTACCTACAAGAGGAGAGAGTCCCTTGACTTCGAAACTTCTAGGCCAAGGTCTAGAAGGGTTCTCGTTTTTTCGCCAGGAATAGATGTTGAAAAGAAACCATTGCAGAATCTTCTTTAAATCCCACCCTAGAATCCAATGCATGCAATTCACTGAACCTCTTGGCAGTTGCGAGGGCCAATAGGAATATGCACTTTCTCGTGAGATCTCTAAACGAGCTTTTATCCGGAGGTTCGAACCTGTCTGAAGTCAAGAACTTGAGGACTACATCCAGGTTCCAACTCGGAGGGAGAGAAGATCTCAATTTGGAGGTCTCGAAGGACTTAATGAGATCATGAAGATCCTTATTTTCTTCTATATTCAGGCCTCTGTTCCTGAATACAGCAGAAAGCATGCTCCTATATCCTTTTATAGTGGAAACAGCCAATTTAGATTCTTCCCTTAAGAAGAGAAGAAAGTCGGCAATGTCGGTCACAGAGGTACTGGATGAGGACAGCTTCTTCGACCTACACCATCTATGGAAGACTTCCCACTTCGATTGATAGACCCGCAGGGTAGAGGACCTGCGGGCTCTAGCGATTGCGCTCGCAGCTTTCCTAGAAAAGCCTCTCGCTCTGACCAGTCTTTCGATAGTCGAAAGGCAGTCAGGGAGAGAGCAGGGAGGTTTTTGTGGAACCTCTCGAAGTGGGGTTGTTTGAGCAGATCTGTCCTTTCGGGAAGAGATCTGGGGAAGTCCACCGTCCATTCCAGTACCTCTGTGAACCAGTTTCGAGCAGGCCAAAAGGGAGCAATGAGAGTTAATCTTGTTCCCTTCGATGAACAAACTTCCTTAGCACTTCCCCCAGCAATTTGAATGAGGGAAAGGCGTAAGAGTCTATGCCTGACCAATCCATGAGGAGAGCATCGATCGCTATGGCTCTGGGATCTTCTTCCAATGAGCAGAAGTTGTCCATCCTCCTGGAGAGGAACGTGGCAAACAGGTCTCTCTGAGGTTTCCCCCAGAGGGACCAGAGTTCTTGGCAGACTTCTAAGTGGAGTGTCCACTCTGTTGGAAGGACCTGGTTCTTCCTGCTCAGCCTGTCTGCTCTCACATTTCTTACTCCTTGTACAAATCTTGTTAGGAGTAATATGCCTTGTTCCTCCGCCCAGGTCAATAGAGCTCTTGCAATCTCGTAAAGTGAGAAAGAGTGAGTGCCTCCCTGTTTTCGGATGTAAGCCAGAGCCGTGGTATTGTCCGAGTTGACTTGGACTACCACTCCTCTGACTTCCGATTCGAAGTACTTCAGGGCTAGATGGATAGCCAGAAGTTCCTTCGCATTGATATGCCATGCTACCTGTTCCTTTGTCCAGGTGCCTGACACTTCTTTTGGTCCCAATGTTGCTCCCCATCCTGTTTCCGAGGCGTCGGAAAACAACACTAGGAGAGGGTTCCGAATCAAAAGGGACACTCCTTCGTTTCTTCTTAAAGGGGTTAACCACCACTTCAGGTGAGACTTTATCTCCTGTTGAATGGGAAAGGAATCTGACAGTTCTCCTGTCTTCTGATTCCACATTCTTCTCAGGTAGAACTGCAGAGGTCTGAGGTTTAGTCTCCCTAGGGAAACGAACTGCTCCAGCGACGAAAGGGTACCCAAAAGGCTGAGCCATTCCCTTGCTGAGCTTCGTTCTTTCCCTAAGAAGTTCAAGACTTTTTCCAAACCTCGAGCAATTCTCTCTTGCGAAGGAAAAGCTCGAAAACCCCGAGAATCCATCTGAATCCCCAGATAGGCTATGTTCTGGCTGGGGATCATTTGTGATTTCTTGAGGTTCACGAGCAGTCCGAGTGATTTTATCAGTTCCAGTGTCGTTCCCAGATCCTCCAAGCACTGATGTTCTGATTTTGCTCTTATGAGCCAATCGTCTAGATAGAGTGATATGCTTATCCCTTTCAGATGTAGCCATCTTGCCACGTTCCTCATTAGGCTCGTGAAAACTTGGGGAGCTGTGGACAGGCCGAAGCACAAGGCCCTGAATTGAAAAATCTTGCCTTGCATCATGAAGCGAAGATATTTCTTCGATGAAGGATGCAGGGGGACATGAAAGTAGGCGTCCTGTAGATCCAGGGAGACCATCCAATCTCCAGGACGGAGAGCCGCAACAACCGAGTTGGAAGTTTCCATAGAGAATCTTGTCTTCTCTATGAATCGGTTCAATGCGCTCACATCCAGTACTGGTCTCCAGCCCCCCGATGACTTCGGAACCAGAAAAAGACGGTTGTAGAAGCCTCGGGAGTGTGGGTCCAGAACCAATTCGATGGCCTCCTTCTCTAACATCTGGTCTACAAGATGCAATAGAGTTTCTCTCATGACAGGGTCCTTGTACTTCGCAGACAGTTCCCTCGGGGTCGTCGTTAAGGGAGGTCTGTCTCGAATGCCTCTCCTTCCCGATAGTTTGGAAGGAGGGCAGGTAAAGACGGTTTTTCCAGACTCTTCCTTAGATTTAAGCCAGTTCCCAACAAATCGCAGCACTTTTTTCATGGAAATGGTCGGTCTCATCTTTAAGAAGGAGGATGACTTCGAGATCTTAGTACTCGTGAATAAAGATCGAGGAGAAGGAGGTGGGGCAGGACTCAGAGAATCTCCGAACTCTTGCAGTAAAAGGGCTGCCAAAGTCTTATAATCTGAGAGGCCCGCCCCCGTATGAGCTTCTGAGTCCGAAACATCTTCAAGTTCATGTTCGGTCCTGATGGGGGAAGAGCGATCAACCTAAGAGGAGCGTCTCTTTTCACTAGGTGAAGTGTTTCTCGCAGTATCCAAGCCACCCTTGCAAGGGCGACGGCCGCCTGTGCGACATCTTGCGTCCTTGCTAGGGAGAGGCTGATCCTGCGAAAAAACTCTATCATGATCTCCCTCCTGACAAGGGCGACGGCCGCCTGTGCGACATCTATCTCCCTTGTCAGTAGAGGGATGTTCTTGCAAAACACTCTTAACAGATGAAGCCCCATCCCGACAGGGGCTACGGCCGCCTGTGCGACATCTAGAGTCCCTGTCAGGAGAAAGCTGATCCTGCACAAAGCTATAAGAAGCCTCTCGGTTAATCTCTCTCTCAAAGATGGAAGATCCTAGTGTCTGCCCCTTGGATGTCACCTGTGGCGCCTGGCGCCGGGCTGGTGCTTCTGGCGCATTGCGCCAGGCTGGCGCTTCTGGCGCTTTTCGCCTGCTTCCTGTCCGAGGAGTAGAGTAGAGGAGCTTGGGGCCAGATACGTCTGTCCTTTGAGTCGATTTCTTTACCGGAAGGAAAGTGTCTTTTCTCCTAGGAGTATCCTTTTTCAGAACACCTACTAATGAGGAGATCTGTTCTTGCATTTTTTGGAGAATCTTGGTAGCTGTATCCTCCTCTTCCTTATCCGAGAGCGGGGAAGGAGGTCTAGAGGATGTAGGAGACTCCGAGTTGAGAGCTGTTGCAACACGGGCACTCTTAGATCTCTTCCTCTCGCATGGAGATTCTTCCGGAAAACATTCTGGGCTCGAATCCAAAGCCGGTGCCTTCCAACTCCTTTTCAACGGGCGTGACAGTTCGTCTGAACTCCAGCCCTTTCTTTGGGGTGAAGAATCTGATGACGGGAAGCACTTTTTTTAGGATGCTTTTCCTATAGCTATCCTTGGTAGTCTGGGACGCAACAGAATCTGCCGAGGGGACGCCTGATTGGTGGGGACTCTCCATAACCTCCGTAAGGCTGTTGACATTCCTTCTCCTCTGGGCCTGGGAGCTTGGAAGAGGTCTAGGCCTGGCAGCGAGACAGAGCCGATCAGGTGCACCCTCCACTACACTGAGGACACTCACGTCACTCTCACTGTGCTTACCTTGCAGAGCTTGCACTTGAAGCTCCATCCTTTTGAGGGCAGCTTTTAGATCTGCAATCTCTGATGAAGGATTTGCAGTCTTTGTAGTACAGGAGGAAGCAATTATAAATTTATGATTAGGTGCTACACTAATTGGCTCGTTAGAACGAGACCTACTTAAGTTTCTGGAGGAAGCCTTTCTAGCCCTATCCATACCTAATTTCCTTAAATAGGAATTTAGTCTTCCATTCTTCCTCATCCATATCTACACATTCATTACAGGTGTTAGTTACAGAGCATTCATTCTGCCTACACCCCTTACAAACCGTGTGAGGGTCTACCGAAGCCTTCGGTAGCCTCACCGTACAACCCTCATTCACACATAGTCTTTTAACTGTATAGCTAGAGTCCGACATTCTGAGAAAAATCCAAATCCAAATCCAATTAACAGTCCACAAAAGCGTATGCCCAACCAAAGATCCAATACGTCACCAATTAAACCAGTCTACAAGATCAATAGCGATGAAACACGAAAATCAAGTCAGGAGGAACCAATAACAATGTTGATGGTCCGGCGACAGAGAAAATCTGAATTAGAAAACGGGAATGGTTCCTATTCCTGCCACCCAGCGGTAGCGCTGTAGATCACCTGACCTACCTGTAGCGTGTGCCGCGAAATTCGAATTTCTGTCGGGAACGACGGAGTCTATAGCTAAGTATATATCTGACAGGGAAGTTGAATGTATAAAAACAAGTGTTCCATACACCTTAACATTAATACTTATGATATTTTAATTAATAGCTATCTTCTCCATATAATCAAGATCATCATCATCTGTTATTCCTCAAACAACAGGTAATCTTTACAAATAAAAACATTAGTAACAGATTACATTTCAGAAGGCTTAGAAATTTTTTTAGGCCTATAAATCATTTTCCAACATACAGGCAGCTTAAACACAGCCTAAAACTTCAACATTCAAAGAAAACTGGTTGTAATTCATATTCCTATCGTATTCCTGAAAGAACAGGTAATCTCTACAATTAAATTCATTAGTAACAGATTACATCTCAGAAGGCTTAGATGATTTCTTTAGGCCTATGAAACATTTTGCAACATACAGGCAGCTTAAACACGGCATAAATTTCAACATTCAAAGAAAACTGGTTGTAATTCATATTCCTACTTTGAAAATCACAATTTGTTGTAAATTGTATTTTTCCTAACTATACAAACCTGAGGTCCTTTAACATATGGAATGTAATCAGCGGCAGCTGGAACCGGTCGTAAGCTTTGAACAAGGAGGTTCAGTAGTTAACTGTTTGTCCGATAGTTGGGAGTCCCGCCCGACTGAGAGGTGAAGATTCACTTTGCTTTAGGCCCAGGAACAGAGTGAGAGGTGGCATGAGGTGGGACTATGTAAAGGACCTCAGGTTTGTATAGTTAGGAAAAATACAATTTCCGACAAATTGTGATTTGTTCTGATACGTAATACAAACCCTCGGTCCTTTAACATATGGAAGACTCACTTATTGGTGGGTGGAATCTGAGTCTTAAGAACAGACTGGTGTTCGTCTGACCTTCGTTCCCTCCCTGGTCGTAAGAGCAGAGGGAGGGATCCTAGCCTCTGCCCAGCTGATCAGGGTGTGCACCGCAGAATCAGTGGTCAGACCTCTGGACCAAATTCATAAGAGGGAGGCAAGGGTGCCTCTTATGAATAGCAAGCAAGAATTAGTTCCTACTCAAGAGACAAATATAAGGTCATGGGTTTGTCTCTTGTTGGCATCCACTCCCCCCCTTGTTAGGGGAGTGGTGGATAACCGCTCCTATCCCTACTGAAAGGGACAGGACGGAGCTCAGTCGCGTAGCTTACCTGGATCTGCCTCCTGTCCAGCATAGTGACGACCACAGCCCTCTGCCCACAGGTAGAGGAAAGAAAGGGGGAGGAAGAGAAGCTAGTCACACTCTCATTTGCTCGCCCATTCACACAGTCACACAAGGATGCGATGCTGTTCTGTCCGCCCGGGAGCTGGGTAAGCCACACAACTTGTTGAGCAGCCACCACGGGTCCCAAGGAAAAGGTGTCCAAGGACCTGTGGGCGATATTCTGAAGATAAAAACATGTGAAGGTGGTCTGGTTGGCCCAAACCCCTGCCTTCAGCACCTGTGCCACGGAGAAGTTCTTGCGGAACGCAAGGGTTGGACCAATACCTCTGACTTCGTGGGCTCTCGGACGAAGGGTACTGGTGTCGTCACTCCTCTCTGAATCGTACGCCTTCCTGATCGCCTCATGAAGCCAGAAAGAAAGTGTTCTTGGACACCTCCTTCTTGGTAACCCCAGTGCTAACAAAGAGGCGTCGACACTCAGGCCTGAGGTGGCAAGTTCTCTCCAGATAGCGCTGTAGCGCCCTCACAGGACAAAGGAGCATCTCATCTGCATCATCGTTGGTAAAGTCCTTCAGGGGGGGGGGATCGTGAATGACTCGAACCGGTCGTCAGGGACCGAAGGGTTCCGAGTCTTCGCTACGAAATCCAGGATGAAATAGAGGGTCACCGATCCCCATCCCCTCGTGTGCTTAACATCAAAAGAAAGACCATGAAGTTCCCCTACTCTCTTCGCCGATGCCAGGGCCAGCAGAAAGACTATCTTGAGGGTCAGGTCCCTGTCTGACAACTCCAGGAGTGGCTCGAAGGGTCTTTGAGTCAAACTCCTAAGGACAAGAGTCACGTCCCACCCCAGGTGCCTGAGTTCCCTGGGTGGGCAAGACCTCTCGAAGCTCTTTATTAGGAGGGAGATCTCCATGGAGGTGGAGATATCCACTCCCCACAGCTTAAGGACTAGGGTCAGGGCGGCTCTGTAGCCTTTCACTGCGGAGACAGAGAGGAGCTTCTCTCGGCGAAGGAAGACGAGGAAATCCGCTACACCAACCACAGAAGACAGACCACATCCTCTGGTACACAGCTTGAGGTACCCAGCCATCTCTGTTGCTGCTCGGCGAGAAAAGCCTCTCGCTCGCAAGAGATGGTGGATAACAGCCAGCCATGAAGACACAGGGACCGAACCGATCGGTGGTACCGTTCCACATGTGGCTGGAACAGGAGGTTGTGACAGGGGGGAATCTCTCTCGGTGCTTCAGCGAGAAGAGCCAGCAGGTCCGGATACCAAACAGCCTTAGGCCATTTGGGTGCCACCAGAATCATCCGAAGATTTGCGGTGACCAGGACCCTGCTGATCACCTTGTGAATCAGACAGAACGGGGGAAAGGTGTACACGAAGAGGTTGTCCCACGGGTGTTGAAGAACGTCCTCTGCAGCTGCCGATGGGTCCGGCACAACTCAGTAGAAAACCTGGAGTTTTCTGTTGTGCTGGGTGGCGAACAGATCCACGACTGGACGCCCCCACAGGTTGAAGAGCCTTTCCGCCACGTCTGGGTGAAGGGACCATTCAGTCCTTATCACCTGATTCCGACAGCTGAGTTTGTCTGCCACTACATTCCTCTTGCCTGGAATGTATCGGGCTGACAGCTCTACTGAGTGAGCTACGGCCCACTCGTGCACCTGCAACGTCAACTGGTGCAACGGGAGGGACACTAGGCCCCCTTTTTTGTTGACATATGCCACTACTGTGGTGTTGTCGCTCATCAACACCACTGAGTGTCCCATCACCCGTTTCTGGAACTCTTGGAGAGCGAGAAATGACAATTTGTCCAAAATTGCATTTTTCCTAACTATACAAACCTGAGGTCCTTTTACAATAGGAAGGTACTAGCGGCAGCTGGATAGGTCGTAAGCTTTCGAACAAGGGATCGGTAGTTAACTGCTTGTCCGACAGGCGCGCGCGCGCGACTGGGAGGTAAACAAATCACTTTTGCTTTTGGCCCAAGCAAAAACTGCAGAGTGAGGGGTGGCATGAGGTGGGACTATGTGTAAAAGGACCTCAGGTTTGTATAGTTAGGAAAAATGCAATTTTGGACAAATTGTCATTTGTTCCGACACGGCATACAAACCTTCGGTCCTTTTACAATAGGAAGACTCACTTCTTGGTGGGAGGAATCTGAGTCTTTTGTGAACAGACTGGTATTCGCCCAACCTTGGAATGCCTCCCTGGTCGTAAGAGCGAGGGAGGGATCCAAGCCTCTGTCCGATTGATCGGGGTGTGCACCGCAGGATCAATGGTCAGACCTCTGGACCAAGTACTAAGAGAGAGGCAAGCGTATCTCTTCGTACCAGCAAACAAGAACAAGTTCCTATTTGCAAGAGGCAACATAAAGTTATGGTTTGTCTCTTGTTGGCATCCACTTCCCCCCCCTTGTAGGAGGAAGTGGTGGGAATATTCGCTCCCATCCCTAGTGAAAGGGATAGGATGGGGCTCTGTCGAGTAGCTCACCTGCATCTCGTCCTTATCCAGCAAGGTGATGACCGTATCCCTCTACCCACAAGTAGAGGGGGAGAAAAAGATAGGAAGAGAAGCCAGTCACTCTCTCATTCACTTATCTCTTTCTTACATCACACCAGGACTCGATGCTGTTCAGCCTGCTAGGGTCTGGGTTAGCTACACAACGTGTTGAGCAGCCACCACGGGTCCCAAGGAAAACGATCCAAGGACCTGTGGGCAATATCCAAAAGGTAGAAGGAGGTGCCAGTGGTCTGGTTGTACCAGACCCCTGCCTTCAGTACCTGCGCCACGGAGAAGTTCTTGTGTAACTCGAGGGAGTGTACTTCTAGGTCATCTTGGTGCTGACGAAGAGTCTTCAACACTCAGCCTGGGATGTCGAGTTTCTTTTCAGAAAGCGCGGTCGCGCTTTCACAGGACAAAGCAGCATCTCCTTCGCATCGAAGGCGGTGAAGTCCATTAGGGAGGGGATTGTGAAGGACTCTAACCGATCGTCAGGAACCGAAGGGTTCTGAGTCTTCGCTACGAAGTCGGTACGAAATCGAGCGTCACGAATCCCCATTCCCCTGGATGCTTGACTTCGCAGGAAAAGTCATGCAATTACCTCAGAGGAAAAGAAGGGAATGGTCGTATGACCTATCCCTCTTCTCGACTTCGGTGATGTCCTGTACCCATACTGGTCTATCTGTCTGCAGCGAAGTCGTCTCACATTCTCCTATCCCCATGCAGTGAAGTTCTTCTCGGTAGTGGATAGGACACCGACACTCAATGGTGGGTGTCGATGGTATGGGTACTGTGACAAGCCGTTAGGACGAAGAAAAGACTGTTCTGGAACAACCGAACTAAGTCCACAGCGATGTCCGTAACTGACTTGGGCGCTCTGACAGCTGCCGACTGACTGCGTTCGGTAGGAGGCAAGTTGTCCAAGCACCCGAGCAAGTCACGTGACCTTCGCCTTAAAAGGGTTATGCCAAGAGACTAAACAAATAATTTGTTCGTCACCGATGCCAGAAGGCGAGGTGATGATTCTCTTAAGGCATGTGCCCAACAGGCGAAAGTCAATTGCCTTCTAGAGACCGAGGTCCCTGATGGCAAGATATCTCATAGTATAGTTGATTCTCAGCTAAGGAGAAACAACACTATGTGTCGTTGAAGACGAAGGTGTACAGAAAATGCAACCTACGTCTTCACAGCTGAACCGAGAGAAGGATTCTCAAGATTCTGAATCTGTGCTACAAAGACTGAGAACGCTAACCGCTATTCATTGCTGTCCGGTGAGGATCGTAGTTGCAATAAAAGCGGAGCGCTTTTCAGTAATGAAGACACAGGGAAATGCTGCTGAAGAACTGCTTCTCATGGGCTGAACATTTGGAAGTAGAGCTGTCAGGTCGGAGAGTAGGCGATGTC
The DNA here is from genome assembly GCF_015104395.2 of Macrobrachium nipponense. Classification (NCBI taxonomy): domain Eukaryota; kingdom Metazoa; phylum Arthropoda; class Malacostraca; order Decapoda; family Palaemonidae; genus Macrobrachium; species Macrobrachium nipponense. The sequence goes on from NC_087203.1 coordinate 39,553,672, forward strand.
TTCTGACACATCTGTTAATTCGGGGCGAACAATGAATAATTGCACACCTACGAATACGAGATATTTTGAAGACAAACTCAGATGTCTGCAAAATCATTCGCATTATCGCGGTGCGATGCAGCGGGAGACTAGTACAGACTTCTGTTACCGTGCAGTAAACAGAAGGATGAAAGAGTCCAAGAGATATCTCTGTTGAAAATTCTCGCAATGTCGAAGGCGATGAAATCGAGCGTCACAGCAGTAGATGGTCCTTCATTATTGCGAGAATCCCCGTTAATCAGAGACCTAAGTCCATGATTGTTGGGTAGAGATACGGTTCGGTAGTCAATCAAACCAGGGGAGAGAGAGACGTAACCGACCGTGCATCTCCGAGACCTAGCTGAAACTGAGCTGCTATCAGGCAGCTCAATACGCAGTAGCTCTCGGTGACTCGTCATCCTGAGTTGCCAGTTAATCCCTTCCACGAAGGAATGCGTTCGGCTAGAACCATCGAGCATAAAGAATACGCTCGAGCAATTATATTTAAACGAAACGGATTTCGGTAAATACAAAAGCTGATTTGGTGTTGTCGTGACAATACCAAGTATCTAAAATCGAAACTGATAACTGCTGGGAGGTTGCAGGCAACCCCGAGTTGCAGTTCAATTAAGATACAATTCGTCTCGGTCACAAACCGTAGAGTTAACTACGGTATGCGCCTACCCCCCGGACAATTCAACTGTTAAAAGAATCATGTCGCGAGGGTAATATACGTAGTATATTTGTAGGTTCTGTACCATGACCTCCATCCTAAATTCTTTTCCCCTCAAGGAATGAGAATAAGGATTGGAGATCGACCGCCTTCGTTCTCTAGTCAAGAGAGTGAAGGAGACGTCTTTCCCAAAGGAAAGCTTCAATGGTGAACAGAATACCGAAGACGATAGTTCAAGCCAAACTGGAAGTTCCCGTCCGTTCTTCTCTATTCCAGGTTAATCGCCTACTGTGAGATACTCTTTTTTCAGCAGCAGTCTTCTTCCAAATGCTAGAAATTACAGGAATTCGAGCATAAGCGAGGTTCCCGATTATCGTGTAACAATTATCGGGGATTCTCGCTCCCTTTGGACCGTGGTCTCGCCTAAGTGTTTCGAGATCGTAAAAGACTCGAACACTCTGATTGCGCTAGAAATTCCGTAGAATTCTAAGCACCCTGCGAAACCCCCACCGAATTCGTCAAACGATATCGGCTGGTGGTCCTCTCGATTCCCGTAGAAATCGAGAAAGGGGCAGGATCCCTCCTCAACGACCGGGGCTTATGTCAGGTAGGACCCGAAGGTCCCAGCGGTAGCGCAGCCCCTAACGTGGGATCTTACAGAGAAATCTCTGTAGGATCCCTCCCCTTTCCCTCGTAGCCGTAAGGAGAGAGGGAATGGGGGAGGAATTGGATACTGGCTTGCCTTCCCAGCGGAACTAGCAGTTGGAGAAGAAAAGGAGCAGCCATCGCCTTACGGCGATGGCCTCTCAGAGCCTGGGAAAACGTATCGTCAGGATAAAACGTTTTCCCCGAGGAGGGTTACGAACTCATACTGTAGGTAAGGGTCTGCCGCCACTGTGAACGTCGTCTGGGTGGGGCTGATCGACACCTGACAGGAGAGAGCCGATACCGTCCTCCGACTCATTCCAGTCCTCGTCGAGGTCGAAACCTCTCAGGAGGACCGAAGGGGTATTCAAATACGGTGTCCGAAGACACGTAGAAACGCCTCTGTCGCAGTAGAGGAGGTGAAGTAGCTTGTTCGACCGACCAGAACTGAGAGAGCCTTCTTGTCCGGAGACGAGAGAATACCTGGTTCAACACAGTCGGCAAGCTCCGATCGCGGCAGACCCACCGTCGATTTGGGTTCCCTCTCGGGCCCCAAAACGACTCGAGCCGAGACGTGGCTCTGCTGGTGGGAGCGGCGATCCTTCCCCGAGGTCATTGTGCTGACGAATCAGCGCCATAACTTCGGCAAAGTTCCTCTGGATCTCGGAAGTCACAGCATCTTGCAGAGTAGGACCGTTAAGCCCTTCGAACAAGAGCATATTCCGAGAACCTTCCTCCTAAGAAGGGGGAACAGCGACAGCCCCCTCGGTCTCCTCCAGCCACTTGCTCATACGTCCTGGCCGGTCCAAGAACCGTGCCTGGCACGTAGGGCGTCGTGGTGGGATCATGAGGGGCGCACCCCTCACGATCACTCCTCAATACCTCGCTCCTCCAGGTGTAACCCGAGGAGGTTGAAGGTACGGGAGAGGCAGACCTGACGCTCCCTCCTCGCTCGCTGGCAGAACCAGCAGGCTTGGAGGGCTGCAGGCGATCCTCAACCCGCGGTGGCGATCGAGCTGCAGGCCTGGGGGGGGGGAGGGATTCTCGTTCCCCACCCCCGCACAGCACCCATGTACCCAACAATAATAATAAGAGCCCGAGAGCAATCGTGCCCTCGGCACCGAATGCAAGGGCATAAGGATCAATTCCCTGACTGAGCAGAACTTGAACCAAAATAAATATTGATGCAATCAATAATAAAAGGAATAACATGAAAAAGAATCTTGCATTACGATTCACTTCACAATGAATAAGGGCTCGGAGCGAGCGCATTTGCGCCCTCGGTACCGAGCGCAAGGGTAAAAGGATCCATTCCCGATTATGAACGGAAACCTTGATCCATAATGAATTGATGCAATCAAAATATATATGAAAAATAAAAAAGAATACTGCGCTTGCGATTTCACTTCATACAAAATAAAAAGGGGAAGGATCAATTCCCGGGAAATAGCGGAAACATTGATCCAAGTAAATAATGCAATCTCAATAAAATATGAAAATGAAAAAGAACTGCACTTGCGATTTCACTTCATTCAAATAAAAAGGGGAAAGGATCAATTTCCGGGTAAGAGCGGAAACTGATCCAAAATGAGTATTGCTACAATCAAATAAATATATGAAAATGAAAAAGAATACTGTACTTGCGATTCCACTTCCATACAGAATAAGTTTTCGTGACGAGCGCATTCGCTCGGCAACGAGCATACAGGTCAAAAAAAAAATAAATGAAAAGGGCACTTACTTACGATTTTCATCTACACATTTCCAACCAAAATATAAGCTCGGAGCGAGCGCTCTCCCGCCCTTGGCACCGAGCATACACAATACGAGGATCATTTCTGGGAAAAATGAATTCCCGCACTTACGCCCTTCAGTCCCGGCACTCGGGTAATCGGAGGGCGTGGAGAAACCAAGATCCTTTAATTCACAATTGAATTCAATGGAAATAAATATGAAATGATTGTACTTACAATTCAGTTTCACTAGATAAATAGAAAAAGAAAAACACAACCATGCGAAAGCAACGACGATGAAGCGGGCAGAGAGTGATGATACACGTCTACACGCCAGCAGGCCGAAAGCAAAAGTGATTTGTTTACCTCCCAGTCGCGCACGCGCGCCTGTCGGACAAGCAGTTAACTACCGAACCCCTTGTTCGAAAGCTTACGACCTATCCAGCTGCCGCTAGTACCTTCCTATTGTAAAAGGACCAAAGGTTTGTATGCCGTGTCGAAACAAACGTATCCTTCAGATCCACAGAAAGCATGAAGTCGTTCTCCCTGTTAGAATCTAGCACTGAACGTGTCATTTCCATCGTGAACCGAGTCTGGCAAACGAATCAGTTCAAGGGAGAGATCTATCACCGGGTGCCAGCCCCCCGATGACTTCTCCACCAGGAAAAGTCGGCTGTAGAAGCCTGGCGACTAATCCCATACGATCTCCACAGCTTGTTTGCTCAGCATGGCTTCCACTTCTTGCCAAAGCGCTACGTCCCTGGCAGAACCGGGGACGTACCTCTGTAGATGGACCGGGTTGGAGGTGAGGGGTGGCTGCGACTCGAAGGGTGTAGATATCCCTCCCGAAGGACATCCACTATCCAGGTCTCGGCTCCGTAGCGCTGCCAAGTTGCCCAATGGCTCGCCGGGCACCCCCCCACTTCCGGCAGCAGGTGAGGGGGAACACTGTTCCTAGTGTTTCCCTCTCTTCGACTTCTTCTTCCCGGCTCCTCCTCGGGAGAAGGAGGACTGGGAGGAGGGCTGACGGTCAATCCTTACTGTAGAAGCCGAAGGCTGGGTCTTTCCTCTCGGCTTCGACAAGGCCGTCGTCTTAGCCGTAGAGGAAGCGCTAGGCAAGCTCTTAGGCTTAGCCGCAGTGGCTTGAGGCTGCCCAGTCGCCTTCGAGACTGCGCCGCTGTTCCACCACGGCGTCCACCATCTCTCCGGGAGAGAGAGAGGGGGAACCCAGCACCGATCCGTTTCTCAGACCCAAAGCTGCCTCACACCCTGCCGACGACTGCGTCCCTACGTCTCAGAACCAGGTTGGCCCACAGGTTGGCTGTATGGTGGGACAGGTAGGAAATAGCCCTACCTCCAGACTGACACAGTCTCCCGAAAGCCGGGTCTACTTCGGGAGTGATGTTTCCCGAGGAGGCCGCGACCTTGGACACTGTGAGGGACCACAGGTCCAGCCAGGAGACTGCTTGGAATGCTGCCATGGCAGTCGATTCCAATGCCAATGCCTCTTGCTGCGAGAACGCCAGCAGGTGTTGAAGAGACACACCCGGAGTTAGCCTAGCCAGCTCCGCGTTAACCTGTTTGGGCAGCAGCGGGTCCTCCAAAGGCACGTAGAAGTGCCTCTGTCATGGTAGAGGAGGGAGAAGTAGCTTGTACGACCTGCCAGACCGAAGTGATCCATCCTGTCTGGAGACGAGAGAGTCCACTTGGCCCAGCACACTGTCGGCCAAGGCTGATAGGGGCAGACCCACCGTCGTCCTGGGTTCCTTCTTAGGGCCCCAGAACGACTCCAGCCTTGATGTAGGCTCAGAGGGCGGAAGCACCGATCCTTCCCCGAGGTCATTGTGCTGACGAATCAGCGCAATAACCTCTGCGAAAGACCTCTGGAATTTGGGAGTGACTGCGTCAAGTCCATCCAAGGAGAACGCATCCCGAGACCCTAATCCTTCCACAGGAGGAACCACAACAGACCCCTTTTGGTCCCCTCCAACCACTTGGGCGTACAATCTGGTCAGTCCCAAGACCGTGCCAGGTTCGTAGGCCCTCGTGAAAGGACCGCGAGAAGCGCACTCCTCACGGTCGCTCCTAATCGTCTCGCTCCTCCTGGTGTAGCCCGAGGAGGTTGAAGGGATAGGAGAGGAAGACTTGACGCTCCTCGCCTGCTCACCGGCAGAACCGGTGTGCTGGGGGGGCTGCAGGCGATCGCCAACCCACGGTGATGATCGAGCTGCAGGCCTAGTCGCACGGTCTCCCTGGGGAGAACTGCTGGACTGAGAACGGTAACGACGGTCCAGAGCGTCAGGTGAGCTACTGCCAGTCAGCTTATCCACCCGGTCTCGGTGGGAGCGGCGGTCAGGAGACCGACAGTCCACTGTCGAGCTGGGAGCGAGGCCCATTCTCACGGCGCGTCACGGTGCCTGGACCAGCCAAAGCTGGTCCTGGCAACCGGGGGGACCTCTTCCTCGCCTCGGCCTGCATACAGTCTGGGCGGACCGTCGCGTCAACCCTGGGAACCAGCAGATTGCCATGAGAGCAATCGCTGGCCTGGCGGGAGTCGCCTGGGTGACTGCCACCAGTCTTCCGCTCTGTGCCTGGGTCCTGGCAGCGAGCAGGCTCGGTTGCCTGGACCCTGGCTGCACAGTCACCAGCTGGCGACAGTACACTCGATACCACGCGCGAACGAGCAGCCGAGACGGTTCCTAGTGCCGAGGCAGAACCTCTGGCGCCAGGAGAAGAGGTACTGGTGTTAGCCGGTACCCCTCCGGTCCCCGTCTTCTTCTTCCTTGCGGAAGGAGAGACGGGCCCCGTTCCTGAATGAACAGAAGGACCAGCGGAAGCCCCACCTGTCCCACCGGAGTGGGACAGACCCTTAGAGGTCTCTGAGCAAGACTTCTTAGGGAGGGAGGAGGCTGCCTTCTTCTTTCTCGGCCGTGAGGCCTTGGAAGTCGAAGGGGAAGAGGCGGCTGCAGACGACGACGAAGACGACGACACCTTCCTCTTCTTCTTTGTCAGCTTACTCAGGACCACTGTCAGGTCCTCCATCCAGGACGGAGCCGGGGCAGTTGCCGAAGCAACAGGGCCCGGCTGTACCTGTCCAGAGGGACCTGTGGTGGGGGCAGCAACACCACGGGCTGGAGCGACGACGGCAGGAACTGGTACAGGAGCGGCAGCAACAGGAACTGGTGGCAGTACAGGGGCCAGCGACATCACAGGTACTGGCGGCAGGTCGAGCGGGGAACTCTTGGGACACCGAAAGTCAGGGGCTGGGGCGAGGGCAGCAAAACCAGGCGGCTGGGTGATCTCTCTCCTAGGCAACCCCAGCAGCGGAGCCTGGACTGTGGCTGTCGGAGTAACCATGGCCACGTGCTGCATATACACCAGATGAGGAGGAGCCGCACAACCTGGCGTCGACACTGTTGCTGTGGCTGACGTCTCTGGGCCATGAGTGACCGGCCTGGATCCATGCGCAGCCAGGTGGTAGAGCAGCCCCTCAACACTGTGTGTGCCCGGGAGCCCAAGCGAGTACCAGACCTGTCCGAGATCGTCACCCGCAGCAGGCTCACCTGAGGAAGGAAAGGTTGGGTTAGTGGGGGGGGGGGATTTCCCACCCCGAACGAACGGAAGACCCTGAGTACAACTGAATGCCAAGGTGTTGTGGCCCCTCCTCTACACTCGACTGATCGAGGGAAGAGGTGGACCGCGACACGCCCCCCGAAGAGGAAGGAGCCATACGCGGGAGCTGAGACGGAGGAAGGAAAGAGGAAGACGTGTCCGTAACCAGAGGAGTTACTGGAGAGCCCTCCGACGACTCCTTGGCACGCTTACGTGCCTTCTTCCTCCCCTCGTATCGCTCCCACTGCTCCCCCGACAACAATAGTACACATAAATCACGAGTCTCGGTGCGAGAGCATTGGCGCCCTCAGCACCGAGTACATAAATCATGAGGGTCTACCTCAAAGAGAGACCTAAAGGCCCCTCACCTATGGCCCTCCACACCAGGGCACAATCTGTGGATGACTGGGGGGCGGGGGGAGGGGGGGTCTCTCTAGCTCATGAGATTCCATTACAACACGAATCACAAGCAATCCAAACAATAAACACAAAGTACTTACAAGTTTCCACTCGCACAAGCACTCAAGAGTTAAAGGCAAAAGTAATGAAAGATGGCTTCGTAAAGAAGTAACCAAGCATACGACACAGCGAGCAGAGCGGTTAAGAGCACATCTTGTTCCGATGGCGGCCGAAAGCAAAGTGGATCTTCACCTCTCAGTCGGGCGTGACTCCCAACTATCGGACAAGCAGTTAACTACCGAACCCCCTTGTTCGAAGCTTACAACCGGTTCCAGCTGCCACTGATTACATTCCATATGTTAAAGGACCGAGGGTTTGTATTATGTATCGGAACAAATGTTGTTATGACTGTTCAGCTTATAAGGTCTACTGTCATAATGCTGCAGACGTAGTTATGTTGAAAAGTCCGAGGAGCATGTTGTGTGTGCTTTCACTGATGGCACCGCTAACCTAATTACACTGCACTTTGAACTAAGCAACGTAAAAAAAAAATCTGTTCAAATCACACACATTACGAATCATACCAGTGCATAAAAGGGATCATATTTATAAAACCATAAGGAAAATAGGGCTAACTGTGAATTCGCAAACTTGCCGACTTGTATGAAATTAGAGAAAAAAAATGTAACTACTTGGCAACGTCCCATTGAGTCTTTGAATCTGAAAGATACAAAAAGAATCGTGTCGCATGAGATTTGAGCACCACTGTATGCCCAGTGCATTAATATAGTATGTGCAGAATGATACCGTAGGCCGAAGAAAATGTGTAGGCTCGTACTTAATTTTACAATGGGACACTGAAATTATATTAGGGTGTTCAGGGGTGATAGTCAGGTATGTTTTTGTTTGAACTGTCAATTTTGGCGATGAACTGTTACAATAAGAAGTTATAAACATTTTAGGGTATATATGGCTTACTTAAGAGTATATTTTAGGGTATATATGGCTTACTTAAGAGTATAACAAAAGTAGGAGAGTACTGTAATGTAAGGTTACTTTGGTTGTTTTAGGATGATGGTTTGAGATGCATATTTGTTTGAAATATTAAATTGTTTTAGTATGATAACTGGAGGTATATTTTTATTTGAACTATCAAATTACACAGTGAAATGTTAAAATAGGCAGTTATAAGCATTTGTTTATAGGGGTACAAGGTATTTTGGCAGTTACAGGCCAGTTATTTTTGAATTTCTGTGGAAGGTTCTGAAACCTATTCACATGTAAAAATGGGGGGCATTGTAATGACCACAGCTCAGTCTACCATACACCTGCAACATCTCTCATTCATCTGCACCAACCCAAACCTGACAGAGTGAGAGGGAAGGAGAAGGTCTCTGAAGATTATTATCAATGATTTGTAAAAAATCTTTATTTTTTAAACAAGAGTATTTTATAAGCAAACCTAACAACATAACTAGCCTGAAATGTAATTTAGGTGAGAAGATGAAGCAGATCCCTTTCCCAGATGCAAGAAGTTTAGTTCCTGTAGATAGGAGACAGTGGAACCACTGGCAGCTTTGATATTCAGATAGCTTTGGTCAGAGATGAAATGGGTATCCTGGATAGTACAGGTGCCAAACATCATGGTATAGATGGGTACTTCAAGAAAAAGACATCTGGCGAATTTCAACAGCAGAGGAGAAGAGGATGCTTAAAACCTGAAGGTGTTACTCCTCAGCTAGGCAAGGGCCTCCAGTGAAACCTCTATGTGTAAACAGGTAACCACAGAGGTAAACAAAAAAGGGAGACCTTGAGAAAGTCTGATTCTTTTAACCTGAGATATGAAAGACGAATGAAAAGGGCTAGAAAACACAATCCAATGGTAGCATGACTTGGGAGCCCCAGCTCAGCTATGGAACTTAACATCAACTGATATACCCTCACAAATGCCAACAGTTGGGCTGAGAGTTTCAGCTCAAAGAGGTAAGATGTCCACTGAAATACCTAAAAGGTGCAGGAGCAAACAAGAACAGCCCTGAGGATGATGGTGCCTGACAGTAGCCCTTCCAGTGAGACTGGAAGGGCCACTGTTAAGTGACTTGAGGCTTGCTGAAGATCTTGGACCTGCAAGTCTAATGACAAACAAGCATGAAAATTTCTGTCACCTTTGGAAGCCCATTCCTCTGCAAGAAGCACTAAAGAAAAGCCAGTCAAGAATGAGCAAAGGGGTAGTAAGATCCAACCAATATTCTCCAGAGAGGGAGTCAGTATTAAGGGAACCAAGGGCCTGATCTGAAAAGAACTCCATACATTTCACCATCAAAGTATCCACATGAGATTATGTAAAAAGCAAGGGGATAACCTGCTATCTACATAACAATCACTGCCATGACCTATGAAAGCCATCTTTCCTTTGGGAAGGAATTACACAGAGAAGTGGAAGGCCAGAATCCTAACATTACAAGTGTGATCAAGAAGGCAAGATAAAAATCCAAGTCCCAGATACCTAGCCCAGAAGACCCTGCTTGGTACATCAACAAGAGGGTCATTTGTACTTTTGAAAATGACCAAAGTACCAAGAACAACAGATATGTGGATATGGCTGGAATCAAGAATGACTTCAACGGCTTCCTCAAAACTTCTGCCAATAAAGATCTCAAAGAATGCTACCTGAGGGAGGAATTCCAATTAATCAAGGCAAATGATGAAATGAAATAGTATGTAGAAAACAACCATGGAAGTAACAGTGACGTATAGGATTGAAAAAAAAAGAACAAACCAAAATTCTTCCAAATCATGCTGCAGGACAAAAGTATCAAAACAAACCCCAAGGGGACCCTGGGGAAGACAGACCCATTATCCAAACAATGAGCCAATAGTGAGATGGCAAGCACAAAAGGGTACAGTTTAAATTTCAACAATGAGCATTGTAAGTTGAAAAGTAGATGCTGGAATAGAAAAGTCAAGAATGATGTGATGCACCTTTCCCAAATGAAGCCTTCATAGAGAGGGAGAGAGCAAACTTAGAGGGAAGTCCACAGTCAGAAGATGATTCAGACAAAGAACAGGAAAATGAAGCATGTGCCCAGCATCTACAATGTCAACAAAATACCACTAAAGCTACTATCTCCAGGTATGAGACACAAGTACAGAGATCAGAACTTGCTAAGGGAAAACAAATGCCACCATCTTAATACTCCATCCTCAAAGCTAAGGACATCAACCAAAGCATTGTATCTTGTACAAAATAGTAGCAGATACTCTATGGCAGTGCCAAGGAACCATGAACTAGGCAGATACCCAGAAAACACAGACTGAGGGTAACTATATACTCAGCTGCCACATTACCAGCATAAAGAAGGGCATAAGAAGGCATCAAAGCCTCAAGACAATGAATTCAGCAGATAAAAAAAAAGTGGCACTTGACAAAGTGAGGGGAAGAAAAAGTCCCCAGGAGCCATCAAGAATAAAAAGTATAGGAAACAAGGGAAACAAAAGACATAGGAGGCCAAGAAAAGGGGAAGGCAAGGCAAATGAAGCATTGAGAAGTTGGACACGTCAAATAAGCATATACTTAAGGAAAAGGGAACAGGGTCAAAAGGATGTCCCTGGAGTAGGGGGACTCATTGTTAATAACAATGAAACAACAGGAGTGAAGACACAAGGACTCTGGACAACCCAACAAGGCCAGAATTCCAAAAACAGAAGAACCAATCCTGCTGAATGGTTAAGTAAAACTGAACGTGAAAGGTCACAGGTTCCTCTCAAATGTTCCCTGAAAGAAAAGCCCCATTGAAAAGAGAAATACATACATACCAACCTCCCACTGTCTGGTTTAAGGATTGAACACTGGCCTGTTCACAGGATAAGATAAATAGTTCAAGTTGGCAGACATCCTCATTTGACAGCGGCCGAAGAAAATGTGTTTAGCGACGGTAGGCAAGGGGGTTTGTCCCTCGGCCTCATCAACCTATTACCAGTTAACTACCTTTTTACAAGTTTCAACAACAAATCCCAATTCATGTTGAGGAACACCCCTACATAAAAGACAATGGTTCTTATTCCACTATGAAAATGTTTAACAATAACAACATTTGATACAAAATGTCTTACCATATATAAGGTATGCCAATGTTTAACTTCTATAAGTCTTGAATTTACTAATTCCTTGCTATGTTCAATTGCCTTTTTGACAACAGCAAACTCTTCATATCGTGGACGAAGACCATACAGGCTGTGCTGAGGATTAGCTTCCGCTTCCTTTGAAATAATAAAAAAAAAAGTTATGTGCTAAAAAAAATTCCCAAGAGGGAAAGGGTTACAAGTTATGATCAGCTCAACTGAAACCTTCAGCAACTATAATTGTGTGGCCAATTACTGTAGATTTTAAGATAGTTACTTAATGAGGAATTAAATATGATAAATTTTTAATCAATTTGTATTTTTCATTGCTAACATACCTGAGGTCATAACAATGGATAATCTTCTAGTGCCAGCTGGAAACAACTTAGCTATAACTCTGTCCTAAACTTTGGTTAATAACTAAAATAAAATACAAGAAGTAATTTTACATGTCTTTAAAGAAGAAGGTTAAAATAAATCATGTCTTACTCTATGATCCTGAGTTTTAAATTGGATTAGAGACAAAACCTAACCAAACTAGTAAAACTGAATTGCAATTATCTTGACTATATATTTACAGTAAAAACTGAAACAGCACAAAATACTGAACCTTTAACATTGCCATGAGATGATGCCCATCTTGTAAGTTGGCACCCGATTCTGACAAAGCTTCATGAGCTTTCTGCCATTCAATCAGATTAGCTTCTACATTAGGAATAGCTTCCAAGACTTCCAATCTGTAAAATAAAATTAATTAATTGATAATTCTGAGAGAGAGAGAGAGAGAGAGAGAGAGAGAGAGAGAGAGAGAGAGAGAGAGAGAGAGAGAATAAACATTACTATAGAAATGCACTGACCATGAAAATACTTTTGCACTTCTTTGAAAACAAAACAGTCAGTAAAAGTGCAATGTTATAAGCCTTGCCAGGATTCTACCTACTAAAAATCTGCACAGGAAAAAATTCATCTGAAATTATTACCTGGATGACAGAAGCTCTTCATCAATACAAAGCTATATTACCCAAGATTTAATTTTCTTGAACTCTTAAAGACAGCTTTAAAGATGATACACTTTCACATTTTCAAATACAAATGGTGGGAGATTCCAAGACATCTTCCCCATGCTTCAGGGAACACAGGAACCATCCACCATTAACAGCTTAGAACAAAGTTTATATAATGAGGGGTACCAAATGATCCCAGTCATCACTGCCTCAAAATATAATTTTCATATTTGCAAGCTGAGCTATAATGACTGGAGTTCCTGAATTTAAAAGATATTTACGAATGGCTGATAAGTAAAATCCTAAAAAGCAATTGGGACTGGGGAAGATGAGTAGGAAATGGGTGGAATGGCAGGCATTTAACTGAGAGGAAAAGAGGTACAGGAAAGTTGAAAGTAAAATAAATGGACGTAGATTATATGTATAATAAAAACCAGCACCCATTTGCTTCATGAAATTAGGCATGCACCCATGAACATCATAAAGACTGTTCAACTTATTAGGTGTAAAGCTTCGCACTATACAATTTATGTTCATGAGTCTATATTTTTACTTCAAATATAAAAAGGTATGTCATATCTATTATTATTATTATTACATATTGTTATTTATATTATTATTACTATTATTATCAAAGATTATGTCTGGTACGTTACAACTTTAAAAACTTAGCAACTGAAATACCCTGCATGTTGAATAATCTGAAAATATTTCTTTTGAGATTGCTTCCAATACACAAGATTCATTATTGAAAACTACAAAATATATACTCTGGGAATGAGTCACTACAACACAATACTAGAATGCACAGAACATAAGACAGCACTTACAATTAAACATATTTTGCGTTGTTGCTTCCAACTTTGCCAAAATCAAGTAAGTAGTACATGAATTAATCTTCTGAAAAGACACTTTACACAAAAAACTGTTTTGCAAACTCACTTGTTATGTAACCAATCAGCTTTCATTTCTGCCATTCGGACTGCAAACATACTAAGGGTGAGGCCTCGCTCCAATTGTTGTCGACTATGCCGTGCTCCCAGAACTAATGCTTGATCCCCACCATAGACAGCACCTTTTTATTAAAAGTAGTAGCTATCAGCACACTAAGAAGTATAATCTTACAAGTAATATTAAAAGATCATATTGTGCAAGTGGCAGGAGAAAAACCATCATGAAAGGAGGGGCAAAAGTAACGTCACACCTAAACACATACTACATATATTTGAATTTCTGACTTGCACGGTATGCAGTTAGAGGGCTACAAGTCCATGATGATTGACTCTAGTGATACAGGCACTATGATAATGACCCTATCCCTTATGACTTGCCTTACAGCAATAGACCTGAAGAAACTGGGTTGTATTTGGCAAAATAAAAATAAAGTACACTCGATTTATTCCTATCCATGACCTTATTTCTGCTATAGGACCAGACAAAACCAAGGAGAAGCTGTTCTTACTGGCCTTTACTGAATGTAGTGTATGAAGTCAATGGTAAATAAAAATAAGCATGACAGAAATGGAATGTCTTTAATTAAGGCTTAGCCACTTTTGCAAATCTTAGCCAGCACAAATCTAGAATTGAGGGTCTGATCAATAAGTTCTAGAGAAATGGCTCTGATGCATGACTGGTCAAGTACAACTGCTTCTGTAGATGAAGCACGGCTTGATCTCTTCACATGAAAGCAGTGGTCATATAACTTTATCCCACCAACACTAAGTACATTGAAGGAAAACAACAAACAAGCTATCTAACAAGCATGGCATATTTGGGGCTTTTGTGTCTTCCATCAGCCAGAACCTCAATGTCCTTCCAAGGTCAACAGATGATAAGTTGAAAATTGTCTTGGCTATCCTTGAACCCATTTCTAAAAGTTGCCATGAATTGACAAGAGGTGGATGGAAGAGTGAATTCTCTCATCTGATTTAGTCCAGTAAAAGGTTAAGTCCACATTATATATGGGTACAGGTATTCTCCTACTTACAATGGAATTATGTTAAAAAAACACATAGTTTGTTGGAAAAATCGTATCTCAAATATAGCCTAGCCTACACTAGGGTAATCAGTACCATCTTTACATATAGGGTAGCATACCCTACACTACACAGTATACTTATAAATATATGGCATATTAAAGGGATTTTGACGTAGGAAAAATCTATTTCTGGGCGAAGGGCCCGTGTTGCCCAGTTAAATAGGTTCCTTTAGCACTATTTCTAAGGTAAAATATTGTTATAATACCAAAGAACCGCTAAATTGGAAATGCCAGAATATTCTGGCTCGCTCACCTTTATTAAAAGGTGTCGGTATGGTTTCTGGGACGAGTGAAACCACTACCACAGGCTGCTGACGTGTACATATAATTATGGAATAAAAACATAACGAATATGCATCTTTTCCGTGAATCTTTAAAAAATGATATTGTAATGATACAATTAAGTTTGTTCATACTTACCTGGCAGATATATATATAGCTGATAATTTCCGACACCGACAGAATTTAAAACTTACGACACACGTAGTGGGAGTCAGGTGGTTAGTACCCATTCCCGCCGCTGGGAGGCGGGTATCAGGAATCATTCCCATTTTCTATTCATAATTTTTATTTCCACTGTCTCCTGAGGGGAGGTGGGCGGGTACTTAATTATATATATCTGCCAGGTAAGTATGAACAAACTTAATTGTATCATTACAATATCATTTTGTTCATGCAACTTACCTGTCAGATATATATATAGCTGAATCCCACCTTTGGTGGTGGGAGAGACAGAATAGAGGATTTAGGAAACACATATGTGCAGATAATTGATATCTTGATTCCTTACCTGTTAGCATAGCTGGCTTCGTGATTACTGCCACGTAAGTCTGCTTGTGCTACTAGAGTTGCCAGCAAGGTAGAGACCTATGAAGCTGGTGCACTCCAGATGATCTGTCAACAGGGGCGAGACCACGACGTGACTAGACCATGGACCATACTAATGAGGGCAACGAGACAAAAATACCACCACCTGGCTTAGTTTACCAAAGGCATCCCACTTAACTAAGCTAATGGAAGGGAGACCCGCCCCAGGCGGTCACCCCACAACCATAAAACACAAATTAAAAACCCCCCTAATCCTAAAGATAGGATGAGTGTTACCTCCTGCCCCCAAAACAGTGTCTGCAGCAATGTATGGTCCGAGGGAGAAGCAATTTTCGTATGTCACTTTCACCTCCCGCAGGTAGTGTGAAGCGAACACCGAATTGCTTCTCCAAAATGTGGCATTCAAAATATCTTTGAGAGCCATATTTTTGTGAAAGGCTACCGAAGTAGCAATAGCTCTCACCTCGTGAGCTTTTACTTTCAGAAGCTTTAAATCACTGTCACTACACTTATTATGCGCTTCTTGAATCGTATTCCTGATGAAGAACGCCAGTGCGTTTTTCGACATAGGAAGATCAGGTTTCCTCACTGAACACCACAAATTGTCCGATGAACCTCTGCAAGCTTTAGTTCTCTGCAGATAGAACTTTAGAGCCCTGACAGGACACAGGAATCTCTCACGTTCGTTTCCAACTATATATGACAACCCTTTGATTTCAAAGGACCTCGGCCACGGGTTGGAAGGATTCTCGTTCTTTGCTAAGAACATGGGACTTAAAGAACACACCGCACTACTTTCTGAAAAGCCAATCTGCTTGCTAATGGCCTGAATTTCGCTAACCCTCTTCGCCGTCGCCAGAGCGGTTAGGAAGATCGTTTTCTTCGTCAGATTCCTGATAGAAACTGAATGAAGCGGTTCGAAGTTACTCGACATCAAATATTTGAGTACCACATCCAAGTTCCACGAGGGTACTTTAGGCTGGACTACCTTCCTAGTCTCGAACGATCTAATGAGATCATGAATGTCCTTATTATTAGACAAATCGAGTCCTCTGTGTCTAAAGACTACAGAAAGCACGCTCCTGTAGCCTTTAATAGTTGGAACAGCCAACTTCACTTCTTCTCTCAGATGAAGAAGGAAGTCAGCTATCTGGCTCACAGAGGTTGTGGTGGAGGAAATGCCCTTCTTCCTGCACCAGGATCTGAAGACAGCCCACTTCGATTGGTACATAGCGATCGAGGAGGACCTCCTTGCGGTGGCAATCGCCTTCGCCACAGGTCTTGAAAAACCCCTCGCTCTTGGCCAACTTCTTGATAGTCTGAACGCAGTCAGACTCAGAGCGGGGAGGTTTTTGTGGTACCTCTCGAAGTGGGGCTGTCTGAGTAGATCTTTCCTTAAGGGTAGAGTCCTCGGAAAGTCTACCAGGAAGGACATCACCTCTGTGAACCAGTCGGCTGCCGGCCAGAAGGGGCGATGAGTGTCATCCTCGCTCCTTCCGATGCCGCAAACTTCCTCATCACTTCCCCGAGGATCTTGAGCGGGGGAAAAGCGTATATGTCTAGGCCCGACCAACTCCAAAGTAGGGCGTCTACTGCGACTGCTCCCGGGTCCAGAACTGGGGAGCAATAGAGTTGAAGTCTTCTCGTCCTGGACGTTGCGAAGACATCCACCTGTGGACAGCCCCACAGGTTCCACAGCGACTGGCAAACCTCTTGGTGAAGGGTCCACTCTGTCGGCAACAGCTGTCCTCGCCGACTGAGAAGGTCCGCCTGAACATTCTGTACTCCTGACACGAACCTTGTCAGGATCGTGACTTCTTGCGCTTTTGCCCACAAAAGGAGTTCCTTTGCGATGGCAAACAGAGAAGGCGAGTGAGTTCCCCCTTGATTTCTTGGGTATGCCAGCGCTGTGGTGTTGTCCGAATTGATCTGAACGACTTTGCCGGATACTTCTTCCTGGAAAAACCTGAGAGCCAGATAAAAAATGGCTGACAACTCTTTCAGATTGATGTGCCAGGACACCTGTTCCCCTCTCCAGGTGCCCGACACTTCTTTCCTCCTAGTGTTGCTCCCCAACCCGTGGACGACGCGTCGGAAAACAACACTAGGTCGGGGTTCCGAAGTTTGAGGGAGAGCCCTTCTGCGAGCTTCCGAGGATCTGACCACCAACTTAGGTGATCCTTCACCTCTCTCGTTAAAAACAAGATCGCCTCCAGATCTTGCTTGTTCTTCCAACTGTTGGCTAGGAAGAATTGAAGAGGTCTGAGGTGGAGCCTTCCCAGAGAAACAAACTTCTCCAGTGAGGAAATGGTCCCCAGCAAACTCATCCATTCCCTCACCGAGCATGTTTCCTTCCCCAGAAAGGTCGCCACTTTCTCCAAGCATTGAAGGTGTCGCCCCTGGGCGGAAAAGCCCGAAAAGCCACTGAGTCCATCTGAATCCCCAGATAGACTAAAGATTGAGACGGAGTCAAATGCGACTTTTCGAGGTTTACCAGAACCAGCCCAGGGACTTTGCTAACGTCATGGTCGTGTGCAGGTCCTCCAGACACCGTTCCCGCGATGAAGCTCGATAAGCCAGTCGTCTAGTAGAGAGAGATCCGTATATTCTCCAAATGAAGCAGCCTTGCCACGTTCTTCATTAGAATGGTGAAAACCATCGGCGCTGTGGTCAGACCAAAGCAAAGTGCCCTGAATTGGAATACCTTACCCCTTCAGGACAAATCGCAGGTATTTCCTTGATTGGGGATGGATGGGGACGTGAAAATACGCGTCTTGGAGGTCTAGTGAGACCATCCAATCCCCCGGTCTCAAAGCTGACAGCACCGATTGAGTCGTCTCCATCTTGAATTTCTTCTTTATCACGAAGAGATTTAGGCTGCTGACATCGAGGACGGGTCGCCACCCCCCCGAATGTTTTTCGGCACCAGGAACAGGCGGTTGTAAAACCCTGGCGATTCCAGGTCGAAGACCTGTTCCACCGCTTGCTTCTCGATCATTTGTTCCAGCAGATCGAAAAGCACTTTCTGCTTCTCTCCTCGATAAGAGGGAGACAAATCCTTTGGTGTTGAGGATAGCGGGGGTGACTTCAAGAAAGGGATCCTGTACCCTTTCCTCACGACATCCAGCGACCAAGGGTCGGCATCTCTCTCTTCCCAGGCTTTCGCGAATCGAAGAAGCCTGGCTCCCCTACCGGCGTCTGAAGGACTTCCGAATCACTTCCTACTCTTTGACGGAGCAGGGGTTTTTCCTCTGGAAGAGCCTCTTCCTCGGGAGGCTGCTTTCGAGGAAGGTCCAGCACGAAAGGGCTTCGATTTCTTGGCAAACGAAGCTCCAGAAGATGAAGCAGCTGCTGGCCTTCTAGAAGACTGAGCCAGAAGATCTTGCGTTGCCTTTTCCTGAAGGCTTGAAGCTATGTCCTTAACCATAGCCTGGGGGAAGAGATGGTCTGAGAAAGGAGCGAAAAGCAAGTCCGCCTTTTGCGTTGGAGAGACGGATTTGGCCGTGAAGTTACAAAAGAGCGCTCTCTTCTTGAGAATCCCCGAGCTAAAGTGCGTAGCCAACTCCTCAGAACCATCCCTGACGGCCTTGTCCATGCAAGAAAGAACGCTGGACAGCTCCCCCAGACTAATAGTATCAGAACTCCTTGACCTGGCATTTAAAACTCCAAGACACCAGTCGAGAAAGTTGAAGACCTCTAGAGTCCTGAAGAGGCCTTTTAGGTGAAAGTCGAACTCGTTAAGGGTCCAAGTGACTTTTGATGAAGACAGAAGGGCTCTTCTGGAGGCGTCTACGATGCTCCCGAAGTCACCTTGAGCAGAGGCTGGTAGTTTAACGCCTATGTCTTCTCCTGTCTCATACCACATGCCTCCTTTACCGCAGAGTCTTGAAGGCGGTAAAGCTAAAGAGGACTTTCCTGACGCTTTCCTCTTCTCCATCCACTCATGGACTTTCCGGAACGCTTGCTTCGTGGAAAGCGACTTCTTCATTTTAATGAACCCCGAAGCCTTCGTTGCCTTAAAAGAAGAAAATTGAGAAGGAGGAGTACGAGGGGCTTCCGGTTGAAAAGTTTCTCCGAACTCCGACTGTAGAAGACGCATCAGAACTTTATAGTCCGATGAGACAGTAGCTGGTTGCTGTTCCTCCTCTGCTTCTACTAAATCATCGCTAACTCCTTCCTCAGAAACTGGAGAAGTAGGAGGAAACTCTGAAGAAAACTGACGAACAGGAAGGGTTCCTTCATCCACCTGAACTTGCATTGGTGAAGAACTGGTGTCTACCAGCGCGCGCTTGGCGTCCGAATTCGCACGTTTGGCGCCGACAGGTGCGCGCTCGACATCTACTAACACACGCTTGGCGTCCACTGGCGCGCACCGAGCGTCCACTAGTGCACGCTTGGCTTCCACTGGTGCGCGCCGAGCGTCAGTCAGCGAGCGGCTGCCGCTCACTGGTGCACGTTTATCAACAACAGGTGCGCGTTTGGCGGCACCTGAAGCGCGCTCCACTTGCACAGAAGCGCGCTCAGTGTCCATCACTCGCTTGCGAACATACGAAGACTTGCGAGCGGGAGATATTTCATCCTGAGAGCGAGAAGCGAACTTCTCACCTCCTCTAGAGAGCTGCTGGGGAGCAGAACGAACTCTAGAGGGAGACTCGAACGAAGAGAGAGGCGAGCGAGGAGAAAGAGCGGGTCTTGACTTCTTCACAGGAAGCTTCTCATCCTTCCTACGACGCGGAAGAGACTCTCTAGCAGCAAGAGCGTCCTGAAGTTGCTGCTGCAGTGACTGAATCATCCTCTTGTTTGGCGAATCTTCCTGCTCCGGGGAGGGACTGATCCTGTGAGCAGGAGAGCGGCGAGGGGACGCCTCCCTCCTCCTCCTAGGTACGGCCTCTTCCCGAGCTCTGGAGCGACTGTATCGCTCGTACGAGCTAACTGAATCCAAGTCCGAAGACTCTCTACGCCTTTTCTGCGGCGGAAAAGCAGCGAACGCACTGTCAGGCGAAGATCGCAAAAGCGGAGAACTAGGACGTGAAGCGTCAACATTACGCGCCGTCCTTTTCAGCGGACGTGAAGCACCTTGAGAACTCCACCCCTTATGTGGGGATGAAGCCTCCGATGACGAAAAACACTCCTTGAGGAGACGTGCACGCGCACGCTCCCTGGCAGTCTGGGGATTTTCATCAGTAACTGCCGAAGGCATGTCAGATCGGTGGGGGTTCCTTGTAACCCTCCTTCGGCTTTCGACATGCTCCCTCCCCAGGTCCTGGGAGTCAAGCAGAGGTCCAGGCCTAGAGGCGAAACGAGGCCGATCTGACGCACCCTCCACTACACAAGGGGTATCACTGCACTTTTGCACGTTACTTTTGCTCTCAAGAGCCAACACTTTCGATTCTAGATTACGAATCGACTCCAATATTAAGGATAAAGTATTACTCTCTACAGACACTGCTTCAGGGCCCGGAGGCAAAACTACAGGGTTAGGAGCATTAACAGAAGGAGGGTTAACAGGAGAAACATTAATTTCTTGCACGCCTGAAACACTCCTGGAGGAAGACCTCCTTAACCTATCCTTTTCAAGCTTCCTAAGATAGGTCTCATACGCCTTCCACTCAGAATCTGTTAGTCTTTCGCACTCCTTGCAACGGCTTTCATACACACATTCATGCTCCCTGCAACTCTTACATACCGTATGTGGGTCTACTGAAGCTTTTCAGTAGCCTACCTCTACAAATCAGTTCTAGAGCAGAACCTAGCGCTAGCTGTACTAGACCCTGACTATTATTCCAAGAAAAGTCCAAACCAAAATCAAATCAATCCACTAATAACGTGTGCCTAGCCACCGATCCAATCAATTAATCCAAAAAAGAACCAAAAGGGATACTCAAGTAGCAAAAAGTTTCCAAATCCAGACGGAGGTGCTGTAAACAGATGTTCACAACACCGGCGACAGAAAAATTATGAATAGAAAATGGGAATGATTCCTGATACCCGCCTCCCAGCGGCGGGAATGGGTACTAACCACCTGACTCCCACTACGTGTGTCGTAAGTTTTAAATTCTGTCGGTGTCGGAAATTATCAGCTATATATATATCTGACAGGTAAGTTGCATGAACAAAATTATACATTACTCTATCCTATTATATTTTATGTATTCTCATATTACTTATTGTATCATAAATTACTAACAAAGCAGTCAGTGTTTTTGTTTGGAAATCAGCTAATGGCAAAAACGAGTTTATTTTGTTATATTTAACTCAATTAGGAGCAAATTGTTTTGTTTTCAGTTAGCATAAAAGAATATCTAGATACTTTACTTATATGAGACAAGGTCATCTTTTCATTATAAGATGTGTTAATTTTAAGTAGAAATATGAATTTAATACGTCTCGTTGGGAACTAAATCATTTATTTTATTGACAGATTGCTTTGTGGGCATGTTTATTGTGTAAGGAAAATTACATGATTCCTTTTGTTATTTTCACTTGATTTCTTCATAGTACAAGCTTTAATGTTACATTATTTATCTTTTATCGGCGTGAAAACAGCAGTAAACTGTATTCTTTCAAGACCTGAGCTTTTGATTAAAATATTCTCTCTCAACTTTATCTACGGTTATGTTTGATCAGATAATTTTACGGGAGTTTTATCTTTGTTACTGATGCATAATGACAGTCATTAGCAGTTTGAAAAGTGTTCTCAGCTTCAGCTACAACTTTGTTTAAATCTAACAGTATGTTTCCTTGCTGATCTTTGATCAATAGCAAACAAAGTTATTACCTAAAAATATATCAGCCCTATTATACATAACGTCATTTATAACATAACTGCGGTAATTGTTTACTATTATATGATGGTTGAAATACAAGCCAAATGGATGCTGTTATCCAATTCGGTTGTGTGATGGTAATTGCTTCATAGCAAAGAAGGATAAAGGAAAGGAAAAGCATTTTCGAGAAGTTTGGCAGCAAGGAGGCTTTCGCACCCGTGTTGGAGGCGCCTGTTTTCGCAGTTGTTCTGGAATCGTCGGGCGGGTTGTGGAGCGCAACACGCGCCTAAGTGTTGGCAGAAACGCAGCGAAATGACAATTTGTCGAAAATTGCATTTTTCCTAACTATACAAACCTGAGGTCCTTTAACAATAGGAAGGTAACTAGCGGCAGCTGGGACGGTCGTAAGCTTCGAACAAGGGGAGAACGGTAGTTAACTGCTTGTCCGATCGTGCGCGCGCCCGCGCGCCCGAGAGGTGAAGAATCACTTTTGCTTTAGGCCCATGCAAAAAGTTGCAGAGTGAGGGGTGGCATGAGGTGGGACTATATGTAAAGGACCTCAGGTTTGTATAGTTAGGAAAAATGCAATTTTCGACAAATTGTCATTTGTTCCGATACGTAATACAAACCCTCGGTCCTTTAACAATAGGAAGACTCACTTCTTGGTGGGAGGAATCTGAGTCTTTTTGGTGAACAGACTGGTGTTCGTCCAACCCTGGAGTGCCTCCCTGGTCGTAAGAGCAAGGGAGGGATCCAAACCTCTGTCCGATTGATCGGGGTGTGCACCGCAGGATCAATGGTCAGACCTCTGGGCCAAGTACTAAGAGAGAGGCAAGCGTATCTCTTCGTACCAGCAAGCAAGAACTTGTTCCTGTTTGCAAGAGACAATCATAAAATGATGGGTTTGTCTCAATTGGCATCCACTTCCTCCCCCTTGTTGGAGGAAGTGGTGGATATTTACTCCTATCCCTACTGAAAGGGATAGGATGGTGCTCTATTGAGTAGCTCACCTGCATCTCGTCCTTACCCAGCAGGGTGACGACCGTGTCCCTCTACCCAAAGGTAGAGGGAAGAAAAAGATGGGAAGAGGAGCCAGTCACACTCTCATTCCTCATCCATTCTACGGTCACACCAGGACTCGATGCTGTTCAGCTGCGAGGGTCTGGGTTAACTACACAACGTGTTGAGCACCACCACGGTTCCCAAGGAAAAAGATCCAAGGAACTGTGGGCAATATCCTGAAGGTAGAAGGAGGTGCATGCGGTCCGGTTGGACCAGGCGCCTGCCTTCATTACCTGCGCCACGGAGAGAAGTTCTTGCGGAACGCGAGAGAATGATGAAGAGGCGTCCACACTCATCCTGGGTGTCGAGTTTCTTCAGACAGCTCCGTCGCACCTTCACAGGACAAAGCAGCATAACCTTCGTATCGGAGGCGGTGACGTCCATTAGGGAGGGTATTGTGAAGGACTCGAACCAATCGTCAGTTACCGAAGGGTTCTGAGTCTTCGCTACGAAGATCAGTACGAAATCGAGCGTCACAAATCCCCATCCCTTTGTGCTTGACTTCTCAAGAGAAGTCATGCAGTTACCTAAGACGAAAAGAAGGGAATAGTCGTATGACCTATCCCTCTTCTCGACTTTGGTTATGTACAGTACTCATACTGACAAGCTATTAAGACGAAGTAATGATTGCTCTGGAACAACCGAACTAAGTCCACAGCATAGTTCGTAACTGACTCGGGCGCTCTGACAGCTGCCGACTGACTGGTTCGGAATCAGTAGAGGCAAGTTGTCCAAGCATCCGGGTAAGTCACGTGACCTTCGCCCTTTAAAGAGTTATGCTGAGAGACCAAACAAATAAAATATTTGTTAGTCACCGATGCCGGACGGCGCGGCGATGATTCTCTTAATGCATAAGCTCAAAAGGCGAAAGTCAATTGCCTTCAAGAGACCGAGGTCCCTGATGGCAAGAAAATCTCATAGACGTGAATCTCAGCTTAAGGAGAAACAACACTATGTGACGTTGAAGACGAAGGTAGGCAATGAATGCAACCTACGTCTTCCAGCTGAATCGAGAGAAGGAACTCAAGATTCTAAACCTGTGCTTACAAATGACTGAAAACGCTAACCGCCATTTCATTGCTGTCCGTTGTGCAATGAAAGCGGGGCGTTCTTCAGTAATGAAACACAGGGGAGAGCCGCTTGAAGAACTGCTTCTCATGGGCTGAACGTTTGGAAGTAGAGCTGGCAGGTGTGGGAGTAGGCGATGTCTTTCAATACATCTGCTAATCCGGGGTGAACAATGAACAATTGTACACCTCCGAATACAAGATATTTTGAGGACAAACTCAGATTCCGCAAAAATCATTCGCATTATCGGGATACGATGCAGCAAGAGACTATTACAGAATTCTGTTACCGTGCGGTAAACAGAAAGATGAGAGTCGAATAGATATCTCTGTTTAAAATTCTCGCAATACCGAAGACGATGAATACTAGCGTTTCTCAGCAGTAGATGGTCATTCATGTATGCGAGAATCCCCGTTAATCAGAGACTTAAGTCCGTGATTGTTGGGCAGAGATACGGTTGTTATTCAATCAAAGCAGGTGAGAAAGACATAAACAACCGTCTATCTCAAAGCGGCAGCTGATACTGAAATGCCTCGGGCAATTCAATACGCAGTAGCTGTCGCTGACTCGTCATCCTGAGTTGCAAGTAATCCTTCCACGAAGGAATGCGTTCGGCTAGAACCTACCGAGCATAAAAAGATATGCTCGAGCAATTATATTTAAGCGAAACGAATTTCGGTAAATATAAAAGCTTAAATGGTGTTGTTGTGACAACACCATAAGTATATAAAATTGAAACTGGAAACTCCTGGGAGGTTGCAGGCAACCCGGTTGCAGTCAATTAGAATACTTTTCGTCTAAGTCGCAATCCGTAGAATAACCAGGATATGCGCCTACCCCTCGGACCATTCAACTGCTTAGCAGCAATCATGTCGCGAGGTTAATATACGTAGTATATTTGTAGGATTCTGAACAACGATCTCCATCCTAAATTCTTTCCTTCAAGAAAACAAAATAAGGATTGGAGATCGACCACCTTCGTTCTCTATTAAAGAGAGTGAAGGAGAAGTCTTCCTCGAAGGAAAGCTTCAATGGTGAACAGAATACTAAGACGATAGTTCCAGCCAAACTGGATATTCCCGTCCATTCTTCTCTATTCCAGGTTGGTCGCCTACTGTGAGATAGTCTTCTTTCAGCAGCAGTCTTCTTCCTAATGCTAGAAATTCCAGGAATTCGAGCATAGGCGAGGTTCCCGATTATCGTGTAACATATCGGGGATTCTCGTCTCGCTCACTTTGGACCGTGGTCTCGCCTAAGTGTTTGGAGATCGTAAGAAACTCTAACACTCTGAATGCGCTAGAAATTCCGTAGAATTTTAAGCAGTCTGCGAAACCCCCACCGAATTCGTCAAACGATATCGGCTGGTGGTCCTCTCGATTCCCGTAGAAATCGAGAATGGGGCAGGATCCCTCCTCAACGACCGGGGCTTACGTCAGGTAGGACCCGAAGGTCCCCCCTGGTAGCGCAGTCCCCAACGTGGGATCCTACAGAGAAATCTCTGTAGGATCCTTCCCCTTTCCCTCGTAGCCGTAAGGAGAGAGGGAATGGGGGAGGAATTGGATACTCGCTCGCCCTTCCAGTGGAAACTAGCAGTTGGAGAAGAGTAGGAGCAGCCATCGCCTTGCGGCGATGGCCTCTCAGAGTCTGGGAAAAACGTATCGTCAGGAGAAAACGTTTTCCCCGAGGAGGGTTACGAACTCTCACTGTAGGTAAGGGTCTGCCGCCACTGTGAACGTCGTCTGGGTGGGGCTGATCGACACCTGACAGGAGAGAGCCGATACCGTCCTCCGACTCATTCCAGTCCTCGTCGAGGTCGAAACCTCTCAGGAGGACCGAAGGAGTATTTAAATACGGTGTCCGAAGACACGTAGAAACGCCGCTGTTGCAGTAGAGGAGGTGGAAGTAGCTTGATCGACCGGCCAGAACTGAGAGAGCCTTCTTGTCCGGAGACGAGAGACTCTGGTTCAAGACAGAATCGGCAAGCTCCGATCGCGGCATACCCACCGTCGGTTTGGGTTCCCTCTCGGGCCCCAAAACGACTCGAGCAGAGACATGGGCTCTGCTGGTGGGAGCGGCGATCCTTACCCCCCGGTCGTTGTGCTGACGAATCAGTGCAATAACCTGGGTAAAGTTACTCTGAATCTCGGAAGTTACAGCGTCTTGAGGAGTTAGGGACCGTGCCAGTCCCTCCAACAAGAGCAGCTCCCAGGACCCTCCTCCTTCAGAAGAAGGACCAGCAACAGATCCCTGACGGTTGCCTCCAATCACTTGCGCGTACGTCCTGGTTGGTCCTAAGACCAACCTGGCACGTGCGGCGTCGTGACGGGATCGTGAGCGGCGCATCTCTCACGATCACTCCTATATACCTCGCTCTTCCTGGCGTATGCCGAGGAAGTTGAAGGTATCGGAGAGACAGAACTGACGCTACCCCCCTCTCCCCCTGACGGTCGCCTCCAATCACTTGCGCGTAACGTCCTGGTTGGTCCTAAGACCATACGTGGCACGTGCGGCGGGTCGTGACGGGATCGTGAGCGGCGCACCTCTCACGATCACTCCTAGCTACCTCGCTCTTCCCGGTGTAGCCCGAGGAAGTTGAAGGTAGTGGAGAGACAGACCTGACGCTCCCCCCCGCTCGCTGGCAGGACCAGCGTACGTGGGGGGCTGCAGCCGATCACCAACCCGCGGTGGGGATCGATCTGCAGGCCTGGCCATGCCGCTCACCTGTGGCGAGCGGCTCGACTGAGCACGTCGACCCCGGTCCCGTGCGTCAGACGAGCTGCTGCTGGTCACCGTATCCGCCCGGTCCCTGTGGGGGCGGCGGTCAGGTGACCTGCAGAGCTCGCTTTCGCCGTGAGACCGTGAGCGTACCTCGCGGCACGTCAAACCGCTGGTACCAGCCGAGGCTGGTACCGTCGGTCGAGGGGACCTGGGGGACCTCTTCCCAGCCTCAACCCGTGGCCGGTCAGAGACCGTCACGTCCACCCGAGGTACCGGCTGGTCGCTGCGAGAGCGGCCGCTGGCCTGGCGAGAGTCACCTGAGCGGCTCTCGACAGTCTTCTGCTCCGTGCCTCGGTCATGACGCTGAGCGAACTCAGGCGTCTTAACTTTGGCTGCACGGTCACCCGAAGGAGATCGTACACTCGGAACTTCTCGCGGACGAGAAACCGAGCCGGTACCTGGCTTAGCAGCAGAGCTGCCAAGACCAGGCGAGGGTGTACCAGCGTAGCCAGCACACCCTTGGTCCCCGTCTTCTTCTTCTCAGAAGGGGAGACGGGCCCCGTTCCCGAAGGAACAGGAGGACCAGCAGAAGAACCCCCCCCGTCACACCGTAATGTGACGAGCCCTTCGAAGTTCCCGAAGGAGTCTTCTTAGGGGGAATAACAAAACCCGGTTACCAGATGGTCGCTGCGAGAGCGGCCGCTGGCCTGGCGAGAGTCACCTGAGCGGTTCTCGCCAGCCTTCTGCTCCGTGCCGTGGTCTTGGCGCCGAGCGAACTCTGGCGCCGAAACTTTGGCTGCACGGTCTCCCGAGGGAGAGCGTACACTCGGGATCTCCCGCGAACGAGAGACCGAGCCGGAACCTGGCGTAGCGGCATCGCCGCTAGCACCAGGCGAGGAAGTACCAGAGCTAACCGATACTCCTCTGGTCCCCGTCTATCTCTTCCTTACGGACGGGGAGACGGCCCCGCTCCCAAGAAGGAGCAGGAGGACCAGCAGAAGGACCCCCCGTCCCACCGAGGTGGGACGGGTCCCTTAGAAGTTCCCGAAGGAGACTTCTTAGGGGGGGGAGGCAGCCTTCTTCTTCTTCGGCTTATGGGCCTTAGAAGTCGAAGGGGAAGAGGCAGCAACAGACGAAGACGAAGATGACACCTTCCTCTTCTTCGTCAGCTCACGCAGGACAGTCGTCAGGTCCTCCATCCAGGCCGGAGTCGGGCCTATTGCCGAAGCAACACGGCCCGACTGCACCTGTCCGGAAGGACCTGGGACTGGGGAAGACACACCATGGGCAGGACCAGCATGGACAGGCGCAGGAACCAGGAGCGACAGGAACAGCAACCAGCTCAGGAGCGGCAGGAACAGCGGCAGCGGTAAACACAGAAGGGACAGCCAAGCCAGTAGCGGGAACCACATCAGCGACAGGTACGGCAGGCCCAGCCATCGCCTCGTAGAATCATCGGCAGCCAGCGTGGTACTGGCGGCCGGTCCAGGGGCGAGCTGCTGGAACAGCGGAAGTCTGGGGCAGGCAACACGAAGAAAACACAGGCGGCGGCGGCATACCCCTCCTCGGTACGGCGGCGACCGGCCCTAGAAGCGGCAGACGGCGTCACCGACACAGCATGGGGAGTGTAGACCAGCGGGGGGAAGCAGCATAAGCGGCCGTGAAGGTTGTAGTGGAGACCACTCCAAGGTCACCGCCCCAGACCTCGCTAGACTCTGCAGCAGATCGTGGATGCTAGGCACGCCCTGCAGCCGCAGTGGTCCATACCTGTCCAAGGTCGTCTCCCACGGCTGTAGCACCTGCGGTAGCACAGACAGATTAGAAAGAGGGGTTCCCTCACGCACGGGGGGGGAGACATGCCCCACCCCGAACGGAAGGAAGACCCCAAAAACAAAATACGAGGAAGCTGAGCGGGGGGGCAGGAAAGAAGACGAAGAATCGGATACCAAGGGAGTCGCGGGAGAGCTTTCCGACGACTTCCTGGCAGACCTTCGCTTCCCCTACCCCCGCACAGCAGTGAAAAGTAATATGAAAATGAAACAGAATACTGCACTTGCGATTCACTTCATAGAACTTAAAGAGGGAAAAATCAATTCCCGGTAAGAGCGGAAATTTGATCCAATATAATATGATGCTATCATAAATATATATGAAAATGAACAATACTGCACTTGCTATTTTCACTTTCACAGCAATAAATCGTAAGGATTAATTCCCGGGTAAGAACGGAAATTGATCCAAAATTAAATTTGATGCAATTAATAAATGAAAATGAAAAGAAAACTGCATTGCGAATCCACTTTCATTGCATTCTATTCATACAAAATAGGAGCCTCTTGCCGAGCGCAATCAAGCTCTCGGCAACGAACGCACAGGGCAAAAATATAATGAAAAAGAGTACTTACATCTTTCAATTACACACTTTCGCCCAAAATACATGACTCGGCGCGAGTGCGCCCGCCCTCGGCACCGAGACATAATTCAAGGGTTCAATTCATGAAAAGAGCGGAAATCGCCGTCTCTACGGCGATAGCTCCATGTTGATTCATAATTAAGTAATGAAAATGAAAACAGTGTACTTACAGTTTCATTTTCAAGTCAAACCAAACCATTAGTAGAAAACACAATATAAACAAAGCATACGACGATGGAGCGGGCAGAGAGCGATGACGAACACGTCCTTCACACCCGCGGCCGAAAGCAAAAGTGGTTCTTCACCTCTCGGGCGCGCGGGCGCGCGCACGATCGGACAAGCAGTTAACTACCGTTCTCCCCTTGTTCGAAGCTTACGACCGTCCCAGCTGCCGCTAGTTACCTTCCTATTGTTAAAGGACCGAGGGTTTGTATTACGTATCGGAACAAATATGATGCAATATTCCGTCGAGAGTCTTCTAAGAAGTTCTGGTAATCTCGGGAGCCTGTGACGCTCACCGTAGGCCCCGCCCCCAGGATGCCGTATAAATACGACGGACGAAGCAGAGATCGTCAGAGAGAGAGAGAGATCACCAGTTAGTCACAGAGAGATATCCTCAGTAAGAGCCACAGATCAGATTATCAGTGAGAGATCAGCAGCAGCAGAGATCATTCGAGAGAGATAAGAAAAAAGGAACCGACGAAGTATCAGAAGAAAAGTTGCTCGAGAGTTGGTTGGATACTGGTCTAGTTGTCTTCAGGAGTGGACGACTGTGTTATCTCGACGTTGAGCAGACTTCAGAGAAGAAAAGGTCCTGCTAGAGGTTTTGGGGAGTTACTGCCTTTCAAGTATCAAGAGTAGACTATTTTCCGCAATACGGAGTCAAGAGGACGTCTGCAATCACTGTTTTCCTTTTGCGAAGCCATCGCTTTGAGTCGCTAAACTAAGCAGCAAGCATTTGAATTACCTCTCTGTTCCCCCAGTTCATGCAGTGTAAGATTCTATCTTTTTATGTAAATAGGAGATACCCTTCTGCATTTACCTATGTTAGTAAGCTTGTAAATAAACCTTTTTTGTGTTAGTGTTTCTTTCTATATTCGTATCCCCAGTTTCAACCGTTGGTGTTGAAATATTTTTTTTTTATTCATTTCATATCGAACCTGAAGCGGACCTCTTGTTTCTAGTTCGATTGTTCATGGCTGTACATTTTACCAAACGAGTAAAACGTTAAAACAAAACTTTCATAATTCTCCTTTGCTGATTTTTTTTTTTAAACATTTAAATAGATATGGTTAGGCAATTGCAATTTGGTCTGTCTCTCTTGCTGCCTGGTTGTACTCTGCTGGGTTGCACCCATTACGAGCGAAATTTAAAAATATTTTCAAAATATTTTCAAAATAGAGAGGGACCAGGTGTCCGCCTCTCTCAACGCCCATTCTTCTGAGAACTTCAGAAGTCTGGCGCCTACTGCTTGGAGGACTTGAACTTCATTTGGTTTTCTTGGTAGGTCTAAAAGAAGACCTACCTCTTCTTTCCGCTCCTCTCTTCCTAGAGGAGGGCCGGGAAGATAAACTCCCTCGAAAGGGCGGCTTTGGGTTCCGTGGCTCCTTCTTCGAAGCAGGAACAGCTGGCCTCTCCTTTTTGGCTGACTGGACCAGCAGATCTTGTGTCGCCTTCTCAGTAAGTGAGTGAGAAATATCTCTCACTAACTGAGAAGGGAAAAGCTGGTTTGACAGAGGGGCGTATAGTAGGGACGACCTCTGTACCGGCGAGACAGCTTTTGTAAGAAAAGAACTAAATACAGCTCTCTTCTTAAGAATTCCTGCTCCGAAAAGGGAGGCCACTTCCCCAGATCCGTCTTGAACCACCTTATCCATGCACGCTAGTACACTATTAAGGACTTCGGGGCTCAGGCATTCATTGTCCTGTGTCTTCTTGGCCAACGCCCCAAGGGACCAGTCCAGAAAGTTCAAAACTTCCAAGACATGGAACAATCCCTTGAGGAGGTGGTCCATTTCAGACATTCCCCACGTTGCCTTTGCTGAAGAGAGAGACTGTCTCCTCGACGCGTCCACAAGCGTTGAGAAATCTGCCTCAGCAGAAGCTGGGAGGGCGAGTCCCATTGCTTCACCTGTCTCGTACCAAATACCCCTCCTCCCAGAAAGTCTGGAGGGAGGGCAGGTAAAGACAGTCTTTCCGCATCCTCTTTTTTGGAACTGAGGGCCAATTTCAAAAGACTGCAAAGTTTTCTTCAGCGAAATGGTTGGGCGCATCTTAAAGAAGGAGGATGATTTTGAGGTCTTCGTGCTTGTGAACAGCGACCGAGGAGACGGAGGGGCGGCAGGACTCAGAGAATCTCCAAATTCTTGGAGCAAAAGAGCTGCCAAAGATTTGTAGTCCGAGAGCCCCGCTCCCTTTTGAGCTTCCGTGTCAGAAACATCTTCCAACTCATGTTCAACAGGAGAAGCATTATCAGCCGAAGGAGAGCGCCTCTTATCGCAAGGTGAAGGGCTTCTAGCAGGATCAGATCCCTCCCGACAAGGGCGATGGCTGCCTGTGCGACATCTTGCGTCCCTGCCAGGCGAAGGCTGATCCTGCGAAAAAGCCCGATCATCATCAAAACCCTCCTGACAAGGATGACGGCCGCCTGTACCATCTTTCATCCCCGTCAGGAGAAGGCTGTGCTTGCGAAAAGCTTCCACCAGCAACCGATACATCCTGACAAGGACGACGGCCGCCTGTGCGACATCTTGCGCCCTTGTCCAGAGAAATCTGTTCCTGGTAAAAGTCATAAAGAAGAGCCTCCTGGTTGACTTCTCTGTCTGATTTCATTGGAGAAAATCCTGGCGCCTGGCGCCTATCTGGCGCCGAAAGCTTGGCTCGCTCCTCGCGCCTGGATGTCTCTGTCCGCCTCGGACAGTGTCGTCTGTCCGAGTTGTCCACATCGAGAGCTTGGCGCCTGGCTGGTGTTGTCCGAGTACGACACTTTTGCCTGTCCATATTGTCCGCTTCTGGCGCTTGGCACCCGGATTGGGCCGTGTCCTGCGTACGATATTTTTTCCTGTCCTGGTGTCTGCCTGTCCAGGTTGTCCACATCTGGTCTTTGGCGGCAGGCCTGGTCGCGTAGCGTACGATAATTCTGCCTGTCCGGGCGTCCGCATCTGGCGGCTGGTGTCTTGCTGGCGCCGTCCGAGTTGTCCACTTCTGGCGCCGAGCGCCTGGCTGGCGCTGTCCGCCTCGGACACTCGATTCTGTTGTCGTTGTCCGTATCTGGCGTCCCACGCCTATGAGCTTCCGTCTGTTCTTCCGTTGTCGTCTCTGTCCTAGGACGAGGAGTAGAGGAGAGGAGCCTGGAGTCCGGAACGCCCACCAGACGAGATCTCTTAGCAGGAAGAAAAGTCTTTCCTCCGAGGAGGGTCCTTTCTTAATACTCCTACCAATGAAGATATCTGTTCCTGCATTTTAAGGAGGATATCTGTCACAGTTTCTTCCCTTTCCTTATAAGGAAGAGGAGAAGGGCGCCCTGGAGGGCGTAGGCGATCGTGATCCTAGAGCAGGAGAATTCCATGTCTTCTTGGCTCTTTTCCTCTCGCAGGGAGAATCCTCTGGGAAACGTTCCGGGCTCGAGTCCAGAGTAGGCGCTTTCCAACTCCTCTTAATCGGACGCGATAGTTCGTCGGAACTCCATCCACTTCAGCGGGGAGACGAATCGGATGATGAGAAGCACTCTTTTAGGATGCCTTTCCAATGGCGATCCTTGGCAGTCTGGGACGCTACAGATTCTGCCGAGGGGACGCCTGATCGGTGGAGATTCTCCGTAACCTCCGTACGGCTGTCGACATTCCTTCTCCTCTGGGCCTGGGAGTGAGACAGAGCCGATCAGACGCATCCTCCACTACACTGGGGACACTTACGTCAATTTCCACAGCCTTACCTTGAAGAGCTTGCATTTTAAGCTCCATCCTTATTAATGCCGTCTTCAGATTTGCAATCTCTGTAGCAAAATTTGCATTATCTGCGACAAGCGAGGGTGATACTGCATGTGAGGAAGCAATTAATTGGGGGTTAGTTACACTAACTGGCTAGTTAGAGCGAGATCTACTCAAACTTCTAGAGACAGCTTTTCTAACCCTATCTCTCTCTAACTTCCTTATTAGATATAGAGCATTCATTCCCCCTACACCTCTTGCATACATTGTGAGGATCTACCGAAGCTTTCAGTAGTCTCACCAAACAACCCTCATTCACACATCTTCTAACTTCGCAGTTAGAGTCAGACATTTTGAGAACAATCCGAAGCAAAATCCAAAAAACAGTCCACAAAAGTGTATGCCAAACCACAGATCCAAATACGTCACCAAATAAGACAGTCCAGAAGATCAACGGCGATGAAATACGAAAATCAAGTCAAGAGGAACCAACAACAATGTTGATGGTACCGGCGACAGAGAAAATCTGATTAGAAAACGGGAATGGTTCCTATTCCTGCCACCCAGCGGCAGGGCGGTAGATCACCTGACCTACCTGTAGCGTGTGCCGCGAAATTC
The DNA here is from genome assembly GCF_015104395.2 of Macrobrachium nipponense. Lineage (NCBI taxonomy): Eukaryota > Metazoa > Arthropoda > Malacostraca > Decapoda > Palaemonidae > Macrobrachium > Macrobrachium nipponense. The sequence continues at coordinate 39,587,319 of NC_087203.1, forward strand.
GAATTTCTGTCGGGAACGACAGAGTCTATAGCTAAGTATATATCTGACAGGGAAGTTCAATGTACAAAAATACAATTTTCGACAAACTGTTATTTGTTCCGATACGTATACAAACCCTTGGTCCTTTAACAATAGGAAGACTCACTTATTGGTGGGTGGATGGAATCTGAGTCTTATGAACAGACTGGTGTTCGTCCTACCTTGGTTCCCTCCCTGGTTGTAAGAGCAAAGAGAGGGATCCTAGCCTCTGCCCAGCTGATCGGGGTGTGCACCGCAGGATCAGTGGTCAGACTTCTGGACCAAATTTATAAGAGGGAGGCATGCGTACCTCTTATAAATAGCAAAAACACAAGAACTAGTTCCTACTTCAAGAGCCAATATTAAGTCATGGGTTTGTCTCTTGTTGGCTTCCACTCCCCCCCTTGTTGGGGAGTGGTGGATAAATACTCCTATCCCTACTGAAAGGGATAGGATGGACCTCAGTCGTGTAGCTTACCTGCATCTGCTTCCTGTTCACCGTAGTGACGACCGCGGCCCTCTGCCCACAGGTAGAGGAGGGAGAACGAAGGAGTAAGAGAAGCCAGTCACACTCTCTTTCACTCGTCCATTCATGCAGTCACACAAGGATGTGATGCTGTTCTGTCCGCTCGGGTGCTGGGTAGACTACACAACTTGTTAAGCAGCCACCATGGGTCCCAAGGAAAAGGTGTCCAAGGACCTGTGAGTAATATCCCGTAGGTAGAAGGAAGTGAAGGTGGTTTGGTTGGCCCAAACCCCTGCCTTCAGAACCTGCTCCATGGAGAAGTTCTTACGGAACGCAACGGTTGGACCAATACCTCTGACTTCGTGAGCTCTCGGACAAAGGGTAGGGGTGTTGTCACTACCATCCGTGTCATACGCCCTCCTGATCACCTCATGCAGCCAGAAAGAAAGAGAGTTCTTGGAAACCTCTTTCTTGGTAACCCCGGTGCTAACGAAGAGGCGTCGACACTTAGGCCTGAGGTGTCGAGTTCTCTTCAGATAGCGTCGTAGAGCCCTTACAGGACAAAGCAGCATCTCATCTGCATCATTATCAGTGAAGTCCTTCAGGGAGGGGATCGTGAAAGACTCGAACCGGTCGTCAGGGACCGAAGGATTCTGCGTCTTCACTACGAAGTTCGGGACGAAATTGTGATGGTAATTGCTTCATAGCAAAAGAAGTTAAAGGAAAGGAGAACGCATTTTCGAGAAGTTCGGCAGCAAGGAGGTTTTCGCGCCACTGTTGGAGGCGCCTATGTTCGTGGTTGTTCCAGAATTGTCGGGTGTGTTGTGGAGCGCAAAAACGCGCCAATGTTACGTGAGAAACACAGCGATTTTCTGATGCAATACCTCGTCTAGATTCATCTAAGAAGTTCTAGAAATCCCTGGAGTCAGTGACGTTCGCCGTAGGCTCTGCCCCCAGAGCGCCGTATAATACGACAAACGAACTTTGGAGAACAGTGACCGTAGAAGAGAGAGAGATCGTAAAATAGAGAGATCACCAGTTAGTCACAGAGCCACAGATCAGATTATCAGTGAGAGATCAGCAGCAGCAGAGATCTTCCGTGTGTTACGAGAAAAAAGGAACCGACGAAGTATCAATCAAAAGATGAGTTGGTTGGATATTGGTCTAGTCGTCTTCAGGTGTGGTCTACCGTGTTATCTCAACGTCGAGCAGACTTCAGAGAAGAAAAGGTCCTGTTACAGGTGTTGGGGAATTCCTGCCTTACAAGAAGATTAGTTTCTGCAATACGGAGTCAAGAGGACGTCAGCAATCGCCGATCTACATTTATGAAGCCAGCGTGTCGAACTGCCAAATCGAGTAGCAAGTATTCTTATTACCTCACTGTTTCCCCCAGTTCATGCAGTGTAAGATTCTGTCTTTTTATGTAAATAGGAGATACCATTCTGCATTTACCTTTGTTAGTAAGCTTGTAAATAAACCTTTGTTGTGTTAGTGTTTCTTTCTATATTCATATCCCAAGTTTCAACTGTTTGTGTTGATAAGTTTTTTTTTTATTTCATATCGAACCTGAAGCAGACCTCCCTCAGAGGCCGTATCATTGTCTCTGAGATCCCAGAGTCCGTAATATTTGTGGCGACCTTGCCTAGGCTATCAACACTTTAACAGTTGAAACAGAGAGGATATAGAAAGAATCAGAATGAGTGAGATAGTGAAAGAGTTTGTGGAGTCGGGTAAGCTACTAGGTCTAGAGGGGAATGATCTCCGTGAGTATGTGGAGAAGAAAGAAAGAGAAAAGTATGAGAGAGAGAGAGAAGCAATGAAGATGCAACAAGAGAGAGAAGTATTGAAAATGCAGCGAGAGAGAGAAATGTTGGTAATGCACCAGGAAGAAAGAGAAAAAGTATGTATGCATGAACAGGAAGAGAGAGAGAAAGAGCGTATGCATGAGTTGGAAATTGCTCGGTTAAGGGAAAGTACTCATAACAGTCGGTCAGGCGAGAACGGAAACGAAGCTGATACGTTAGGTATGAGTGCAGTGCTGAAATTAGTACCAAAGTTTGATGAGGAAGATGTTACGACATATTTCATGTATTTTGAGAAGTTAATGGAACGAGTAGGTTCTCCTAAAGAAACGTGGACTTTATATTTGCAGTCAGTTTTGAGTGGTAGGGCACTTACTGTGTATAGTTGCATGTCTAAGGAGGAATGTGATAATTACGATATCGTGAAAGAAACTGTTCTTAGCGCGTATAGGTTAGTACCAAAGGCATACCGTAAGAAATTTAGAAATTTGAGAAAGGATGAAAATATTACGTATGTAGAATACGGTAAGAAGTTAGAAAGGCTGTTTTTTGATTGGTTAACTTCTGCTAAGGTTGAGGATTTTGATAGTTTGAAGAACTTAGTGTTGTTAGAAAACTTCAAAGATAACGTATCCCCTGAGATTAAACTTTATATAGAGGATAGGCGAGAAGTATCTTTTGCAGGAGCAACTAGGCTAGCTGACGAATATAGCCTAACTCATAATTTGAGTGTTAGTAAGAAACGAAATGATCCTTCGTCTGGTAGAGTACAAAGCAGTAAAGGTTTCAGTCCTAGTAATAGCAATGCGAGTAGAAGTGATTATTCCTGTTATACATGCGGAAAACCTGGTCATATGTCTAGGGTTTGTAAGAGTAGAATGGCATCTGGTGGCTCAGAATTGACTTGTTTCCGATGTAATGGGAAAGGGCATTTAGCGAGAAAATGACAATTTGTCCAAAATTGCATTTTTCCTAACTATACAAACCTGAGGTCCTTTTACAATAGGAAGGTACTAGCGGCAGCTGGATAGGTCGTAAGCTTTCGAACAAGGGGTTCGGTAGTTAACTGCTTGTCCGACAGGCGCGCGCGCGCGACTGGGAGGTAAACAAATCACTTTTGCTTTTGGCCCAAGCAAAAACTGCAGAGTGAGGGGTGGCATGAGGTGGGACTATGTGTAAAAGGACCTCAGGTTTGTATAGTTAGGAAAAATGACAATTTGTCGAAAATTGCATTTTTCCTAACTATACAAACCTGAGGTCCTTTAACAATAGGAAGTAGCTAGCGGCAGCTGGAACGGTCGTAAGCTTCGAACAAGGGGAGAACGGTAGTTAACTGCTTGTCCGACAGTCGCGAGCCGCGCGACTGGGAGGTAAACAAATCACTTTTGCTTTTGGCCCATGCAAAATACGCAGAGTGAGGGGTGGCATGAGGAGGGACTATATGTAAAGGACCTCAGGTTTGTATAGTTAGGAAAAATGCAATTTTCGACAAATTGTCATTTGTTCTGATACGTAATACAAACCATCGGTCCTTTAACAATAGGAAGACTCACTTCTTGGTGGGAGGAATCTGAGTCTTTTGATGAACAGACTGGTGTTCGTCCATCCCTGGAATGCCTCCCTGGTCGTAAGAGCGAGGGAGGGATCCAAGCCTCTGTCCGATTGATCGGGGTGTGCACCGCAGGATCAATGGTCAGACCTCTGGGCCGAGTACTAAGAGAGAGGCAAGCGTATCTCTTCGTACCAGCAAGCAAGAACTTGTTCCTGTTTGCAAGAGGCAACATAAAGTATGGGTTGTCTCAAGCTGGCATCCACTTCCTCCCCCTTGTTGGAGGAAGTGGTGGATATACGCTCCTATCCCTAGTGAAAGGGATAGGATGGGGCTCTGTTGAGTAGCTCACCTGCATCTTGTCCTTATCCAGCAGGGTGACGACCGTGTCCCTCTAACCACAGGTAGAGGGGAAGAAAAAGATGGGAAGAGGAGCCAGTCACACTCTCATTCACTCATCCATTCTTACGGTCACACCAGGACTCGATGCTGTTCAGCCTGCGAGGGTCTGGGTTCGCTACACAACGTGTTGAGCAGCCACCACGGGTCCCAAGGAAAAAGATCCAAGGACCTGTGGGCAATATCCACCCGAAGGTAGAAGGAAGGGCATGTGGTCTGTTGGACCAGACCCCTGCCTTCAGTACCTGCGCCACGGAGAAGTTCTTGCGGACAAGGCAGCATCTCCTTCGCATCGAAGGCGGTGAAGTCCATTAGGGAGAAGATTGTGAACGACTCGAACCAATCGTCAGGGACCGAAGGGTTCTGAGTCTTCGCTACGAAGTTCGGTAAGAAATCGAGCGTCACGAATCCCCATCCCCTGGATGCTTGACTTCGCAGGAGAAGTCATGCAGTTCCTTAGAGGAAAAGAAGGAAATAGTCGCATGACCTATCCCTCTTCTCAACTTCGGTGATGTCCAGTACCCATACTGGTCTGTCCGTTTGCCACTAAGTCTCTCGCATCCTCCTATCCCCATGCAGCGAAGTTCTCGGTAGTGGATAGGACACCGACACTCCATGGTGGGTTGTGTCGATGGTATGGGTACTGTGACAAGCTATTAAAACGAAGTAATGATTGCACTGTAACAACCGAACTAAGTCAACAGCGTAGTTCGTAACTGACTCAGGCGCTCTGACAGCTGCCGACTGACTGCGTTCGGTAGGAGGCAAGTTGTCCAAGCATCCGAGTAAGTCACGTGACCTTCGCCTTTAAAAGGGTTATGCCGAGAGACCAAACAAATAATGTATTTGTTTGTCACCAATGCCGGACAGCGAGGTGATGATTCTCTTAAGGCATGTGCCCAACAGGCGAAAGTCAATTGCCTTCTAGAGACCGAGGTCCCTGAAGGCAAAACATCTCATGGTTGTTGAATCTCAGCTAAGGAGAAACAACACTATGTACCGTTGAAGACGAAGGTAGATATTGAATGCAACCTACGTCTTCACAGATGAATCGAGAGAAGGATTCTCAAGATTCATAACCTGTGCTTACAAATGACTGAAAACGCTAACCGCTATTTCATTGCTGTCCGGTGAGAAGTCGTAGTTGCAATGAAAGCGGGGCGTTCTTCAGTAATGAAAACACAGGGGAAAGCCGCCTGAAGAACTGTTTCTCATGGGCTGAACATTTGGAAGTAGAGCTGTCAGGTCGGAGAGTAGGCGATGTCTTCTGACACATCTTGTAATTCGGGTTGAACAATGAACAATTGTACACCTACGAATACGAGATATTTTGAAGACAAACTCAGATGTCTGCAAAATCATTCGCATTATCGCAGTGCGATGCAGCGGGAGACTTGTACAGACTTCTGTTACCATGCGGTAAACAGAAAGATGAAAGAGTCCAAGAGATATTTGTTGAAAATTCTCGCAATGTCGAAGGCGATGGAATCTAGCGTCACAACAGTAGATGGTCCTTCATTATTGCGAGAATCCCCGTTAATCAGAGACCTAAGTCCATGATTGTTGGGCAGAGATACGGTTCGGTAGTCAATCAAAGCAGGGGAGAGAGAGACATAACTGACCGTGCATCTCGGAGGCCCAGCTGATACTGAGCTGCTATCAGGCAGTTCAATACGCAGTAGCTGAGCCTGGCCTCTCGCTGACTCGTCATCCTGAGTTGCCAGGTAATCCATTATTCCACGAAGGAATGCGTTCGGCTAGAACCACCGAGCATAAAAGATATGCTCGAGCAATTATATTTAGGCGAAACGAATTTCGGTAAATATAAAAGTTGAAATGGTGTTGTCGTGACAAAACCATAAGTATATAAAATTGAAACTGAAAACTCCTGGGAGGTTGCAGTTAACCCCGAGTTGCAGTTCAATTAGAATACTTCTCTTATAAGTCGCAATCCGTAGATTAATTAGGATATGCGCCTACCCCTCGGACAATTCAACTGCTTAGTAGAATATCAGTCGCGAGGTTAATATACGTAGTTATATTTGTAGGATTCTGAACAACGATCTCCATCCTAAATTCTTTCCTTCAAGAAAACAAAATAAGGATTGGAGATCGACCACCTTCGATCTCTATCAAAGAGAGTGAAGGAGAAGTCTTCCTCGAAGGAAAGCTTCAATGGTGAACAGAATACTAAGACGATAGTTCAAGCCAAAACTGGATATTCCCGTCCGATCTTCTCTATTCCAGGTTGGTCGCCTACTGTGAGATAGTTTCTTTCAGCAGCAGCTTCTTCCCAATGCTAGAAATTCCAGGAATCGAGCATAGGCGAGGTTCCCGATTACGTGTAACATATCGGGGATTCTCGTCTCGCTCACTTTGGACCGTGGTCTCGCCTAAGTGTTTGGAGATTGTAAAAAACTCGAACACTCTGAATGCGCTAGAAATTCCGTAGAATTCTAAGCAGTCTGCGAAACCCCCACCGAATTCGTCAAACGATATCGGCTGGTGGTCCTCTCGATTCCCGTAGAAATCGAGAATGGGGCAGGATTCCTCCTCAACGACCGGGGCTTACGTCAGGTAGGACCCGAAGGTCCCCCCTACCCCCCCGGTAGCGCAGTCCCGAACGTGGGATCCTACAGAGAAATCTCTGTAGGATCCCTCCCCTTTCCCTCGTAGCCGTAAGGAGAGAGGGAATGGGGGAGGAATTGGATACTCGCTCGCCTTCCCAGTGGAACTAGCAGTTGGAGAAGAGTAGGAGAGTCTGGGAAAACGTATCATCAGGAGAAAACGTTTTCCCGCGGAGGGTTACGAACTCTCACTGTAGGTAAGGGTCTGCCGCCACTGTGAACGTCGTCTTCTCGGTAGTGGATGGGACACCGACACTCAATGGTGGGTGTCGATGGTATGGGTACTGTGACAAGCTATTAAAACGAAGTAATGATTGCTTTGTAACAACAGAACTAAGTCAACAGCGTAGTTCGTAACTGACTCGGGAGCTCTGACAGCTGCCGACTGACTGCGTTTGGAAGGAGGCAAGTTGTCCAAGCATCCGAGCAAGTCACGTGACCTTCGCCTTAAAAGGGTTATGCCAAGAGACTAAACAAATAATTTGTTCGTCACCGATGCCAGAAGGCGAGGTGATGATTCTCTTAAGGCATGTGCCCAACAGGCGAAAGTCAATTGCCTTCTAGAGACCGAGGTCCCTCATGGCAGATATCTCATAGTATAGTTGATTCTCAGCTAAGGAGAAACAACACTATGTGTCGTTGAAGACGAAGGTGTACAGAAAAAGCAACCTACGTCTTCACAGCTGAACCGAGAGAAGGATTCTCAAGATTCTGAACCTGTGCTACAAAGACTGAGAACGCTAACCGCTATTCATTGCTGTCCGGTGAGGATCGTAGTTGCAATAAAAGCGGAGCGCTTTTCAGTAATGAAGAGACAGGGAATACTGCCTGAAGAACTGCTTCTCATGGGCTGAACATTTGGAAGTAGAGCTGTCAGGTCGGAGAGTAGGCGATGTCTTCTGACACATCTGTTAATTGGGCGCGAGCAATGAATAATGCACACCTACGAATACGAGATATTTTGAAGACAAACTCAGATGTCTGCAAAAATCATTCGCATTATCGCGGTGCGATGCAGTGGGAGACTAGTACAGACTTCTGTTACCGTGCGGTAAACAGAAAGATGAAAGAGTCGAAGAGATATCTCTGTTGAAAATTCTCGCAATGTCGAAGGCGATGAAATCGAGCGTCACAGCAGTAGATGGTCCTTCATTATTGCGAGAATCCCTGTTAATCAGAGACCTAAGTCCATGATTGTTGGGCAGAGATACGGTTCGGTAGTCAATCAAACCAGGGGAGAGAGAGACGTAACCGACCGTGCACCTCCGAGACCTAGCTGATACTGAGCTGCTATCAGGCAGTTCAATACGCAGTAGCTCTCGGTGACTCGTCATCCTGAGTTGCCAGGTAATCCATTATTCCACGAAGAATGCGTTCGGCTAGAACCATCGAGCATAAAGAATACGCTCGAGCAATTATATTTAAACGAAACGGATTTCGGTAAATACAAAAGCTGATTTGGTGTTGTCATGACAATACCAAGTATCTAAAATCGAAACTGATAACTGCTGGGAGGTTGCAGGCAACCCTGAGTTGCAGTTCAATTAAGATACAATTCGTCTCGGTCACAAACCGTAGAGTTAACTACGGTATGCGCCTACCCCCCGGACAATTCAACTGTTAAAAGAATCATGTCGCGAGGGTAATATACGTAGTATATTTGTAGGTTCTGTACCACGACCTCCATCCTAAATTCTTTCCTCTCGAGGAATGAGAATAAGGATTGGAGATCGACCGCCTTCGTTCTCTAGTCAAGAGAGTGAAGAAGTCTTTCCCAAAGGAAAGCTTCAATGGTGAACAGAATACCGAAGACGATAGTTCAAGCCAAACTGGAAGTTCCCGTCCGTTCTTCTCTATTCCAGGTTATCGCCTACTGTGCGATACTCTTCTTTCAGCAGCAGTCTTCTTCCAAATGCTAGAAATTACAGGAATTCGAGCATAAGCGAGGTTCCCGATTATCGTGTAACAATTATCGGGGATTCTCGTCTCGCTCACTTTGGACCGTGGTCTCGCCTAAGTGTTTGGAGATCGTAAAAAACTCGAACACTCTGAGTGTGCTAGAAATTCCGTAGAATTCTAAGCACTCTGCGAAACCCCCACCGAATTCGTCAAACGATATCGGCTGGTGGTCCTCTCGATTCCCGTAGAAATCGAGAAAGGGGCAGGATCCCTCCTCAACGACCGGGGCTTACAGTTCAGGTAGGACCCGAAGGTCCCCCCCGGTAGCGCAGCCCCTAACGTGGGACTCTTACAGAGAAATCTCTGTAGGATCCCTCCCCTTTCCCTCGTAGCCGTAAGGAGAGAGGGAATGGGGGAGGAATTGGATACTGGCTCGCCTTCCCAGCGGAACTAGCAGTTGGAGAAGAAAAGGAGCAGCCATCGCCTTACGGCGATGGCCTCTCAGAGCCTGGGAAAAACGTATCGACAGGAGAAAAACGTTTTCCCGAGGAGGGTTACGAACTCATACTGTAGGTAAGGGTCTGCCGCCACTGTGAACGTCGTCTGGGTGGGGCTGATCGACACCTGACAGGAGAGAGCCGATACCGTCCTCCGACTCATTCCAGTCCTCGTCGAGGTCGAAACCTCTCAGGAGGACCGAAGGGGTATTCAAATACGGTGTCCGAAGACACGTAGAAACGCCTCTGTCGCAGTAGAGGAGGTGAAGTAGCTTGTTCGACCGGCCAGAACTGAGAGAGCCTTCTTGTCCGGAGACGGAGAGACTACCTGTTCAACACAGTCGGCAAGCTCCGATCGCGGCAGACCCACCGTCGATTTGGGTTCCCTCTCGGGCCCCAAAACGACTCGAGCCGAGACGTGGCTCTGCTGGTGGGAGCGGCGATCCTTCCCCGAGGTCGTTGTGCTAACGAATCAGCGCCATAACCTCGGCAAAGTTCCTCTGGATCTCGGAAGTCACAGCATCTTGCAGAGTAGGACCGTTAAGCCCTTCGAACAAGAGCATATTCCGAGAACCTTCCTCCTAAGAAGGGGGAACAGCGACAGCCCTCTCGGTCTTCTCCATCCACTTGCGCATACGTCCTGGCCGGTCCAAGAACCGTGCCTGGCACGTAGGGCGTCGTGGTGGGATCATGAGGGGCGCACCCCTCACGATCACTCCTCAATACCTCGCTCCTTCCGGTGTAACCCGAGGAGGTTGAAGGTACGGGAGAGGCAGACCTGACGCTCCCTCCTCGGCTCGCTGGCAGAACCAGCAGGCTGGGGGATTGGGAGGGCTGGCAGGCGATCCTCAACCCGCGGTGGCGATCGAGCTGCAGGCCTGGTCGAATCGTCTCGCTGTGGAGAACGGCTGGACTGAGCACAGCGGCCCGGCCCCGATCTCGAGTGTCAGACGAGCTGGTGCTGGTTTGCCGTATCCGATCGCTCTCTGTGAGAGCGACGGTCAGGCGACCTGCAGGCTCCACTGTCACAGTGAGACCGGTGCTTGTCCTCACGGCACGGCACGTCACGTCGCTGGTTCCAGCCGTGGCTGGCACCGGCGAACGGGGGGACCTCTTCCCAGCCTCAGCCCGTGGCCGGTCGTGGACCGTCACGTCCCCGGGTAGCCAGCTGGTCGCCGCGAGAGCTGGTCTGGTGAGAGTCGCGTGAGCGGCTGTCACCAGTCTTCCGCCCCGTGCCGTGAACCTGACGCTGAGCGGACTCAGAGGTCTGGTTCCTGGCTGCACAGTCGCTGGTAGGCGACCGTACACTCGGTACCTCCCACGAACGAGAGGCCGAGACGGACCCTGATGCAGTGGCAGAACCACTGACACCAGGCGAGGAAGTACCGGTGTTAGCCGGTACCCCTCTGGTCCCTGTAGTCTTCTTCCTTGCGGAAGAAGAGACGGGCCCCGCTCCGAAGGAGCAGGAGGACCAGCGGAAGGAACCCTCCCGTCCCACCGAGGTGAGACGGGTCCCGAGAAGCTCCCGAGGGAGACTTCTTAGGAGGGAGGAGGCAACCTTCTTCTTCCTCGGCGTGAAGCCTTAGAAGTCGAAGGGGAAGAGGCGGCAGCTGACGACGATGAAGAAGATGAAGACGACGACGACGACACCTTCCTCCTCTTCTTCGTCAGCTTCCTCAGGACAGACGTAAGATCTGCTATCCAGGGCGGAGCCGGGGCTGCTGTAGCCGAAGCCACAGGGCCCGGACGCACCTGTACAGACAGACCAAAGTCTGGGGTAGTACCACCACGAACAGGGACGACGTCAGCAGGTATGGGCATCTCAGGAACAGCAGGCACAGCCAGCACAGCATCGGCAGGGACAGCCAGCGCAGCAACGGCAGGGACAGCCAGCGCAGCAACTGCATGGACAGTCAGCACAGAATCGGCAGGTACGGCAGGCAGCACCGGAAAACACAGGAGTGAAGCAGCAGCCAGCAACATCCTGGTACCGGCGGCAGGTCCAGGGGCGAGCTCTAGGGCAGCGGAAGTGTGGTCGCGGCAGCGCGGCAACCACGAGCGGCGGCGGCACGCCCCCCTCTCGGTACGGCGAACGGCACTTCACAGCGGCTGTAGGCAAGACTGTTACCACGTGAGGCGAGTACACCAGGTGAGGAGGGACGTCGTCACCTGGAGTCGATATCGTTGTCGTGGTCACCACTCCATGGGTGACCGCAGCAGGCCCAGACATAGAACCGCCGCCCCTGGACACTAGGCACGCCCTGCAAATCGACGGACGCCCATACCTCACCAAGGTCCACCCTCGTGGCAATAGCACCTGCGGAAATAACAGTAGTAGTGATTAGTGGGGGGGAAGTCCCCTCGCGCGGGGGAGTGAGCCCCACACCGAACGAGCGGAAGACCCCGAATACAATTGTACATCGGGCACCGAGCGCCCTCCCCCGCGCTCGACGGATCGGGCGAGGAGGGAGAAACCCAGATAACCTCCCCCCCGAAGGGGAAGGGCCATCTGTGGGAGCTTGGGGGGGGGAGCGGGGGGGGGAGGGATTCTCGTTCCCCACCCCCGCACAGCACCCATGTACCCAACAATAATAAAAGAGCCCGAGAGCAATCGTGCCCTCGGCACCGAATGCACGGGCATAAGGATCAATCCCTGACTGAGCGGAACTTGAACCAAAATAAATATTGATGCAATCAATAATAAAAGGAATAACATGAAAAAGAATCTTGCATTACGATTCACTTCACCATGAAATAAGGGCTCGGAGCGAGCGCATTTGCGCCCTCGGTACCGAGCGCAAGGGTAAAAGGATCCATTCCCGATTATGAACGGAAACCTTGATCCATAATGAATTGATGCAATCAAAATATATATATGAAAAATGAAAAAAGAATACTGCGCTTGCGATTTCACTTCATACAAAAGAAAAAGGGGAAGGATCAATTCCCGGGAAATAGCGGAAACATTGATCCAAGTAAATAATGCAATCTCAATAAAATATGAAAATGAAAAAGAACTGCACTTGCGATTTCACTTCATTCAAATAAAAAGGGGAAAGGATCAATTTCCGGGTAAGAGCGGAAACTGATCCAAAATGAGTATTGCTACAATCAAAAAAAAAATATATGAAAATGAAAAAGAATACTGTACTTGCGATTCCATTTCCATACAGAATAAGTTTTCGTGCCGAGCGCATTCGCTCGGCAACGAGTCAATACAGGTCAAAAAAAACAAAAAAAGATGAAAAGGCACTATTACTTTACCGATTTTTCATCTACACCATTGTTTTCAACCAAAATATAAGCTCTGGAGCGTGAGCGCTCTCCCGCCCTCGGCACCGAGCATACACAATACGAGGATCATTTCTGGGAAAATGAATTCCCGCACTTACGCCCTTCAGTCCCGGCACTCGGGTAATCGGAGGGCGTGGAGAAACCAAGATCCTTTAATTCACAATTGAATTCAATGGAAATAAATATGAAATGATTGTACTTACAATTCAGTTTCACTAGATAAATAGAAAAAGAAAAACACAACCATGCGAAAGCAACGACGATGAAGCGGGCAGAGAGCGATGATACACGTCTACACGCCAGCAGGCCGAAAGCAAAAGTGATTTGTTTACCTCCCAGTCGCGCGCGCGCGCCTGTCGGACAAGCAGTTAACTACCGAACCCCTTGTTCGAAAGCTTACGACCTATCCAGCTGCCGCTAGTACCTTCCTATTGTAAAAGGACCGAAGGTTTGTATGCCGTGTCGGAACAAATTATCATTTATAACATAACTACGGTGATTGTTTACTATCGTACAATCTTTGAAATAAAAGCCAAACAGATGTTGCTGTTACCAATTCCGTTGTACGTACTTAGCAAAAAAGTTGTTTCTCATTCGATTGTTCATGGCTGTACACATTTATGTAACGAGTATAACGTTAAAACAACACTTTCATAATTCTCTTTTGCTGTTTTTAAACTTATATAACTGGAGGATGGGATAGTTAGACTATTGTAATTTGGTCTCTCTCGCTCCATGATTGTACGCTGCTGCCTGCACCCATTGTGAACGAAATGTAAAAATATTTTCAAAATATTGTCATATCAGCTAACCACATCATAAAATCGGATTATCGTGAGACAAAGCATTGTAACTTGAACCCTACCTGTATTTAAATCGCATTTAGTTATGCCATGGAAAAAACAACTATATTTTCACCCATTTATTCAGACATAGAACAACAATATATTGGCATATGTTCCATATTCGGGGATTACCTGGTGGCCATATTGGAATTTCAAGTGGTCAGCTCTTTTGTCTTTAAAATATGATATAAAATGAATACTTCAGCCAAATTTCTGGCTTGTACCCTCAACTGAGCATTTTTATGGTAAAAATTGAACTTGATACCATGAATGCAAGAAGGGTTGTGAAGAAATACATAAACATGTATGTCTGAACTTGACCAAGTGCCCTTGGGTCTATGTCAAAATTTGACTTGAGACAGAATCCAAACAAAGCTGAGCTCAATGCCATAAAGCATTGAAAATTACTGAGAAAAAATACAAAATATGTGGATGGACAGACAGTGGGTACTGTAAAGAAATTGCAAAATCTGAAGGACTACAATCATATAGAATAAATGAAAAATTATCAATGGCACATAAAACTAATTTTTTCTTGGCCCTATCATTTAAAAATGAGTCAATATAAAAAAAAGTCATTTTAACTGCAGCTCCTGACCTATAATATACAAACTCATATCTTTAAATATTTTACTTGCCTGCATAGCCAGATTCACTGTCTGGAGTCCAGTCAACCAAAGGATCATAAATGAATGCCTCAAGCAATGTTAGCAATGTCTCCCGGCCTCTTCTCATAGCTCGCAGGACCTGTTCACAAGCACTCCTGAAGACACCCTGGAGCAAAAATCAAATTTCACTTTCAATTTCAATACATAATTTAATTGCTGCAAAGAAAACTGGGTTCTACAAAACAATGTTTGAAATACAAAAGGGAGATATTGAAATTTTAAGCTTTGGGCATTGTGGCATTTAACACTTCATAATTTGACAGTCTTTATCACTAGTTTGATTTTCAAGATTTATTAGACTTATAAGACAAAAGGTACTCAAATCCTCAAATCTCATATGTAACAACTCAGAATGTTATGAAATAAACAACCAAACAATATCATACAATCATATATACTTCAAACATTTCCTAACTATACAATTTATATCTACTTTATAAAAACAATCGAATGTATCACCATACAAGTCAATATATGAAAAGTTCTAATAAAATATTGTATAAACATAACGTCATTTTGTTGTATAGTTGCATACTTGATAATTAAACAACATGAATGTAGTAGACTACTTTCACACAACAATAAATATCTTATCTCTTGCCCTTATCCATAAGTACAGGCTCACTACATCCTTTCCTTGTTTCAGTATTAGCAAATACTACATCATTTACTTTCATTTCATAGTTCTCCACACTTATTTAGTACTATTGAAAATAAATGTTGAAAGTTTCTTCCATAAAACATTTTCTGCCCTTACCTCTGTTCCAGTTACTCCAAGGGCTGCTTCAATGTTGTGAGTCATACGATAAGGCACTCTCTCTGGAACCCTTAAATTTTTGCCTTTTTCAAAGCAAACATTGTAGTCAATGTGAACAACCTGACAATGAAAAAGATCTCTTGTAGAACAAAACAAACTATGTCAATAAAATCTACTTCTAAATATGCTTTCTTTTACCTGTGCTTACTCATAAAAGGACTTAACCATAACCTACCTGGCTCTAGTCATGAAGGCATGCATTTATGACCTTTTTGCTTTTTTACTTGTGTGCTTGATACTTACTGTGACATTTTGTGATATATTATTATTCTTGCTCCATTTTCCCCCTCTTGTTTCTCTGCTCATTCTCTATTACATGTCTACATAAGTTTACAAGACTCTCTTTGACTGATGTTACTAAAACAGTTTAGCTAAGCATGCTAAACTATTCTTTTACCTCAAAAAATTTTTCCCTTTACTTATACTTGATAGAATTTCTTACATTAAGTATTGGAAGAAACTTAGTGTACTGCAGGTGAAAAAGAAATTCAACAAGGATGGATTAGCTGGTTGGTGATGCAAGTGCACTGTAAATGTATGGTTTGTGTAAACTCAATAAACATTTTAAATAATTTATGATACACAACTAGTAATATATTATTACTTTTAATAATTCATGTGACTGTGTAGACGTTTCAACTAAATTTATTAACATTTATTAACTGATGTTATGCAAAACGTATTTAATCATGCTTAGGTTTGGGAACAACACCGGATTGTACATACATATTTCTTGTGATTACCACTTGACAAGATAACTTAAAAAACCTACTGCTGTATCTCAAAATGGTGCCAACCCATTTGTTCTTTAGTTGAAGGGGCTTACTACACTTCATCTTTATTTTCAAAAGAGAGTAAAAGAAAAATATTCTGATATTAAAGGCTACACATTAAATAATCTTACCTCCCCAGATGTTAAATTTACAAGGACATTATCAAGATGTCTGTCACCAAGACCAATGATATAGCCTATGATGGACATCACAGCAGTTGATATGGAGTAATTCTGAGTAAGGCGCCACCAGTCTCCTGCACTTACACTACACATCCAGAGCTCTCTGTAAACAACATAAGATTATCCAAATTACCAACTGCACTCTAATAAAAATGTATGAAGACTTAAATGTACAATGCCTCTACCACAGTCCTAACAAATATATAAATATCCCACCAAGTACCTTATTCACAATTTAGGTCAAATAAAGATAGTAAGTTTTAATAAAATGAGCTTAAATTGTTTTATCTCTTCCTAGGAAAATTGTGAAAAACTTCACACTATCAGTCACTTCATATAATGACAAAGATGCAAAAGGACAGGTGGTGTCTGAAGACAATTGAGTTCTTTTTAGAGTGATTCTTTTAAAAAGCTGTTGAACATGAAAAATAGATGAGTGGAGGGGGTTATTATATATTAGAAAATGCTTGAGAGGTGAAAGAATGGAAAGGCACCAGGGACTGATGGGATTAAAAAATCTCTGATGACAGAAAGGCTCTAAAGGAATTGATAAGGGGGTTAATATTCCTTTCTATAAAATACAGGTAATGAAGGCCAGTAAAATTTATGGTGACATAATTACTAGATAAATTTAGTAATGTACAATATAGAGTACTATATGTTTTGAAAAAGTGTGACAATAACAGATGGCTTGATATGGGAAGGGTAGTGTGGGATTAAATAAGGCAGAGGTTGTGTGAATTAAATTTATAATCTGAAATAGTTGTGCAATTGGTTTGCAAATGACTGGTTATGACATACGTTGAGGACATAAAAGGTAGGCCAAGTTGTTGGAATAAAATGAAAATGTAGTATATTTTGACGCGAGTATGACTGGTTTGGTGTAAAAGTCAAATCCATGGCTGTTTACTGTCTTTATGAATGGAGTGATGTGAGAAAAAAAAGTCGATAGATACACTAGATGCAAAGTTATGGTGTAAGGTAAGTTGTGAATGCAGTACAGTGATTGATGTTTGCAGGAGATATAGTGTTGATTGGGGGATGGTGAAGAGAAAATGCTGTCTAGCGAAGGAATTTAAAGTATTATTAAAATAAGCAAGCTGAAAGTTAAATGAATAAGAGCTAAGTTATGAAATACATGGCAACCGGGAAGATGGATGAATAATGATAGCACTTGATTTGCACTGGTATTTGAGATTAAATTTCATTGGTTGTGGTAGGATAGAGGGAGATTTACTACAGAATAGATGAATGATTAATGGCCTGCTAAAGACTGGAAGAGATGAGACAGAACCCAATCTTGAGGTGAGTGGAGTGTTGGACTACCTTTCATTTATGAAAGTGAAGTGTTGATGTTAAATGTGAATGAAAGACAAGTTGAAGCTGATAAGATGAACAGTTCACATGTTATCTGAAGAGTATGACTCAGTGAAAAGCTTAGAAATGCATACTGTGAATAAGAGATAAGAAAAGCTTAGTAAATGTGAAAAAAATCGCTGTGATTATTCAGGTGAACTGGTCAAGTGGAGACTGAAGGACAACAGGTCTGAGAAATGTATGCTATTCAAAAGTATTGGTAGGAAGAAAGAAAGGTTGGCCTACAATGTGCTGGGTGGATAAAGTTAAAGACTACTGGAGGCAGAGAGTCTTTTTCTTCAGAAGTGAGAGTGTATAAGATTTAAATGAATAGCACTTTGCACAAGGTGTGGTGATGCATTACAGACATGCCTTCTTTGTCAGAACATAAAGTAGCTAATGTCATGTTAGTTTACTGCACAAGAGGCTCATCCTTGACTCAACAGTTACAGGTATATATGAGTTTGTAGCCTTCTACCCTTACACTAGAAATGGATTACCCTTGGTTAAAGAAACACATACAGTGGACCCCACTATTTGCAGGGATGTGTTCCAGACCCCTCCACGAATAGCTAGAATCCGTGAATCCTTAGAACTCCTATAAAAATGCTAAGAACTGGCTATTTTGTTAATTCAAACTCACGAAAAAACTCACTAAAAAAGGCTTATACCTTGTTTTTTTAGTAGTTCTATCACAAAAAGTGCATTTAATCATGAAAATGATATGAAAATACAGTAATTTGTGGATATTTCTCATAGAAAAACACCGCAAAAACACGAATTTTCCGTAAATATATGTCTGTGAATCTCGAGAACGCGAATACGGGGGGTCCACTGTATACATACTGCTGTCAAGTCTTCTATGGTATATCAAACTCTCTCATTTATGAGGATTAATCAAGAGTGGTGATCAATCACAAAGTAACCCATATGCATAATGCTCACCTTGCTAACAAATTAGATGGTGTTTCCTTAATCAGGTCCTTCAGAACATCACGTAAAACGGCAAGAGGCCACTCCTTTCGATTATCAATGCTGACACCTGCCTCTCTTAACCGTGGGGTAAGTTTACTGTAATACAGTTCTGATGGACGGGGTACTTGGGGTGGAGCTACAACAAGAAAATATGTGAGTTACATTACAATGTAAAAATTTACAGAACAAAACAGAACATAGAATTTAGGCCAAAGGTTACGCCATGCACTGTGACCTATGAGGTCATTCAGTGCTGAAACTGAAAAGATTTGAAAGGCATAACAGGAGGAAAACCTTGCAGTTGCACTATTAAAAAATTGTTAGGAGAAAGGCTGAAAGTAAGATGGAATAAGATAATACATAGGAGAAGGCTGAAAGTAGGATGGAAGTAAGAGAATATGAACAGAGGTAGAGTAAAAGGAATAGAAGGGTTTGCAGCTAGGAGTTGAGAACCTTAAGTAATCCCTACAGTGAACCCTACGGAGGTAAAAATTTACAATAAACTTACATCATAGTTTGAAAAGGAGTGAAATTAAAACAAACTCTTTACTAAAAGATTGAAAAATTATAGTATCATGACAATTTAATTTCAATCAACAGAATTCTATATAACAACAACAAAGATTAACACAAATCTAGTTGGTAATTTCTAATAATACAGTATCTATTCAAGGAGGTAGATTACTCCTCTGTAAGTTTACTAACCTTGGGGATGAATAGTCACTGCAGATGAATGTGTTTTTAGCAGCATAGCATGTGCTTCCCTTTGCTGCCATCGTTTGTATAAACCAAACAATGGAGTTGCATTGCCAACCCACTGAATAAGCCCCGATCGAGGACCAAGAGGCACAACAGAATAATATCGGGCTCTGTAAATACAATCTTTCCCTCTGAAAAAAAAAAAAGAAAAGTCATTAAATTTTTTTCCACATTCAACTTATATCATTTTAAAAAACAAACCACTTAACCCTGAATCTTATGAATATTTCTTTCCTGACCCCCCTAACCACTTAATTAATAAGATCTTTTGATGGGAAATCATCATCATTCATCAAAAACATTCTTACATCAGATTTTCTCCTGCCTTGTGCACTTTCTGTCTGAATTCCATCACGGTTTGATTTCTGTCTATGGTCTTTTCATGTTTTTCTCACTACGTTCTGCCCATGAATCTCATTAATCTATACTTATATCTTTTCAAAATATCTTGTATGTTCTTTCTTAAGTGCCTCTGTCTCCACTTTGCACAGTAGTGAAGGGCATATGCACTTATTAGTAATAGTTTTTTATGGGCAGTACATAATATGCTCAAGTTGGGACAGGTTCAATACGTGTTTTTTTGTTCAGACTACTAAGACCGGTCCTAGTGAAGTGTCGAATGTCGGTACACACCCGGATGACACTCATTAGTACTCCCTTTAGATAGCAGCTGGAATGGTTCCAAAACTCTCCATGGCTCATCAAAGATTATCGCTATTCTCTTCCCAATTTGAAGTTTCTTTTAAAGCAGCCCCACTTTCACTTGTTTCAGTCACCCAGAATTGCTACAGCTTCATGTGTGGTAATTATCAACCACCTTTCTGAGAGGTTGCTGCAGAAGCTATCAGCCTGCAGAACATCTACCTTTGCCCTTGAGACATCTGTTCTCATGATGCTGACTTCTTGTGACTGAAGAAGATTAAAAAGCTCTCTCTTTGCTACTAGAGATTACTGCTCTATTTTATCTTCAGTCTTCCCTTACTATGATTTGAACTTCAAAAATAATGGGAGCATTGCAAATCTCTTTCATCACTTTGGCAACTCTGTCCATGTACATCTCAATAAGCTCCAAAATCAGGACTTTCCTTGGTGATGTGTAGCCTACAACCCCTAAGAGACAGCTAGCTTATGGATTTAACTCAAAAGACTACTGATTGCCTTTGCCTCCTCTAAGCACGTCAGTGAGCTCTATGGCCTTTTGAGCAAAGTGTCTCACACTAGCCAAAACTTAATCTTTGGCAAGGATGGCTCAATCTTTGCTTTCTTTCCTATCAGTGTCTGGCTTCTATTTTCTGCAGAGGACAATCTTCCAAGTCTTTGAGAGAAGCCTGATTTCCAATGAACAGAATCCTTTAAACAAGACAAATTTTTAATAAAATCAAAAGCAAAAGCGATAGCATTTATTCTTCAAGGCAGTTAAGGAAAGACTGGGCACGTCACGGAGTGAGTGCACAGTCTCTAACCAGCTATCACCTCGTATGCGCAAAAGTTGCCAGATCTCACAGATTCCTTGCTTACAACCTTTGATTGTTTTTAACTGGTTACCAGCTAGTGCTTGGAAAATAACCTATTGTTAAGACCGAAGGTTTACTCCGCATATGAGCAAATGACAAATTTTTAATTCATGTCTGTTCCTTCACACACATCATCAAAATCATCCCCTGCTCTGGATTAGGAATCATAAGGTCTGAACCCTCTTCCCTGGCTTTTAAGTATATGCAGTTCTCTGCCATACTTAAAGCAGCCACTTGACAGTCAGAATGCTTGCTAGAGTTTACTTATGTGAAATTGCTCATAAATACCTTATGTTTATATGACGGGTAATTTAATCACTTAATTCCAGTTTGGATGGAACCGTGCCATTCATCTTCTTCTTCATGACTTCATCTTTCAAAATTTGGTACACAAACAGACATGCATATCCTGAGGTAAAAGGTTTTACACCTCATGCTTTGTGAATATACTTTACTGGGTGTTTCTTCCATTACACACCCATTAATTATGGAAGCACCAATGACTTCAAGGGTGTTTGCTGGCTCCATCAGCCTTAGGGAAACTGAACTTCCCAAAGCTACAACTACCTTCCTCTTTAAGAACTCATCTGTGATTCACATATGATCATTGGTACTGTAATAATATTTAATATTTGGTACGAAAGTGCATTTTTATATAGAATCACTTACCATAATTTCCAGTGCCTTCCCCCTTCCCTTCATTCTTCAGATTAACAAGTGCACACATGAATTAATAATGACAGTTTGCAGCAAGATGGAGTCTTCTGGCACATGCACAGAGGAGTTTCATTTCTCAATATCAATGAGTTTATACAGAAATGATTTATTGTAAAAGCATTGTATTTCATAAAAGCATTTTCCATATTCACAGTTCTATGTACTCACTGGATTATGCCAAAATAAAAAAAGGAGAGAGAGAGAAATGATGAGTCATTCAATCACACAGAACACATCAAATTCTTTACAAAGTAAAACAAGTTATTCTCTTTTCAATCCCCATGACAATTCTTCATTTCAGTTTCTCTTATCTATAGTCCTTTATATATGTCACTTTATACACTCCTATATAAAATAACCAGTTTCCAAAATATAATGTGCTGCAAAATGCAGAAGGAGAAGCTATAATGTAAGACTAATAACAGAAAAGTTGCATTATAAACTTACCTCTGGTTTTTAGCCAACATAGTGTTGACGATTTCAAGGAACTGCATGATACGTTCATCTAGATGTAAATCCTCTAATCCCTTGAATAGATAGGTATATCTGAAATGAAATGTAAAACAATCAACTAAAATGCCCAAAATCATGCAACTAAACTTCATAAAAAAGGTTTTAATTCAAATACTAAGTTGTATCCTTTTCAAGCATTAAAACTTGGTATATAATAAATTTTAAATTATGGCATCAAAAAAAAGAAGCATGAAATGAGGGCCAAAAATCACATTATTAAACTTCCAGCCACTAAATGTCATATCCTTTTCCAGCATTAAAACAGGAAGAAATGAAACTTTAAATATTAACCGGCTTCTCCTTACTTCAGGAGTTATAATTCACCACTATCCCTGGTTTTGCTTAAAATTACCTTTTTCTATTTGTAAACAGTATTCAATTACAGTGAATTTTTACTGGGGTAAAGACTGAGGCCTTTTAAAACACTTTATACTGTACCAATTTTCTGGGGAATATTTTGTTACTTAGCACCTTCTCTATATAAACATATATGCTTGTCAATTACAATTTTTCCAATTATAGGTAAATGTAGCTTTCATATTTAATATGATATTGTTATGATACAATAAAGTTTGTTCATACTTACCTGGCAGATATATATATAGCTGTATTCTCCGAAGTCCAACAGAATTTCAAAACTCCCGGCACACGCAGTGGTCGGCCAGGTGGTAGTACCCATTCCCGCCGCTGGGAGGCGGGCGTAAGGAACCATTCCCATTTTCTGTCAGATTTTTCTAGTGCCACTGTCTCCTGAGGGGAGGTGGGTGGGCACTTTGATTATATATATCTGCCAGGTAAGTATGAACAAACTTTATTGTATCATAATATCATTTTGTTCATGAATCTTACCTGCCAGATATATATATAGCTGAATCCCACCTTTGGAGGAAGGGGGAGACAGATTCGATTTTGGGAAACAATTTCATATATATGATTGATATTTTGGTTCCTTAACTATTAGCATAGCTGACTTCGTGAGTACCGTCACCCAAGTCTGCTTCTGCTTTACTAGAGACTCCAGCTAGGTAGTGACCTGTGAAGCTGTTGAGTTCTAGAGGATCTGTCAAGCGCGTGACCACAATGCCAACTAGATCCTATATTATAGACCTCCAATTTCGGTACTGCATTCCTAGAGGTGCCAGCAAGGACGTGACCTGTGTAGCTGGTGCGCTCTAATGAACTGTCACGGGGAGCGTGACCACAATGTGACAGATCATATAGGTGTTGTTTAGACACCGAATGCTGTTAATGCTTCACTGGAGGTGCCAGCAAGGACGTGACCTATGTAGCTGGTGCGCTCCAGATGATTTGTCAACGGGGGCGTGGACCACACTGTGACAAAAACATTTTACCCTATTATGAGGGCGAAGCAAAAAACAATTACCACCTGACCTAGCCTATCTGGTTAAACTTCGTATAACCAAGGCTAATGGAGGGAAGTCCGCCTAAGGCGGCCTACCCAAGACCACAAAAAACTAAACACCTACATAAACATAAATAAAAACAAAACAAAAATAAAAAGAAATAAAATTAAAAAGTCCAAACTAACATATTATTTTCTAAATGATAGGAAGAGTGCTACCTCTCTCCGTCCCCCAATATAGTGTCTGCTGCGACATATGGGCCCAAAGAGTAGCAGTTCTCGTATGTAATCCTCACCTCCCGAAGGTAGTGAGAGGCAAACACTGAATTACTACGCCAAAATGTGGCATTCAAGATGTCATTGAGTGCCATGTTCTTTTGGAAGGCTACCGACGTAGAAATAGCCCTCAGTCCATGCGCATTCACCTTCAAAACTTTCATATCACTGTCTTGACAGGATGAATGCACTTCCTTGATGGTGCCCCTCAAGAAAAGCCAAAGCATTCTTTGACATTGGTAACCTTGGCTTCCTGACCGAACACCACAAGTTATCAGAAGGACCTCTTATAAACCTTGGTTCCTATCTTTTCAGACGGAGGGTTGACTTCCTAGCTATGCTTAGGAGTCTGCTTCGTCTCAAGAGCCTCAGCGAGATGTGACCTATGGGTAAGAGTTCTTGTGGGTCTGCCGATGGGGTCTTTATCCACTTACTCGGCAGAGCCCAACTGGCATTTGTAAATGGGTGCTAATCCACTCATATGACCATATACCTATGCTATTAGCATAATTAAGGAGCACAACACTGATCCCGATCACCTGATCCTAACACGAGGGTTAGCGCTTAATTTGAAAAGAGTTATCCCCAAACTCCTTTCAAAAACCCCAATAAAAATCACTAAGTTAACTAAAAATTAACTCACTAGTTAAGGATCAGTGTCGGCTCCCTATCCCAGCAATGTATCCGCAGACACGAATAACCAAGAGAAAAGGATCTCTTGTAGGTTAAATTGACATCCTTCGTGTAATGGGAGGTCAACACAGAATTGCATCTCCCGTAGTGACAGCTCATATGTCCTTTATGACATATTGTTATGGAACCAAGAAGAATTCATAAAAGCTCGCACTTCATGCATAGGTTCGAATGGACTGGACATGAGGAACTTCAGAACTACATCCAAGTTCCAAGACGGCAACTTGGGTTGTTGAACCTTCATCGTTTCGAAAGATCTCAAGAGATCGTGAAGGTCTCTGTTGTCCGCCAAGTCCAGGCCTCTGTGCCTAAAGACAACTAAAAGCACACTCTTATAACCCTTGATTGTAGAGACTGCAAGTTTTAGATCCCTTCTCAGAAAAGGAAGTCAGCAATCTGGCTCACAGAGGTCGTGGTGGAGGGAAAATGTTCGTCTTCTTGCACCAACTCCTGAAGACTGTCCACTTCGATTGGTACACTGCGTTGGAAAACGCTCTTCTTGCACTGGCGATAGCTTTCGCCATTGACGTATAAAAGCCTCTCGCTCTGGCCAACTTTTTGGATAGTCTGAATGCAGTCAGACTCAGAGCGAAGAGGCTTCTGTGGTACCTCTCGAAGTGGGGCTGTCTGAGTAGATCTGTCCTTACTGGAAGCGTCCTCGGGAAGTCTACTACGAAGGCCATGACCTCTGTGAACCACTCTCTCAGCAGGCCGAACGGGGCGAACAAAGTCATTCTCGTCCCTTCCGACACCGCAAACTTTCTCATGACTTCCCCTAAGATCTTGAACGGGGAAAGGCGTACAGGTCCATCCCCGTCCAGTCCCAGAAAAGTTGTCTATCGTCACTGCAGCTGGGTCAAGTACTGGGGACAGTACAGTGGAAGCCTCTTCGTTCTGGATGTCGCAAAGATATCCACGAGCGGACGTCACCCCATAACCCCCACAGCTCTTGGCATACCTCCTGATGCAGAGTCTACTCGGTTGGCAGAAGTTGTTGACCTCGTCTGCTGAGGAGATCTGCCCAGATGTTCTCTACTCCTGCTACAAACTTCGTAAGGATCATGACGTCCAGTTGCCCTTGCCCACAGCAAGATCTCCTTTGCCAGAGCAAAAAAAGGGACTGAGACTGTGTTCCTCCTTACTTCTTCAAGTACGCCAGAGCTGTGGTGTTGTCTGAGTTGACTTGGACTATTCGATGAGAGACTTTTTCTTGGAAAAACTGGAGAGCTAAAAAGATGGCTGCCATTTCCTTTAGGTTTATGTTGCCAGGACACCTGTCCCCCTCTCCATGCCTGCCACTCTTCTTTCCCCCTAATGATGCTCCCCATCCCGTGGTGGACGCGTCGGAGAACAACACTAGGTCGGGGCTCTGAAGCTTGAGAGAGACGCCCTCCGACAGCTACACTGGATCTAGCCAACATTTCAAGTGATGTTTTACCTCTCCTGAAATTTCCAAGATCATGTGTAGATTCTTGTTTTCTTTCCAATTGCACTTGAGAAAAAACTGTAACGGTCTGAGGTGCAGTCTCCCCAAGGAAACAAACTTCTCCAGCGAGGAAATGGTCTCCAGTTAGACTCATCCATTCCCTCACCGAGCACGAATCTTTCCTTAGGAAGGCTGACACTTTGTCTAAGCCTTGCTGCTGACATCCCTGGGACGGAAAAGCTCGAAAAGCCACTGAATTCATCTGAATCCCCAGATACACAATGGATTGGGTTGGGATCAGATGTGACTTTTCGAAATTTACCAGTAGTCCCAGGCACTTCACCAACGATTAAGTTGTTTGAAAATCCTTCAGACACCGCGTTTGAGTGGAGGCATGAATGAGCCAGTTGTCCTTCGAAGATAACAATTGCGAAGGAGGAGACTGAGGGGCCGCAGGCTGAAACTATTCTTCAAAAGAGGCTCGAAGCCATCGAACCAAGACCTCTTCTTCCTCTCAACTGACACACGTTCGGGAAGATGGTAACCGTGCTCAATAGACAACCTCTGGAGAGCTGCATGAAATCTAGAGAGCAAGGCAACTGGCGAAAGAGCGGAACGAGGAGAAGGAGAAGGGACTGCCTGGACTCTTGATTGGCAGCCTATCATCCTTCCTCTTGCGAGTGTGGCTTGCTTTCTCACTGCAATCAACGAAACAAGTTGTTGTTGCAAAGACACAATCATCCTTTTCGATGGACAACATTCCTTCTCAGGCAAAAGGCTGATCCTTTGCGAAGACGATGGGCGAGGGGAAGCCCTCAACCTTCTCACATGGACCGCCAAGGATATATCTTTGGAGCGACCGAAGCGCTCAAAAGCATACTCATCGGAAGACGTCCTCTCCGGTGAAGATCGCAACACAGCAGAAAAGAGAGAGGACGTGAAGCGTCCCCCTCCCTGAGACCATACATCATACAT
Organism: Macrobrachium nipponense; assembly: GCF_015104395.2. Classification (NCBI taxonomy): domain Eukaryota; kingdom Metazoa; phylum Arthropoda; class Malacostraca; order Decapoda; family Palaemonidae; genus Macrobrachium; species Macrobrachium nipponense. Next base: position 39,613,722 of record NC_087203.1, read on the forward strand.
CTTAGCTCTCTTTTACTGCATAAAAGTCTTCCAATTGCCCAGGAGACGACCGCAAAGCAGAAGGAGCTAACGGACGAGAAGAGTCCCCCTCCGAGGAAACCAAAGACGACGGTCCGCCTGGCGGCATATAGCGTCTTCGTTCTCCTCAGAGGGAGCGAGACCCTCCGAGAGTTCCAACTCCTGCGCGGGGAGGACGTCTCTGAAGACAAAAGTAATCTTTCAAGATTCGAATTCTATGAGATTATGAGCCATGACATCACCTTTAGACGAATCTTGACTATGAGAGATGTTCAGAATCATTTCTAGATCATCTATGCTATTCCAGTTTTTCTGCAGGAAAAAACTGAGGAGGTGTGTGAATTTCAGTCTATTCAGGGAAAACAAACTTCTCCAGCGAGGAAATGGTCCCCTGCAATTCATTCATTCCCTCACCGAGCATGTTTTTCCTTCCCTAATAAGGCTGCGTTTCCCGTTTCACTTAAACAGGGAGTAATCTGAAGACACTGTAGAAGATTGTTCATTGTTTCTTCCTAAAAGTCTCCTTCCTGAGATCCATTACTATTCTCTGATTCTCGGCGAATGTCTGAAGAAGCATTACGTTGTGCGTCCAGCCAAGCGTCCAGCCGAGCATCCTGCCGAGCGTCACGTCCGTGCTGTCGTATTTGGCAGCGGAACGGATGTCCCCCTCATAATCGAGCAAGGGACTTCTCGGCGAGCTAATTGACTGCATCTCTTGCACATCATTCTTGTTTCGAGGGAAATCATGTGTGCTATGCCGCTGTAGACTCGGACAGAATTCTGTTACCATGCGGTAAACAGAACCGAAAAAAGAGGTCTATACATATATATATATATATATATTAATATATATAATATATATATCTATATATATGATATGATATATATATATATATATATATTTGTATATATATATACACACACACACATACACATACACACACATACATCATCACATACCATACTACATACACACATACTACATACACATATATATATTTATTTATTTATTTATTTTTTTTTTTTATGAAAAAATTCTCGCAAAGTGAAGATGTTCAGTCATGTATGCTAGAATTCCCCTCAACCTGAGGCTAAGGCCGTGATTGTAGGGTAGAAATACGGTTAGTCCGTCAATCCCGCAGGAGAGAGAGAGACGTAACCTACCGCGCATGGCAGACAATCAGATGGAACTGAGCACTGGCATTACGCATTAGTGACAGCAGACTCAGAGAACATTCGTCGTTCTCGCACTGCTCTGCCTGAGTTGCCACCTACACCATTCTACGAATGAATAGGTTTACTATCATTATAGAGCAGAAACCAAAATCCATCAAACTGGTATATTTAAGCGAAACTGAATTTGCTAAATATAAAAGGCTAACTTGGTATTGTCATAACAATACCTTAAATGTTTAAAAATAGGGAAACCGGCAACCCCTGAATAGTTGCAGGGAGAACCGATTAAATTTAATAAGAATAATCGTACTCTCGGTTGTCCTCCGTAGGAGTACTATGGTATGAGTATATAACTTGAACCATACAACCGCTTGATAGTAATATGACGTAAGGGCAAAAATAATATTACTATGATACAACAACGCTTGTTCACCTTTACCCGGCAGATATATATATATATGTAATAAATACATTATTTCATATTACAGTATCTGTAAATAAAAACCCATGACCTGAGGTCATGGCATTAGGAGGGTCCTACGTGACCAATGCAGATCTAGATTACGTTATGCAGTAGCCTGGTTTAGCTCTGTACATTGTCAACATTTTACAGTAATGATAACTTTGCACAACAACTTCCATGGGAAGCGGTTGACCTGTTAACCTATGCCGGAAACTTGTAACTTCTGAGCCGGCGGACTACGTATGTTTTTATATGAATCGCTGAGATAGCTAATGTTCCGCTATCGACGTGATGCTTTAGAATGGCAGTTCCGTGCCAGCATTCAAACATATCGGTCTCCCGACCGATCTGCATCTCTTAGTATGGAGTTACAGAATAAAGTTGTTATATCTGTTCAACTTATCTGTTTGAATCCTCTCCTTTAGTTAAGAAGAACCACTCTACTAAGATATCACAAGGAGATGGAAGGAACCAGAAATACTTACGAATGACAGTCGTAAGGAGAAACAAAAAAAAGTCTTTCGCAAAAGCAAAGAGACTTAGACTGGTGGCAGCTAAAGACGAAGAATAAAATTAACAAGACCCATATCAGCCGACCGAAGATCTACAAGAACCAACTTCCGCCTTCGAAATCAAAACTAAACAGAGGAAACGGGATCTTCAATCAACGCAACATTTTATGAAGACGAAGATATGTCCTTCATCGAGAAGAATACAAGCATCAACAACGACGTTTGAGTGACTGTTGTCACTTATCTTCGAGAATCAACACCGGACGAGAGCAGCATCGAACATCAACAGAAAGAAGAAAACACACAAAGGAAACATCGCGCGAGATCAAGCAAGGACGCAAAGAGTAGAGCAAGAGGAAGTACGTAATGCAAGGACGGAGGCTGTGACGTCATCAATCTTGGACTTCTTCATGCATCGTGCGCCTGAGAGAAGACCGTGACGTCATCACGACTTCCGACGTGAGACGACAGGAACTGAGACGTCATCCCATGTCAACAATCCTTCACCATATAATCTGGAGCTAAGTACCATTTTATCTATTCAGGTTCTTTCCTCAGTGAAGTGTTGTTTCATCAGGAGTCGAATCGTCCAGTATTTTTTTCTCGGGGGTGAGTTGTTCGCCATCTTAATCTTCCTTCATTACAGAATCAATCTTCAACTACGAGTTCTCGTCCTCGCCCGCAGATTATTTTTTTTCTCTTCTCATTGTTGCTAATCGTTTCTTGCAGGAATTCTCCGTATAATATTTTATCAAATTATCTGTATTTTTGTATCTTTGGGGGATTTTCCTATTATTATAACACATTTATACAGTACATTGCATATGCGTTTACGTAGTGGTCGAGTGTACTCTTATAGATATTTTGATAGGATCGCAAGGAATAGAAGTGATAAGAAAAAAGTAAAAGTGGAAATGGCAACTACTCCGGCTGGCAACCCCAATGTGGTGACTCTCGTGAGCGCGAGGTCAGCAATTGTCCCTTTTCAAGGTCGGGTCAATGGGTTTCCTGCCTCAAAATGTTGAGGCATGGATCTCATCGTAGACGCTCATTTAAATGCAAAAAGCATCACAGACCCAGCAGTACAATTACAGGAGGCCAAAAGCTTCATAGACTTTGCTAAAGGAAGACGCGTGCTTATCTAAGGGGTGTTTCTTTCCAAGAGGCGCTTACATGGGACGAGTTCAAAATCAGATTACGTGCCGTGTATGGGGGTGAAGAGGCTTTAGATGTAGTATTGGCATTGAGAAATATCCTTAACCAAGCCTCCATGACTCAGCTTAATGTTGTCGAGAGGGCGGCGCTAATTGCCGACCGGCTAAATGAATATCAAGTTAGTTTAAGTAACTCCGGGTGGGTTACGAGTGCCAAAATCAACGTGAAAGATTTTATCCGTTTGATTTACCTTACGAGTATCACTGCAATGTTGCCTGAAGCGTTAGTGCGGTGTTTTGACAAAAATTGCAGCCCAACAGTACGGAATTAGATGTGTATAAACAAATCAAAAAACACATGTCTAAATGTACCGACCTAGATCCTTCGCTCATTCAAGTTTTTGCAAAAAAATGAGAAACAAGCCACAACAAGTAAACGTGGTACCTTCAAATAATAATCAAGTTGCAGGGATGGTTTGTTATAACTGTAAACGACCAGGTCACATGATTTCAGACTGTCGGACGCGTTTTTGTTCAATACATAATAGTTCCACTCATTCATATAATCGTTGCTACTCAAGGAATCAACAGCAGAATGCTACAAACACGCAACCAGTTGCCGGTGCAAATAAAAAGAAGGGTCCTCAGTACTATAAAAAGAAACAACCAAACGGAAATTCTGCACAACAGCAGAAACAAACAAATCGTGCTTCAGGTACCTCTGTTCCTGGGCCGTCTAGCCAGAACTTGCAAGGGCAAGCGAATTTTCAAGGTGTGATAAACAAAACAAATACCACGTAGTTCACTCCAAGGGGGAGAGGGCGATGTTGGGTCATCAATATCAACATCTTTTGTATCAAATAATCAGTTTAATCATTTATCATATCATTGTGAGGCAATTGATTTTCCTATGAAACACACGGCCGAATCCAAAAAAATCTGTGCAGGTTCCCGTAGATTTGCAACAAATTCATGCAATTATTAGTCAAAACGAGTTGCGACCAACCTTACATGCAGTAAATTTGGACCATAAGTCATTCACTTTCTTTGATTCTGGTAGTCCATGTAATATCATGGATTTAAGGACTCATCATTTACTCTTTTCAAATTTCCCTATAGAGAAGTCCGGATAAGGCTCTCAGGCATAGGGAATAATGAATTAAATGTGGTAGGAGTAACTCATGTACAGTACAAGGTCGGTAAGCGCACGTTTGCCGATACCTTTATCGTTGTACAAAACATTAATATGTATCCCGCAGTAATTATCGGATACCCGTCTATGGGCACTCAAAATATTATCTTAGCACCTGCAAACACGGCGTGTATATCAAAGGGCAATTCTATAAGTCTTCTAATACCCTAAAATCAGTTTTAGATAATAAAGAGACAGACAGAGTTGTCACTTACATTAAAGAACCAATCACCTGTCTCATGAACCAAGAAATAATACATGCAACCCAACAGAAACTCTCGCTCGCCCGTAATATCAGCTTGCACGCAAACTCTCGAGCCTAACGTAACTTCGAACACATTAGTGCGTGTAAAGAGAACCTTGCCAGGATCTGAAACGTTAATCCTTTCCGAAACTCTGAAAACACACGGATTATCCGTCACACAAGCCATTTATACAGTCGGCTCACAACAACAATGTCACATCGAAGTCTGTAATCATTTGAATACCACTTTAGTAATCCACAAAAATCAACATATCTTGGATGCAGAAGTTTATAAACATCACATTCTTACCGTAGCTGAGATAAATCACGCTCAATCAGTTGCGGATGAATCCCTGTTGCAATCTATAAAGAACAAATTCAATAAGGACATTCAAGAAGAAGAAATTCAGCAGAAATTTTTGAATCTTTTAACTAAATATCATGATGTTTTTTCCACTACGGATGGAACCTTAGGAAAAAACGGATGTCATCGAGCAGCAAATAAGCTCAAGGGGACAAACAGAAAGTAATCTATGTTACCTTCTTAAATACCGACTTCCTATGAAATTTCAGAATGAGATAACAGAGGAAGTAGGTAAAATGCTAAAGGAAGGAGTCATTAGGAAATCAAACAGCCCTTATAATTTTCCGTTAATAGTAGTTACCGAAAAAAAAGATCGAACTTGGCGGAATTGATGCGTCGATTTTCGTCGTTTAAATGAAGAAACAATCCCTGACAGATTCCCAGTACCATGTACTGATGATATCCTATCTCTACTAGGCCAGAACAAATATTTTACCAGCTTAGACCTACTAAAGGGATTTCATCAGATTCCGTTGGAACAAGAGAGTATCCCATACACTGCCTTCAGCACAGCCAGGGGACATTATGAATTTTTGCGTATGCCTTTTGGTTTACGTTGTGCTCCCATAACTTTTACTCGTATGATAAACATTGTGTTTGGAGACTTGTTAGGAGATATCCTACATGCCTACATGGACGACCTATAATCTTTTCCAATACATTAGAAGAACATTACGTAAATTAGAGTTAGTGGTACAAAGACTAAGGCAGCATAATTTAAGGGTAAAGATAAGTAAGTGTGAATTTTTTAAAACAGAACTAGTCTATTTAGGTTTCACGGTTTCTAGTGAAGGTCTTAAAGTAGTCCATGATAAGGTATCGGCTATCCGTAACTTTCCGATACCTACTAACGTCAAGGGAATACAGCAATTTTTAGGATGTAGCGGATACTACAGGAGGTTTATTAGAAACTACTCCATAATAGCCGCCTCTCCCCTAAACCGATCTTATAAAAAAGGGCGTAGATTTCATATGGTCTGAAATTCATCAACAGGCGTTCGATAAATTGAAAGATGAACTGTGTAGTTCTCCTATCTTGAAATTTCCTGACTTCGGTAAGGAATTTTTCATAGCAACAGATGCCTCAGACCTAGGAGTAGGTGGGGTATTGCTTCAACAATAAGATAAACAGTTTTTTCCCTATAGCTTTTATTCACGTAAACGAGACCTTCGAAAGTAAATATGCAGAATAGACAAGGAAGGGCTCGCTATTGTTATTCACTCGTGCATTTTAAAATTCATAATATACGGTTATCCCGTCAAGGTTCTCACTGATCATAAGCCCCTAACCGACTTCTTTAAAGGCTTTAGTCACAGCCCTAAGCGAACTCGGTGGCACATGATCATCCAGGACTTTGGCGCGAGGATCGGGTATTTACCTGGGAAAGCAAATATCATTGCTGACGCATTATCACGCAACCCCTCTTCATCTTGTACCGAGCCATTAGCTGAATTAATAGATATCTCAATCTCCACGCCCATTGTTAAAACTATATCTGAACAGGAAGATCTGGGCTGGAGTGCTGAACTATTACAGACAGAACAAAGAAAAGATCCGCAAATAGAAAAAATCATCATTGCGTTAAACGGAAATCCGAAGGAAAAGGAATACATAAAGTATAAGCAGCAGAATTATATAATCAAGGATAATATCCTGTGTAGATCCGTGACGAGGAAAACCCGCAACACACCACAGTTGAATAACAACCAGGTGGTGGTACCTATCTCACTCATACCCACTGTCTTAAAAATGGTTGCATGAAAATCCACTGCATGGGCACCCGGGTTATTCCTTAATGTCACAGAAAGCCAAATCCTTATTTTATTGGCATACGATGCTTACAGATATAAAAAAGCACATAGCAAATTGTCGCACTTGTCAAGAATACAAAGGGCACACGAAGACACCTGTCAGCCTAGGGGCTTCACCCCGTGCCAAATCAACCCTTTGAAAGAGTACATTTAGATTTATTAACAGGATTTTACGAGTCAGACAGAGGAAATAAGCACCTCCTAGTAATCATAGATGCTTTGACTCGATATACAGAACTTATAGCGCTTAAAACAAAAATCACGGTCGAGTGCGCTAGAAAGTTTTACGAGTGCTACATTTGTAAACATGGAATTCCACACACCATTATATCAGACTCGGGCGGGGAGTTCAATAATCATTTCCTTAACTCCTTGTGCGAATTCCTTTGTATAAAGAAAATCAATACCATGATCTATCACCCAGAGTCTAATGGGCTAGTGGAAAGGGCAACTCGTAAGGTTTTAAACATTTTAAGGGTCACCTTAGGGGGGCAGACCCCAACTGGGACATTGCCATACCTGCGGTACTAAGCACACTAATCATCGTATCATGTGTCTATTAAAATGACACCGCACGAGGCACTGTACGGTATCCCGGCTAGAACACCTTTCCACATACTAACGCCTACAACTAATTTATCAAATCCTCTAAAGGATGTTATGGATGCAAGCATAAGTCGATATAATACACTTCGTAAGAATCTAGAAGAAGCACAAATAATAATGAAAAAAATCATGATAAAATAGCTAAGCCAACTAGAACATATGCCGTGGGCGATCAGGTATACATACAAGTATACGTACGTAAAGGTTTAAATTATAAACTGACACCTAAGTTTGAAGGCCCGTTTAACATTTTAGAAAATTTAACGGCTAATAGATTTAGGGTTCAAAATGTATCCAAACCCACTGATGTGAGAATAGTTCCATTGGCACATATCAGAATCTAAGAAAGGTAGATGGAGTGAGGGAAAAAATGGTTGTATTTATGAAACTTGTATAATAATTTATATATATATCTATTAATCATATTTGTATGTAAACCTATTCTTTTACGCGAGTTATTACATATGTTTTACTCATTGCAGGTTTCAAAAATGAATCTGTTATTGTTAGGAGTGATATTGTGTATTCAGACATCTTTGTTGTATGGAAAGGAGCGCTGGACGAAAGAAATAGAATTTAATCATGGCTCGATTATCGAGAGAACAGACGATGTATTCATCGTGTCAAGTAATATAGTCATAGAAGTAGATATGCACGCTATATTTTTGCCTGAAGATGACGTCCTTAACTTAAAGAATGACCTGATGAGGTTTGCTATTTCGCTTAAGGAAATGCATGAACGTAATTTTCATGCTAACTCAGAGATTTCGCTAGCTCAAACCCTAAGCGTCGCGGAAATGTTGTCTTATGACATACAAAATAAAACCGCCAAGGCAGAGGAACTTGCTCGTGACCTGCTGATGTGGTCTGTGCGGCACAATACTCTCGAACGCCGCAACCGCTTATTCTGGCTGGACTAAACATCTTAGGATCTGTTGCGAATCTAGACTTAGGAATTTCAAATCGCCTTAAGATAAATAATCAAAATAAAAGAATTGAGTTTTTGCAACACAAACCGAATTAGCTTTGTCCGAACTTCGCAGGTCAGGTTATCTTCAATCAATCAAATAATGAGTATCGTAAACGAACATTCAAATAATATCGATCAGGTCATGGAAGTTCAACATTTGCTGGCTACATTAGCTTACTATAGTTCGAAAATAGATCATATCCGTGTGAAAATATCACATTTTATTGAGAAATCAAAAGATTATGTAGAAGCTATTACGTTAGCGACAAAGGGTGTGTTATCTCACACTCATGCCTATTAAAGATCTGACGTTAACTTTGGAAAACGGACGGGAGAAACTAGGTTATATTCCTTTATTAGACGCCCATAAAGTAGAGTTCTATTATAGCCTAATATCAGTCAGCGTTGAAAATTATAGAATTATGATCACAATACCTTTTGATTCTTCCGATGCTTGGCAATCATACAAAATAGCACCGTTTCCTACTTTCATGACGAATAACTCAAGTCCAGTAATAATCCAATTTGACGGGGCATGTACTGATTTCTTCTGATAGAAATCATTTTACAGTCATAAAGACTTAGATAAACTCACTCACTGTTCAGAAGCCATGAATAATAAAATTTGTACAGCTGACTCTTTTGAATTCTATCCTATGTCAACGGATTCATGTGAGTTAGGCATAGTACTAAACGGCTCTCTCTCTCATACAAGCGAAGGTTGTCTGGGAAACTTTATCCCTTTTACAGTAATAAATTCAATTACAGGATGAATAATGGTTCCTGGATCCGTTACGATAAAGCCGGATTCAACGTAGTATGTCCGGATGGGACCACCGCCCATTCCCCTATCTTTGTAGCAGCTGATGGTTGTACGGGGACATCTACAAACTACACCGTCAGAGGGGTCAACACGATAATACGTGAGAAGGCGTATTTTGCGAACTATACTTGGGCGTCTACAATCATCCCATTCACTACCTCTCCCATACAACGCGCGGGTGGCTCATCGTTTGACGCAACTGGCTGAGATGAACCACGCGTCACCGACTTATGCAGGTGGAGAAAATCTTCGTTACTACATTCTGCTGGCCGTGTTCAGCGTGACGGCCATATTGGTTATCGCCGTCAACAAAATCTTTGCTGGGCGTAGGCTGAGGCGTAAACAGAAGGATCTCCAAGGAAACGTATTGTCCCGTCTAGATGACGTACCCGTTAAACTCAAGTCGTTTGAGTTTAGGGCCCCCTGAAACTGGCCACTTCATTTTGTGCCTATGGGAAATTGTCTGGAATTGTGTTGTGTGTGAAAGCGGTCTGTATGCTGGCAATATGTAGGACAAGAAAGACTCACGCCTTTGCAATTTGAACAGTTAAAGTATCTCCCGGGCACCTAATAAAATATTATAGCCCAATATTATACATTAATATACTCCTAAAGGTATTTTTCGGGCACCTAATAAAATATACCAGCCCTATATATTGCATCTGTGCACAATTACACAGTTATACTATTATACCATTGTACAATTATATTTATCTATTACAAAGAGTGACAAGTACTCTTTAACAATTATCCATGATCATGCTATAATCTATGTAGTAACCACTATTCTTAATCAGGTTACCTATTATCATATTAATCATGTATACATGTTAATCTTTTGATTTTTACTTTTATTATTTTTGGGTACCTAATCATTATTATTACCGAACATGGATCTAGATTTTCCATGCATTTATCTTTGTTTATGAATATGTCAAAAAGGGTATGTAACAGAACCTTTTTATGCATTTAATCACTTATTATGTTTATACCTAAACATATGTTACGAGCACGCTCCTAAGAAACAATGTTTAAAGTAACTTTTGTTATTCAAGGCTTGAATAGGTAGCAGTCCGAGCCTAATGTAATAAATACATTATTTCATATTACAGTATCTGTAAATAAAAAACCCATGACCTGAGGTCATGGCATTAGGAGGGTCCTACGTGACCAATGCAGATCTAGATTACGTTATGCGCTGTCTGCAGTAGCCTGGTTTAGCTCTGTACATTGTCAACATTTTACAGTAATGATAACTTTGCACAACAACTTCCATGGGAAGCGGTTGACCTGTTAACCTACGCCGGAAACTTGTAACTTCCGAGCCGGCGGACTACGTATGTTTTTATATGAATAGCTGAGATAGCTAATGTTCCGCTATCGACGTGATGCTTTAGAATGGCAGTTCCGTGCCAGCATTCAAACATATCGGTCTCCCGACCGATCTGCATCTCTTAGTATGGAGTTACAGAATAAAGTTGTTATATCTGTTCAACTTATCTGTTTGAATCCTCTCCTTTAGTTAAGAAGAACCACTCTACTAAGATATCACAAGGAGATGGAAGGAACCAGAAATACTTACGAATGACAGTCGTAAGGAGAAACAAAAAAAAAGTCTTTCGCAAAAGCGAAGAGACTTAGATATACATATATCTGACTGGTAAGTTTTATGAACAAACGTAGAGTATTTTAGACACTTGGACAGCTACCTCCCTACTACATTCTGCCTCGCCGAGGTAGGGAGAGCCATCACGCGGTAGTGTTTTGTCAATGAGAAATTATACGCTTACGCGATAGAATGAACACTCATGGCATTATCACTATACTTCACTACACTACTAAAACTTTCCAATGCAAACATGATTCCAGGCTAAGCAAAGATTTAAGAATCACAGATAGGGTATCACCCTCCAAAGACACTATTGTAGGGCCCGAAGGCATCACAGGTCTTTGGAGGGATAAATTCTACTGGACGGGTAACTTGTGTTACACGCCTGGAGGAAGACCTCCTTACACTATCACGTTCTAGTTTACGTTCCTATGATTCATAAGCCTTCCACGCAGAATCAGACATATTTTCACACTCGTTGCAGCGGTCATCAAACATACAAACATGTTTCCTACAATTCGTGCACACTGTATGAGGGTCTACCGAAGTTTTCGGTAGCCTAACATGACAATTTGTCCAAAATTGCATTTTTCCTAACTATACAAACCTGAGGTCCTTTTACAATAGGAAGGTACTAGCGGCAGCTGGATAGGTCGTAAGCTTTCGAACAAGGGGTTCGGTAGTTAACTGCTTGTCCGATAAGCGCGCGCGCGCGCGACTGGGAGGTGTGTGTAAAACAAATCACTTTTGCTTTTGGCCCAAGCAAAAACTGCAGAGTGAGGGGTGGCATGAGGTGGGACTATGTGTAAAAGGACCTCAGGTTTGTATAGTTAGGAAAAATGCAATTTTGGACAAATTGTCATTTGTTCCGACACGGCATACAAACCTTCGGTCCTTTTACAATACGGAAGACTCACTTCTTGGTGGGAGGAATCTGAGTCTTTTGTGAACGACTGGTGTTCGCCCAACCTTGGAAGTCTCCCTGGTCGTAAGAGCGAGGGAGGGATCCAAGCCATCTGTCCGATTGATCGGGGTGTGCACCGCAGGATCAATGGTCAGACCTCTGGACCGAGTACTAAGAGAGAGGCAAGCGTATCTCTTCGTACCAGCAATGTAAGAACTTGTTCCTGTACAGGAGCAAATATAAAGTCATGGGTTTGACTCTTGTAGGCATCCACTTCCCCCCCCTTCCCCCCCCGTAGGAGGAAGTGGTGGATATTCTGCTCCTATCCCTAGTGAAAGGGATAGGATGGGGCTCTGTCATATAGCTCACCTGCATCTCGTCCTCATCCAGCGTAGTGACGACCGTGGCCCTCTGCCCACAGGTAGAGGAGGAGGAAAAGAATGGGGAAGAGGAGCCAGTCACTCACTCACTCACACATCCATCCACACAGTCACACCAGGCACTCGATGCTGTTTCAGCCTGCGAGGGTCTGGGTTAGCTACACAACTTGTTGAGCAGCCACCACGGGTCCCAAGGAAAAGGTATCCAAGGACCTGTGGGCAATATCCCGAAGGTAGAAGGACGTAAAGGTTAGTCTGGTTAGACCAGACCCCTGCCTTCAGGACCTGCGCCACGGAGAAGTTCTTACGAAACGCCAACGAGGGGCCAATACTTCTGACTTCGTGAGCTCTCGGACGGGACGTACGGATGTCGTCACTACCATCAGCCTCATACGCCCTCCTGATGACCTCACGCAGCCAGAATGAAAGAGTGTTCTTGGATACTTCTTTCTTGGTTACCCCGGTGCTAACGAAGAGGCGTCGACACTCAGGCCTGAGGTGTACCAGTTTTCTTCAGATAGCGCCGTAGCGCCCTCACAGGACAAAGCAGCATCTCATCCGCATCATTATCGGTGAAGTCCATTAGGGAGGGAATCGTGAAGGACTCGAACCTGTCGTCAGGGACCGACGGTTTCTGAGTCTTCGCAACGAAGTTCGGGACGAAATCGAGCGTCACAGATCCCCATCCCCTGGAGTGTCGTACATCATAGGAAAGACCATGAAGTTCCCCTACTCTCTTCGCCGATGCCAGGGCCAGCAAGAAGAGGGTCTTGAGGGTCAGATCCCTGTCTGACGACTCTCGGAGTGGCTCGAACGGCGTTCGAGTCAAACTCCTAAGGACGAGAGTCACATCCCCGCAGGGGGCCTGAGTTCCCTGGGTGGGCAAGACCTTTCGAAGCTCCTCATAAGCAAGGAGATCTCGAACGAGTTCGAGATGTCCAATCCCCGTCAGTTTTCAGGACGAGAGCCAGGGCTGGCTCTGTATTCCTTTGACTGTGGGGACTGAGAGGAGCTTCTCTCGGCGAACGAAACACGAGGAAATCCGCTACCTGCTGAAGAGTGGCTCTGAGAGGAGATAGACCCCGTCTACGACACCAACCACAGAAGACGGCCCACTTCCCCTGGTACACAGCTGCAGAGGACTGACGGACATTTCCAGCCATCTCTGTTGCTGCGCTACGAGAAAAGCCTCTCGTTCGCAAGAGATGGTGGATAACAGCCAGCCGTGGAAGTCGTAGGGACTGGACTGCTCGGTGGTACTGCTCGACGTGTGGCTGGGCGAGAAGGTTGTGCCAAGGGGGCATCTCTCTCGGTTCTCCTGCGAGAAGAGCCAGCAGGTCCGGATACCAAATGGCCTGTGGCCATTTGGGAGCCACCAGGATCATCCTGAGATTCGGGGTGACCAGTGCTCGACTGATCACCTTGCGAATCAGGCTGAACGGGGGACAAAGGCATAGACGAAGAGGTTGTCCCACGGGTGTTGGAGAGCGTCCTCTGCAGCTGCCCATGGGTCCGGCACGGCTGAGAAGAAACCTGAAGTTTTCTGTTGTGCCGGGTGGCGAACAGATCCACGACTGGTCGCCCCCACAGGTCGAAGAGCCCTTTCCGCAAACGTCCTGGCTGTAGAGACCACTCGGTCCCTATCACCTGACCCGACGGCTGAGCGTGTCTGCTACTACATTCCTCTTCCCTGGAATGTAGCGTGCCGACAGCTCTATTGAGTGTGCCTCGGCCCCACTCGTGCACCTGCCGAGTCAACTGGCGTTACAACGGGAGAGACACTAGGCCCCCCTGTTTGTTGACGTAGGCCACTACCGTGTGTTGTCGCACATCAACACCACTGAGTGTCCCATCAAGCGGTCCTGGAACTCTTGGAGAGCGAGAAACGCTGCCTTGAGTTCCAGTACATTGATGTGAAGGTGCTTGTCGTTCTCGTCCCACAGTCCTGAAGTCAGCAACTCCTCCAGGTGTGCGCCCCATCCCTCGGTCGATGCGTCTGAGAACAGCTGCATGTCCGGGGGGGGAGTGCGCGAGGCACTCCTCTTAAGAGGTTCCTGTTGTCCAGCCCAGGCTAGGTCCTGCCTCACCTCCGGTGGGTCAGTGACACTGGAAAGCTTGGGGGATCCGTCGCCTGTGACCAACTCTCCTTTAGTCTCCACTGAAGAGACCGCAGGTGAAGACGCCCGTGAGGGACTAACTTCTCGAGTGACGACAGGTGTCCGATCACGACTTGCCATCGCTGAGCTACCTGTTCCTGCCGAGACAGGAACTGGTTGGCTGCCTCCCTGAATCTGCTGATCCGCGAGTCTGCGGGGAAGACTCGCCTGCTACCGTGTCGATCAGCATACCCAAGTACTTCATCCTCTGCTTGGGCTTGAGATCGGACTTTTCGAAGTTCACAACGATCCCCAGATCGCGACAGAACTCGAGCAGTCGATCCCTGTCCTGTAGCAACTGCGAGCGGGGAGCTCGCCAGGACTAACCAATCGTCGAGATACCTCATCAGACGTATCCCGTGCGAATGGGCCCAAGCAGACACCGAGTGAACACTCGCGTGAACACCTGTGGGGCGGTTGAGAGACCGAAGCAAAGTGCCCTGAATTGGTACACCGTCCCGTCGAGGATGAAGCGGAGGTACTTTCTGGAGGACTGATGAATTGGGTATTTGGAAATACGCATCCTTCAAGTCCATGAAGCATGAAATCGTTCTCCCTGATGGAGTCGAGCACGAACGTGCCGTCTCCATCGTGAACCGGGTCTGGCGAACAAACCGGTTCAGAGGAGAGAGATCTATCACCGGGCGCCAGCCTCCCGTAGACTTTTCCACCAGGAAGAGTCGACTGTAAAAGCCCGGTGACTGATCCGTGACGATTTCTACAGCTCTCTTGCTCAGCATGGTCTTGATCTCCTGTCTCAATGCCTACGTCCTTCGATGACCCTGGAACGTACGACTGCTGTTGGACCGGGTTGGAGGTGAGGGGTGGCCGAGATTCGAAGGGTAATAGATATCCCTCCCGAAGGACATCATACAATCCATTTTGGTCTCCGCGCGGTGCGCTGCCAAGTTGCCCAATGGCTGGCCAGGCACCCCCCCACTTCCGGCAGCAGGTGAGGGGGAACGCCGTCCCTAGCGTTTCCCCCTTTCTTCGACTTCTTCCCAGAGCCACCTCGGAGAAGGAGGGCTGGGAGGAGGGCTGGTTACGGCTCCCCTTTGTAGAAGTCGAAGAAGACAGAGTCTTCCCGGGGCTTCGACGCGACTACCGTCTTAGACCACCGAGGAAAAAAAGCGCTAGCCGAGCTCTTTGGCTTGGCCGCAGTCCGAGGCTGCCCAGAAGCCTTCGAGACTGCCTGGTGAACCAGACGGTCACTGTCGTCAGTGCGCCGTCTGTCCACCGCAGCGTCCACCATCTCTCCTGGGAAGAGAGACGTGGAACTCCGTAAAGGTCCGTTGCGGAGTCCAATGCCGCTTCAACGCCCAGCCGCCCTGGAAACTCGAGTAAGGACAGCGTCCCTACGTCGGAGAACCAGGTTGGCCCACAGGTTCACCGTCTGGTGGGCAAGAAGGAGATGGCTCTTCCCCCAGACTGGCAAAGTCTCCTAAAGGCCGAGTCATCTTCGGAGAAATTCCCCCGGAGTTGGCTGCGACCTTAGATACTGTGAGGGACCACAGATCTAACCAGGAGACGGCCTGGAAAGCTACCATGGCAGTAGATTCCAGGCCGAGTGCCTCTTGCTGCGAGAACCATAGGTTCTCGGACAGGAGCTGCTGCAGAGACACACCCGGAGTCAGGCCTTGGATAACCTCCGGGTTCACGTACCGTTTGGGCGGCATCGGGTCCTCAGATGGCACGTAAAAACGCCGCTGTCGCAGCAGAGGGAGGTGGAAGCAGCTTGCTCGACCTGCCAGACTTGAGAGAACCGTCTTGTCCGGAGACAAGAGATTCTACCTGGTCCAGCACTGAGTCGGCAAGCTCGGAACGCGGCAAACCCACCGTCGGTCTGGGTTCCCTCTTCGGGCCCCAGAACGACTCGAGCCGGGACGTGGGCTCGGATGGTGGGAGCGGCGATCCTTCCGCGAGGTCGTTGTGCTAACGAATCAGCGCAATTACCTCGGCAAAGTTCCTCTGGATCTCAGGAGTGACTGCATCCTGCGGAGTAGGACCATCCAGTCCCTTGAACAGGAGCATCTCCCGAGACCCTCCCCCCTCGAGTGGGGGGGAACAGCGACAGACCCCTCTCGGGTCCCTCCAGCCACTTGTGCATACGACCTGGCCGGTCCGAGAACCGTGCCTGGTACGTAGGACGTCGTGGTGGGATCCTGAGGGGCGCACCCCTCACGATCACTCCTCAATACCTCGCCCCTCCCGGTGTAACCCGAGGAGGTTGAAGGTATGGGAGAGGCAGACCTAACGCTCCCTCCTCGCTCGCTGGTAGAACCAGTGGGCTTGGAAGACTGCAGGCGATCGTCAACCCGCGGTGGCGATCGAGCTGCAGGCCTAGTCGAGCCGTCTCGCTGTGGAGAACGGCTGGACTGAGAACAGCGCCCCGGTCTCGTGTGTCAGAAGAAGCTGGTGCTGGTCGCCGTACCCGATCGCTCTCTATGAGAGTGACGGTCAGGCGAC
Source organism: Macrobrachium nipponense (assembly GCF_015104395.2). Taxonomy (NCBI): domain Eukaryota; kingdom Metazoa; phylum Arthropoda; class Malacostraca; order Decapoda; family Palaemonidae; genus Macrobrachium; species Macrobrachium nipponense. The sequence goes on from NC_087203.1 coordinate 39,630,571, forward strand.
CGGCGAGCTCCACTGTCACGGTGAGACCGGTGCGTATCCTCACGGCGCGTCACGTCGCTGGTACCAGCCGTGGCTGGTGCCGGCGAACGGGGGGACCTCTTCCCAGCCTCAAGGCCCAGTGTGTCCCGGTCGTGGACCGTCACGTCCGCCTCCCGGGTAGCCAGCTGCTCGCCGCGAGAGCGAGAGCTGGTCTGGTGAGAGTCGCGTGAGAGGCTGTCACAGTCTTCCGCTCCGTGCCGTGAACCTGACGCTGAGCTGGCTCAGAGGTCTGGTTCCTAGCTGCACGGTCGCTGGTAGGCGACCGTACACTCGGTACCTCTCGCGAACGAGAGGCCGAGACGGACCCTGCTGCCGTGGTCGAACCACTAACAGCAGGTGAGGAAGTGCCGGTGTTAGCCGGCACTCCTCTGGTCCCCGTAGTCTTCTTCCTTGCGGAAGAAGAGACGGGTCCTGCCCCCGAAGGAGCAGGGTGACCAGCGGAAGAACCCCCCGTCTCACCGGAGCGAGACGGGCCCTTAGAAGCTCCCGAAGGAGACTTCTTAGGGGGGGGGGAGGCGACCTTCTTCTTAGGCGGGGAGCCCTTTAGAAGAAGAGGGGAAGAGGCGGCAGACGACGACGACGACGAAGAAGACGATGGGGAACAAGACGAACGACGGACGAAGAAGACGATGAAGACGACGACGACACCTTCCTCCTCTTCTTCTTCTTCTTCGTCAACCTCCTCAGGACCGATGTCAGATCTGTCATCCAGGGCGGAGCCGGGGCTGCTGTTGCCGAAGCAACAGGGCCCGGACGCACCTGTCCGAACAGATCGGCATCGGGAGCAGCGGCGCCACGAACAGGAACAACGTCAGCAGGTGCAGGCATCACAGGAACAGCAGTGGAGACGGCAGGAGCAGGTACAGGAACGGCAGCAGTGGTCGGCAACATCACGTCCGTGGACAGCGGCTGGGCAGGTACGGCAGGCTGTACAGGCGGTCCAGGTGGACGGACCAGCGGCACAGACATCCTAGGTACTGGTGGGAGGTCCAGGGACGAGCTCTTCGGGCACACGAAGTCCGGTCGCGGCAGCACGGCAAACCCAGGCGGCGGCATCACACTCCCCCGTGGTACGGCGACTGGCCCCTGCACCGATGTTGTTGGTGTGACAGAGACCGCGTGCGGGGTGTACACCAGGTGAGGAGGTGAAGCATAGCCAGGCGTTGAAAGGGTCGTGGTGGTGGTCGTTACCGTAGCATGCGTGACCGCCACAGAGCCAGCGAGATGGTAGAGCAGCCCCTGGACACTCGGCACGCCCTGCAGACCCAACGATGCCCACACCTGTCCGAGGTCGTCCTTCGCGGCAACCGCACCTGAGGAAGCAAAGGTCGGGTGATTAGCAGGATCCTCTACCCGCTCGCGCGATGAGGACGAGCGGATAGAGGACCCAGAGTACAACTCGACATCGGGGTATCTAGCGCCCTCCTCCACACTCGACAGGTCGGGTGAGGAGAAGGACCTAGAAACCCCCCCCGAAGGGGAAGGCGCCAAACGTGGGAGCTGAGCGGGCGGCAGGAAAGAAGACGAAGTGTCCGTAACCAAAGGAGTCGCGGGAGAGCTTTCCGACGACTCCTTTGCAGGCCTTCGCTTCTTCCTACCTTCGTACAAGCCCCACTGCGCCTCCGACCAATTACAACACACTTCACAGGGCTCGGCTCGGGTGCATTCGCGTCCCCGACACCGAGCGCACAAAATATGTGGATCAATTTCAGGGAACGAGCGGAACTTACCGCATTTACGCCCTTCGGTACCCGGGCACAATCTCCGGGGGGTAGCGAGGCGTGGAGATTCCATGATTGATCAATAATTCACAATGGATGAAAAAAGAGGAAATGATTGTACTTACAATTATGATTCATACACAAACACAACCAAATACTCAATGAAAGCAAACGACGAGAAGCGGGCAGAGAGCGTCGAACACACACGTCCACTCGCTGTGAGGCCGAAAGCAAAAGTGATTTGTTTACCTCCCAGTCGCGCGCGCGCGCCTGTCGGACAAGCAGTTAACTACCGAACCCCTTGTTCGAAAGCTTACGACCTATCCAGCTGCCGCTAGTACCTTCCTATTGTAAAAGGACCGAAGGTTTGTATGCCGTGTCGGAACAACTTGCATTCTTCCACACAACATACTCTGGCCTAGTCGAACTAGATCCAGACATCGTAAGTTTAAGGAAAAATCAAGCCAAAATAAAAACAATCCACAATTAGCGTATGCCTAACCACCGATCCAAATCAAATAACCAAAAATCAATCGGGATACTCAAGTGACCAAAAGAGTTCCAAAATCCAATGACGGAGGTGCAGAAAACACTTGTTGTCTGCACCCGCGACAGAAAATATCTGACAGAAAATGGAAAGAGGTTCTTTTGGATTCCTTACGGACCTGCCTCCAGCACGGGAATCGGGTATAACAACCTACCTGACCAACTGCGTGGCTTGTACGAATCCCTGGTTCGCTTGATGCCGGGAATTTTGAAATTCTGTCGGACTTCGGAGAATACAGCTATATATATATCTGGCAGGTAAGATTCATGAACAAATTACTATTTCACTTAAAGATAATGCCAATTTTTTCATGAATATTGAAGGTAAATCCAGGAGTGAATTTCTTAAAGGATAGTGCTAATAATTAGAGGGTAAATCCAGTCATACAAATTTTGATCATTAACTGCAGTTGTAATTTTCCAATATAAAGCCAAAATATTAAAAATGTGATATTTATATTGAATATTTTAGCTGAAATTTTTTTTATTTTGAGCACAGAGGCTATACCCTTGGATAAAACTTCAACATCAGCAAATCACCAATTCACTGCTGGCAGAATGCTGCATGTTCAACTAACCATGATAAGTATATATCATATATCATATCTTTTCCCTCAAGTTGCGCATTTTTCTGAATAATTGGCAGAACTTAAATTCTGCCCAGTCTGGGGTATGTATAATTATACAGTATATAGACTGAACCATAAGGTTAGTAAATATAACATTTCTTAATTCTTTTCTTTCTGTTTCACCCACATTACACATACTGTATACATGTTTAATGACTAAAAGCTCGTTCTTACATAGTCAAACAAGAATTGTTTAAAACTTTATGCATGAGGGTCAAGTGGGCTCACAAAATCAATAATAATTTTACATTATTTTTTATATACTACAAATGAAAATTGGATAATAAGTATACGAGATATCCATTTAAAGAGGTTTATAAATACTGTAATTGCAAATGGCTTTAACAAACATACTTATCAAGAAGTAGTTTAATTTGAGTTACATTTCTACAATCCTGAATTCCAAATGGATGTGAACTTGGCTGAATGGACTAGGATGAGGAGCAAGTACTCAAGTCTGATGTAATGTGAACATAAGTGAAAGGAAAGAAACTCCTGAACATTTCCCTATGAGGAAAATCTCTTACCAAACTTTTATAAACAATGTCAATAAGTTTTCAAAGCCTTAGTGATAAGAATGGGCTAATCAGGTAAAATAATTCACAGGTTAAAGAGCATTTAGACACACAACTGAAAACTACCTATACTCACTTTTTTCCATCTGAGCCTTGAAAACTTAGTTTCTTGGGTTTGGTTTTTGTTGGCAATATTGAAATACTTCCATCCACAGATGCTATTGTGACAACCTGAAGAGAATCAAAGGTATCTTTCAATTACTGTACTAGGATATGAAAGTTTGAAAATTAAAGCATGGAACATAAGTAAAAATTATCACTATACATGTACATCCTTAGGTTTTTTTTATAATATCCTTAACAATAAGTACACTAAAGGATGGATTACTTGAAGTAAAAAAGATATTTCATTATATAAACAATTCTATAGACAAAGTTTCTATGCAGTAAAACACTGATAAAGAGGTTACAAACCTATGAAAGGGTATGCTCCCTAAAAGACATCTTGTCTATTTCCCTTTTCCCTGTGTTTTTGGTTATCACCACCATCTTTTATAAAACACTACATATCCTTAGACTTTGGGTTACACCAATCCTATTCACAAAGGCTGCTGCCTCCTTTTTCTTATATTCCCTACTCACCTCCTGCTTTTTCTTACATACTTATCAAGAAGTACTTCCTTACCCACTTACCACAAAACACTACCTAATGACCCTTTGGCCATATGGATAATCTTTACCACAGGGCTCCTAAGAGTTGGACCATTAAAGGATCTATTTTATTATGCTCCTCCACATACTTGTGCTTTTGTTGTACACACCCCAATAATCACATTTAAACCTTCTTCCATTTGAAAATAACCTATCCAATATAAGATGAAGGATTGAAAATAGCTAAGTTTTACTGTACGTGTCCAGATCACACTCCACTGTCCAACTACTAATGAAAACTCCCACATAACAAGAAAAGAAGAACAACTCCAAAAAATACAGTCTAAGCAACCACAAAAAAGAGAAAAGCAAACTCTTGGTGGCTTGTCACCAATGAGAAAAGACCAGCTAAAAGCAAAAGATACAAGACACTAAACTCAGTAAACCATTACAACTCATGTGAACACCTTCAGAATGTGTGAACAAGAAAATGCACACAAGAAAATGGATGAAACAGTAATATAAATGAAAAACTCTGTGTCAAGTAGATTTAAAGTTATGCCATAATTCACTAGTTATTCCTCTTATTGTGTCAAAAGCCTTTCAATATGCTGTTGCACACTTGATGAAGTTCTGTGTATTATATTAAAATCAGGAGTCTTTACTTCATAAACAAAGCTGCAGCTCAACAAACCTTTCTAATTTTACAATCAACACAATTCAAGAAATGATGATGATGAGTGGGTGCAACTGAGGCTTACTTCTTTTCTACATATTGTACTCGCCAAAATATCCAAAATAATACATTGATGTCGTATCAAAATTTCTGAACTAAGAATGTTGGCATATCGTTCCTCGATAATTTGGCACACCCTCATTCATAGTATCATACTACAAAGAATAAAATTATAATCACTGTTTCAAACATATTTCTGTACAACTCTAACTCTTGAGCTTTAGTACAGGAAAATCTGTTAACCTATTCCATATTTTATACCTAAAGAGAAAACATTAAATAATCCTAGTCTTTACTGAATGTAATACAGCACTATATATTACCTGCTGACAAGAAGAAACAACTCCAGGCATAGCAATTTTTGTAGACACCAAATTGGCTAATTTTGGGGATACATCACACATCTTAAGTGTAGATGATGCTCTACGATGAGCACGCTGCTGCAGCATCTGGTATCATTACATATATTATTATAACATTTTAATTTTAAAGACTATTCATCACCATCTTTGGCACATGTAACAATTATCATTAAGCAAGATCACTTTGTCATCTTGAGTATCTATTCATGAACAGTATAAAACACAAAACAACTTTATATACATACATACAGAAAGGAGTATGTACTGCATATATCAGTCATATACCTGGTGCAATTGTTTTAATCCTGAGAGTGCTGACTGTGGATCAAAGTAACTTTCAGGTTCTCTTAAGTTACTGAGGGCTGTAGATATCTGGGAACCGTATGTATCATGGAAATGACGTTCATGAGGAGTTTCTGGTGGTGTGGAAGTTATATCAGCCAGCTGGTCCAATACAAAAAGTAGCTGTGGGAAAATAAAATTCTCTGATCCAAAGATCATGGTAGAATAAATAATCTAAAAACCAATTATAAGTACAGACTATGTCTTCTAATCTGTGATCATATATCAGCTAGACAACCAAAGTCCAGAGAATGAGTAGATCATCAATCACAAAATATATAATAAAAATAAAATAAGAACAGTAAAAACTCACTGGCTTGAATATTATGTTGTACTTTTTCTTTATAAGCTGCGTCTTTTCTGTTTGACTTAACGATGAATTATTGTTCAGCCTTGCAATTTCAGCAGTCAGTTGATGACATTTTCGAGACATATCACTATGGTGCTGTGCTAATGTGCCAAGCCACAATTCATCCCAAAGCACAGTGATGCGTCTGAGTTCATGGACAAGCATCTGCACTTCACTGATACTGGAACCAATCTGTGAGCAAAATGAAAACAGTTAATGTACACCTACAAATGCAACATCTAATATCACACATACACTACCCAATCTGTGAAACAAATTAGTTGCCACTGATAAGACTACTATAAAAATTGACTTGTTTGAAAATATTAGCTTAAACTTTACATAAAATTCCAATAAATAAAAGTGACACAATATCTTAACTTATCATATCACCAAGATTAGGGCCTCTCTCTTACCATCCTCTTAATGCAAATCATAGTATAGTATCTAAATCGCTTATTTGTTATAACTAAAACCTAATAAAATAAGAAAATGGCATTCTGTATTCATAATTCCATTAGAATCATAATCATTCAATTACAGACAGAATTAGTCTTTGGAACCTACAATGAATCTTGGCCTACTTGCCTGCTTTGTCAAAGTGTTTACAAGATCTGAGAAACAGTTCCTCATAAGAGTCCGTCTTTCTTGTTCTTCTGTTGATTCTGAGAGAAGTTCTTCCTCCTCTTCCTCCTCCTCTTCGTCTTCATCAACTTGATCATACTCTTCTTCCTCCTCCTCCTCATCTTCTTCTTCATCACCTAGCACTTGTTTTATTTTCCTAACATGTCTCCCCTTATGTAGGTATTTTGCTAACATATCTGTAAATACCATATCAATAAACATTAGAAAGTGTTTCTACAAATAATAGCAGGCCTTTACTGAAACCAAAGGTAAATATTTATGCTTAAGTATGTCACAACACATCAACTTACTATTGGCAAACAGCAGAATTTAAAATAAACGTGAGGATTTTGCAAATAAATATGTAATAAGTAAAAAATGCAAGTAAGAGAAATTAAATAACTTCACAAGGAAGTCGTTGAAACAAACAATCCAAGGCACGTAGAAGCTGTGGTGCCAGCATGTTTATCATGGAGCTGAGTTACCTTTACAGCTCTAAAATATCGTAAGAAGCAAGTGTCACTCAATAGGTATTTTATCATAACAAAAAGAAGTGATTCAGACAAATCAAAGGTAAATGAAAGAAACGGGGAAAACACCAAAATGTAGTGAAAGAGAAAAATCTTCCTAGTCCAGCACACCGAACACTAGTTCAAGTAAGGATTTTTATTTTTTTATTATTGTATTGCCCTTGATTGTTTTTATACTTTATCAATATGTTAAATTTACTGTGAAATTCCCTTTTATTTTTTCAGGTGAATTGGTACTGCTTTTATGTACATACAGTAATGTTTTTTACTGTCTCTTCTTCTCTACTCAACAATACACACAATCCCTCCATCTCAAAAACTGCTGTGTGTCACCACACTCATGTATGATTTTGTTCATCTTTTAAGCTAAATCATTTCGAAATACCTAATTCTTTCATCTATTATGTTGAGTATGGTTATCATTACACTGAATGTACGTATATTGTAAAGGAAAAATCATGGTAATGCCGTTTTTCTCATAGGACACACTAGGCCATCGAGTACAAGTATAAGCTAGATAATCAGTCAGGTTGAAGAACGAGCATTTTTCGACAAACTATACAAAATTTTAGTTGAAAAACAGAATTTTCGACATGAGAAATGTTCAACAAACGAGGTACCACTGTATAGTGTATAAGATGCACAGATTACCCAGTCATTACTATGATGACATTGTGCATATATTTCTAAAAGGACTAAATGCATCACGTTGTCTTTAGACAAAAACAATAAAATGCAATGTCACAACTCCTACCTGTGAGGGTTGCTTGATTTGCTGTTACATTTCCTCCAGCTGAGCCTACAACTGCAGGGAAAACAATCAAATGGGGAAAATCTTCAGCCAACCGACATAACAGCTCTGAGATACTACCTCTAACATATGGCTCTGGATGGTTCAGTCTTGAAAACAGCTGAAAGGATATTTTTTTTTATTAACCAATATTTTAATACTACAGTAGTCTAAAGAAGGTAAATGACAGGATGACCACAATAAGAATACAGAGGACAAGAAAATTAAATGTGAACAAGAACTCGCATACCTATATTATAAGTTTCACCTATTGCAATATGCTGAAACCTCAAATCTTTTATTAAAATTTGAAATTCTAATCACATTTTGGGAAGTCATTTAATTTTTTCTTACCTATCCTTATACATTTAGCCAATTTCCTGAAAGACCACACAAGTCACCAACTACTGGAAATATATACAAAGCATTAATCAATATGAATTTGTTACCTGAGGAATAATGGTTTTCCATGGCCGAGTCGGAGTTTCAGCTAGGCCCTTTTCTAAGACTCCCCTTAGTTCAGAGGCATGTTTCACTATGAGCCTTAAAAGACGCAATGTTGCAATGGTGCACTGGTCTGCATGGCTTACACTGTGCTGTAAATCATCAAATAATTTAAGAATAATAGTCAAAAGGGATGAATTACAACAATATTATCTTTACCAATATATGTAAAAAACATAATTCATAACTTATACCTCACAGGACAGGTATAATGCTATGCTTCTACAATAAAGGACCTGAAAGAGTCTGAAAGAAAGTCATACTGCATACTCCACTGTCCAAGAAGATGAAATTTCTTACTGCTCTGTGTCAACTACCAACTGGAAGATCTGAGGTATGGGGGTGAAAGGGAGGAAGGCATGGACAATTGTGGTAATTGATAGGTTTGTATGAAAATCTGTTATACTGTAAAGCCAGTTCAGGATATAGACTGATTATTGTTTAACTTGAGCCTGGACTCAACAAGAAATGAAGAATAGTGTCTAGGATTTGCAGACACCCAAAAATGTGGGCTAAAATAAATAACTGGTTTGTAATGGAAAACAGGGTTTTGTTTTTATATAGTGTTAAATTTTGTAATACTACTTCACATAGATCATTATGTCTTACATCAAGCACAGGTATTGTCATATTTCAAACCCATTGCTATATCATGAAAGCTGACCATTACATAAAAGGTGTTACTGCTTTATTCCTACAAGTTATGCAGATTTATGACTAATTTTATCTCCATAATTACTGTATTAATGGTATTAATCTAAAGAATATTACTATATTTAATAACAACTATGTTATAGTAGGACTATCTACATAAAATGTTCACTGACAGAAGAAATGATTCTAAAAAATAACATTTTGCATTAACCCATCACATTTGTGTCATTAATTCAACTAAAAAAGGACTTTAATTACACTTCATGTGGTAACTGAATCAAATTCAGATCACTGCAACTTACTCCTTGGCTTATTTTGAGGAACCTAAAGTAAGCTCTAGCAGCCGTGGTGAGAACAGTATAATGTCTTTCTTGAATTGAAGAATGAACTTCTACCAACCGATTACTAATATCTGGAACCAAACTGCTACTTATTCCCCAGGCCTGTAGCGTTGACATTATGTGATTCCCCACCTGAAACCAAATAAAACCATTAAGTTATAAACTATATCTAAGATTAATAAAACTACTTTGTACATATGAACTATAAATACCTTGGTTCCATTGGCACTGATTCTTGTACAAACTAGAAATAAAACTGGGCTTTCACTACTCTATTAACCAGTACATGTAATTACTATTCTTGTTAAAGTTTAGCCAGTTTTGTTATACAAAGAATGTGATTTTCCTCTAGCGGATTCTTATGTCATATTCAAATACACTTCCGTCTTGTGTTGATCTTTGCTGTGATAGGCCACATCAGATGCTGGAAGCCTTGGGTTTAGTAGTATCTTTTCTTTTCACTCCCTCCCTGCTAATGGCTAACGTTCAGGAATGAGAAGAAAGAACGGGACACAAACAAGTGTTGAAAGTAGGTTTACAGATGTGAGAACAAAAACAAGTCAACAGAAGTTCCAAGGTCAAGTATAGAAAACAGACAGAACACTGACCTTCTCCATGAGAAGCATCACATTGCAATCTTCAGCATTTTCTTATTGTCACTACAACCGTATTCCCATGAGAGCTACTTGACTACCTTGTATTTTATTTTAAAACTAAGAACAAAAACTGTCACACAAAATTAATATCAATCACTGTGGGTGATTGCTTTGCTATCCCTTCTAATCTTTTAATCTTAAATATTAAAATATTTAAATTATATGTAACAAAATCTGCCTTCCTATGTAGTGCAATGAACTCATTTCCTTATAGAATTAATAAATTTAAATATCTTATAAAAGTTTTGCAGAGACAAAATGCTGGACTCTCAAGTGTGTTGCTGTGGTCTAAATATGCAGAAAAGATTAGACTATAGAATGGTAATATGTTTTCTTTGTCCCAGACACTTAGGAAATGTAGGAATGCAAGGAAGACCGGAGGAAAACAACAAAGGGTTTGTAGAGAAGATTATTTATTGTTTTGAAGCTGAGCAAATGGAACTGAAAAGGAACTATGGAAGAAAGTGATGCAATTTGGTGTTCTTAAAAGTCTGTTTAAACTTTTGCAAACTTTAAAAAGCCTTCCTAATTGTCTTGCCTATTTTAAGGTAAACGCATTGCAAGCATTTTGTTCTTTCTATGGACATCCACTCCTAAAATATACAACTCTTCACTCATTCTATGTACAGTGCTAGGAAGATCAATGGAAAAGTAACTACATAAATGTGAACTTGCCTGATGTGGACCTTGGACTTCTTCTAATCTTAGGTCTTCCTCATCATCATCTTCACTATCTTGTCCAGGTCTCCAGCTACTTAACAGCCCACACATTTCCTCAATTTTATCTTGGCCAATTGAAGAATCTACAGAGAGTATTTCCTGTACTCTGCTTTGGTCCTCTTTTGATAACTGCGTGGTGGCTTTACTATTATGCTCCAAGATTTTCCTTCCCCACCTAAGAAGCAATAATTATAGGTTGATTTACAAAATCCTAATCACTATGTGATAATCAACAAATGGTCAGATGCTATTGTACACTTTCCAATTTATCTGATATGTATATATGTCAAAAATGAATAAATTTCTTTGATGGAGTTGGTTTACAAAAATCTGAAACCAAACCCACAAAACTTTATATGCTTACTTACAATACCATCATAGGTTGTGACACTAAATCAATTATGGTATTGAACATTAAACAGCCTAATCATGAAAATGATTTACCACAATCATCATACCTGAAACACCACGAAGCCACATGGAACCAAACTTTAGGAAGAGTTGGGCACTGTGTAGCTGCTAAAGTTAATATATGTCCAATATTTTTCTCTAAGACTGGTAAAGTGGAGTGGCTGACATCAGCTAATGGTTGTAACTCTTCAGGTGAGTATTTCTTCATTTCCAAATACACTGAAATTAAATTTTAACATTAAATGTATCAATAATACTGCAAAATCATTCAAGTCAAAATGAAAAGCTAAACTCAAAAATGATTCTGAAAGACATAGTATATGTACTGCATACTTCATAGGAAGACCATCATGGATAATACTGTTTGGTAAAATCTACTCATTTTCAAAAAATATATATCATACAATATATTCTCTCATATAAAACACAACCAAGACTGAAGACTCATAGGCTTAGGAATAGACTAAGGACTCATAGGCAGAAGAATAATATCAAACATACCCTTGCAACTACTACTTCACAACTGTCCTAAGTCTCTTTCAACATTTGACATGTAAGCAATGATGGTCTTACCATGTAACCAAGTACACATTCACTCCCATCTTAAAGCTGGTGAGCAAGAAAGATAACAGAGAACAAAGACTACTACAGTGTGCTATAATAAACACAATACACCAATTTGTGGAAATACTAGAGATAAACCATGTTACTGTCTTTTAAAAATGCAAACCAGAAGGAACAAGGCACAATAGAAATAGTGTAAATTGTTTTGTTAACCTCATGATAAAAAGCAAATCAACAATGACAGCATAAAATAATGGGAGGGGAGAATGCACCTAATGGAAAAATATTATGAATGGAATTCTAAATAAGTGAAGCCTACAACTTGGCAGTGAACTAAACAAAAGGTAACTTTAGAAAAAGATTGACCAGCCTACAGCTAGTATGTAATACATGTACTTTAAAGCTCTCACAATTTGTCAAATATATAAAAAAATTGCAAGAAATTTAAAACTAACTCTAGAATTAAATTATCACAGCCCTAGTTGCTAATCTTTTAAATGAAGAAGAAAAACAGTACTTACATTACTTTTTAACAAACTACTATCCACAAAGGAGATAAATCACACAAGCACCCATTTAAGAAATCGAGGAGAGATCTCACTCATCACCTCATCATGTGAGCAAAATATTCCCTTAAGAATAATCATAATTAGCTCTAACATTTGGAGACTTCACAAGAAGAATTAAAAGGTTCTGTCACAACCAGATTCCCTGAACTGCAGCACCAACATGCAGTAAATGTTCGTCGCTGTGGATTTCCCAGTTCCAGAGGTCCTTTATTCCTCACATTGTTGGACTGTGGAACAGCCTCCCAAAGGAAGTTGGGCAATTGAAACTTCAGAAGTTCAAGTGAAGGTGCAATACATTACTACCATAATACTATTCTTGCATTTTAATACATTTTTATCTATCTGTTATTTAATTAATTTTTTTCAATAAGTGGTATCTCTTCTTTTTGTATTTCCCTTTACCTCCTCTTACTACTTCCCAATGAACTCCGTATTCTTTGAAAGCTTGAATTTCAAGTCAATGGACCCTATGGACTTGTTCCACATTAGGTTTCTACTACTACTACTACTACTACTACTACTACTACTACTACTACTACTACTACTACTACTACTACTACTACTAGCTGCCCTAGTCTCTGGAATCTTGTAAAGGACTACGGCGTGAGGGACGAAATAATATACATAAGCTCTTATTATGGAGAACACCTGTATTAAGCCAGGTAGTTCAGAGCCGAGGTTTGGACTGAAATACACTACCTTTATATAACTTATCCATCCAACACGGTACTTCACTGGAAGATCCATCCGGCACCATCATCAATCTTTTCTCATCTTGAGCCCACCACTTATTAAGGGTGATAATGGAACGTGCACAAAGATGTCCAGCTTCATTAGGGGGCAATTTCAGCAAAGCTGTATCTGTCTGTGCTAGTGCAGACAAACTTGGGTTCAAGCCAGCAACAACTCCTGCAAACACTGTGCAACCAAGGCTGACATTTCCTTTGCTGCAAAATATTAAATCATTAGAAATGACACCATATGTATTAAAGTCCTTTGTTATAGTGACCCCATATATCAATAGCATAGGAGATAAAAATTAACATCAACATTACAACCCTAAAACAACAAACAACCTAAAGACACTCAAAATAAAATACCAAATTTGTAACTAATTTGTATTTTTCATAACTAACAAACCTGAGGTCTTAACATTAGGATTTACTAGCGCCAAGCTGGAAACCAGTAGAATTAAAATTACACTTGTGAGATCCAGGGACTAATGGCATCTATACCAGGTCACGGGGCATGTATACCCAGAATGCCCACGGCTACCTGTGACCCATCAGTTATATTTCTAACCCAGTTTAGACTGCTAGAGGGGTGGTTCGAGGTGGGCCTTTAACTGTTAAGACCTCAGGTTTGTTAGTTATGAAAAATACAAATTAGTTACAAATTTGGTATTTGTTCATACACGAAACAAACCTTCGGTCTTAACATTAGGATAGACTTACTATTGGAGGGAGGTAAGTCTCTACAACTGACTGGGAGTTTGCCACCTTATCCATTTCCGAATATATAGGGAAATTCTAAGAGAATGGACAATGAACCTAGGACCAAAGATATAAGCGGATCTATTGGTTTCCTCCCACTGGGTGTAGATACCATTCTACTGTTTACTCTTGTCCCTTGCGACTGGATCCACCTTCACCCCTCTTTTCCTTATTATCCAGAGGGGTGTGTTGCTACTGAAAAGTATATCATCAGCTAAGATAGCTTCACAGTATGGCTGACCATCTCACCTGCATCTAGTCCGTTCCAGCACATGACGGTACTCTCCTTCATATTGCCCGTAGTTAAAGGAGTAGGAAGAAAGTAGTAAAGAAAAAAAAGACCAGTCATCCCATTCATTCTACTTTCATACCTTCATCTTAGACTAGACGCAAACTGACACCCCGCCAGGGGCACTGGATGAACTATATCACTTGTTGGGCCGCCACCACTGGACCCCAGGAAAAGGTGTCCAAGGATCTATGGGCAACATCTTTCAAATAAAATGAGGTGAAAGTTGTTTGGCGCTTCACACGCCAGCTTTCAGATTTTATCCACAGACATGTTCTTCTTAAATGCCAGGGAAGCACTCACACCCCTGATGTCATGAGCTCTAGCTCCCACCTGGCTATCTGACCCTCTGTCTTCTGCAGTATAAGCATCTCTGATCGTCTCCCTTAACCAAAATGATATTGTATTCTTGGACACTTCCTTCTTGTTCCGTCCTGTACTTACGAACAACCTCTGCACCCCCCGGCCTGAGGTGCCTTGTTTCTCTTTTAAGTACTCCTTAGTGCCCTGACGGGGCACAGGAGCATCTCAGCTTTGTCGTTGTCTACAAAGTCTGCCAAGGAAGGTATGGTAAAGGAGTCGAATCTGCCGTCTACTATTGTTGGATTTTGGGTCTTTGCCACGAATTCTGGGACAAACTCACACACCATTGATCTCCAACCTCTTGAGTGCTTTATGAGATATGAGAGGCCAATGTCGCTCCCCCACCCTTTTTGGTTGAAGCCAGGGCCAATAAGAAGACTGTTCTTCAGGGTCAGGCTCCTATCCGTGGACTGCCTTAGTGGTTCGTAGGGGGGTTTTGTCAGACTACTCAGTACCTTGGTCAGATCCCAATCTGGGGCTTTTAGCTCCTTTGGTGGGCATGACTGTTCAAAGCTCCTCATCAGCATGGCCAACTCCCATGAAGACGATATGTCCACTCCTTTCATTCGTAAGACTGAGGCTAGAGCAGCCCTGTACCCCTTCACTGCAGATACAGACATATGTTTTTATGTTCTGAGATATATCAGAAAGTCTGCTAACTGCTGAATAGTGGTACCGAGTGGAGACACGTTCCCTCTACGACACCAATCACAGTATGCTGACCACTTTCCTTGGTATACTGTCGCAGATGATTTTCTGATATTACCTGCCATCTGAGTTGCTGCTTTCTGCGAAAACCCTCGCTCTCGGAGGAGATACTTGCCAGTCTCCACCCGTGAAGCGATAGGGACTTCACCGACTGGTGGTACCTCTCCACGTGAGGCTGACACAGAAGGTTGCTCCATGGAGGTAACTCTCTTGGCACATCTACTAGGAGTTCCAGTAGGTCTGGAAACCACTCTGCTTTCGGCCATAACGGGGCTACCAGGGTCATCTTGAGGTTCTGAGACCGCATTACCCTGTTCAGAACCTGACGGATTAGACAAAATGGAGGAAATGCGTACACGTCCAGATTGTCCCAGGGTGTTGTAGCGCATCTTCGCTACTGCCTCTGCGTCCGGGACTACTGAACAATACACTTCCAACTTTTTGTTGTACCTGGTTGCGAATAGGTCTATGATCGGTCCTTCCCACAACATGAGCATCCTGTCCACTACCTGTTGGTGTAGGGACCACTCCGTTCCCAGAATCTGATCCCTGCGGCTCAACTTGTCGGCCACTATGTTTCTTTTTCCCGGAATATACCTGGCCTTGATGTCTACCAGGTTCTCTATAGCCCACTGGTGAAGTTGAACTGTCATCACATGTAACTGCCGAGAAACTAGGCCTCCTTGCTTGTTTATATAAGCTACTACTGTGGTGTTGTCTGACATCAATACCACTGAGTGTCCCTTTACTCTCTCCCTGAATTCTTGTAGAGCCAGGAAAGCTGCTTTCAACTCCAGCACGTTTATATGGAGTTCTCTGTCCTTGCAACTCCATTTTGCTGACACCATCAACTCCTCCATATGGGCTCCCCAGCCTTCTAGTGACGCATCCGAGAACAGGCAAGAGGTCCGGGGAGGATTGTTGAAGGGGGACACCCACTGTCAGATTGTCGTCGTCCACCCACCACAGCAAGTCTTTCCTCACTTCTGCCGACAAGGGAATTTGCTCGTACGGGTGATCTACTGTTGGTGACCAAAACTCCTTCATCCTCCATTGTAGACCGAAGGTGTAGCCTTCCTTGTGGTACTAGCTTCTCCAGGGAGGTTAGGATTCCCAGCACCACCTGCCACTGTCTTGCTGGCTGTGTCTGCTTTCCCAGAAAGGCATTCACCACTTGTTTGCATTTCTCTACTCTTTTGTCTGTCGGGAATACTTTGGCTTGTGTTGTGTCTATCACCATTCCAGATATTCCAAACGTTGACTTGGATCCAGCTGCGACTTCTGCTGATTCACCACAATACCTAGGCTGTGACAAAGCTGCAGGAGGGCCGCCCTGTCCCTGAGTAATTTCTCCCTGGACTTTGCTATCACCAGCCAATCGTCCAGATATCTTATTAGCCTGATCCCCTGAGCATGCGCCCACGCCGACACGAGGGTGAACACTCTTGTAAAAACTTGAGGAGACGTTGTTAATCCGAAGCACAGGACCTTGAATTCGAAAGCTTTCCCTGCAAGACTGAAGCGGAGAAATTTCCTTGAAGACTGATGGACTGGTATCTGAAAGTATGCGTCCTTTAGATCGACTGTCAGCATAAAGTCTCCGATTCTGACTGCTTGTAGAACCGTTTTCGAAGTTTCCATCTTGAAACTGGTTTTCCTTATAAACAGATTCAGCGTTGACAGGTCTATTACTGTCCTCCACTCCCCGTTGGCTTTGGGTACCAGGAAAATCCTGCTGTAGAAGCCTTTTGTCGGACTGCATACTTGTTGCACAGCTCCTTTTTCCATCATCTTCTTCACTTCGTCCTGCAGAATAGTGGCCTTCTGAGATTTGTGGGCATAAGTGACGTGGGGTAATGGTTGATCTGTCAGGGGCGGGGTTACCTCGAACGGAATCAAATACCACCCGATCCTGAGAACATCCACCACCCACTGCTCTGCCCCTAGTTCCTGCCACACCTTCCAGTGATTTGCCAGGCAACCCCCCACTGGTGTGGCCGAGTGATGGGAGGCGCCCATCCTATCTTCTTGAGCCTCTCCCTCTTCCCCTATTGCCCCTTGCCCCCTTCCTCTGTTGTTTCTATTGTGAAAGGGCCGATGAGTTATCCTCTTTGGGGAAGCGGGTCTTGTGACTCTATTAGGGATGCTATGTCTCACTGTCTTCTTTCGAGACATCTGCTATTGTCTTCCCTCCAAAGGAGTAGTTTGACTGTTAGACGTTTTCCTAACTGCCTGTTGCACCAACCTATCGTTAGTGTCCATCCTTCTTCTATCTATCGCCTCTTCCAGTATGACCTCTGGCAACAGTAGTTGCGATTCCAAGATATCCCCATTCCTCATTGCTAACAGGGAATCCAAATCCACATTGCGGCTTAGTCTAGCCAATGCTGCATCTCTCCTCATTAGCAGGATATTTGCCCAAACATTGGCACTTACGTTTGTCAGGTACGCAATCGCCTTGGACCCTGACTGTAGTAATCTAATGAACAATGGTTCATCCACTACTTTCCTTGTTGCTTCCGAGGATGCAATTTTTGCCACTGCTGTTGACCAAAGGTCTAACCAGGAAGCAGCCTGAAAGACAGAAGAAGCTGTTGCTTCTAACGTAGCAGCCTCTTGGTACGTCATCGAAGGGCACTCCATTTTAACCTGATCCAAGGTTAATCCAGGCCTTAACCTTACAACATTAGGGTTCATTTGTCTAGACAGCAAAGGGACCTTCGGTGTCGTATAATATTTCCTTTGCTTTATCATTGGAGGGGGAATAAATTTAAAATGACATTTTTATAATAATATAAAGTTTCACTTATACTTACCCGGTGGTTACATATAGCTGTCGTCTCCTGACGTCACGGCAGAATTTGAAATTCGCGGTAGCGCTAATGGTTTGACAGGTGATCCCTCTACTCCCGCCCTCTACCGGGTACCGGGAACCATTCCAACCATAAATCAGAAGTTTCATGCCTACCTGTCCATATGAGGGGAGGAGGGCGGGCTACCTGTCCATATGAGGGGAGGAGGGCGGGCTTCGTTATGTAACCACCGGGTAAGTATAAGTGAAACTTTATATTATTATAAAAATGTCATTTTCACTTATATAACTTACCCGGTGGTTACATATAGCTGATTGACACATTTAGGTGGTGGGACAATGGCAGCTAAAATAACAACTGTTGGAATTATCCGAAGATATAGGTTACCTTACCTTTAAAGACCGCTGACTCAGTGGTTACTGCCTCTGTAGTCTGCTGGCCTTTATTGTACCGACAGGATATATGGATCCGTGCGTTGGACACAATAATAAGTACTTGCCGTTGAGTCGTGACCGTAACGGACAAGACTATAATGCCCCTGCTCAGTGCGCAGTACAAATCACCACAAAATACAATGAAAAACGAGGGATCACCACAACCGTTTAAGAAATACACCAGACATTAAAAGACTGAAAGATACTCAAAAAACTCCCTGTATCTTCAGACAACCTTAAAAATACAAAACATAATCAAGGAGAAAAGTTAGTGAGGATGGGATACATCCTTCTCTCCCTCACCCAATACCGTGTCAGTCACAATGAATGGCCCCAATGTACTGCAATTTTCATATGTGGTTTGCAAATCTGTCAGATAATGAGATGCGAAGACAGAATTGCTTCTCCAATATGTAGATTTAATAATGTCTTTCAAAGAGATTACGTCTAAAGGCCATAGACGTAGACACTGCTCTAATTTCATGAGCTTTGACTTTAAACACTTTGATATCTGAGTCCTGACATTGTCCGTGTGCCTCAGAAATCAAATTCCTTAAAAAGAAGGAGAGCGCATTTTTAGAAAGAGGACGAGAAGGATCTTTCACTGAACACCACAGGTTATCACTCTTACCTCTTATACCTTTGGTCCTTTGCACATAATGTCTAAGTGCTCTCACTGGACAGAGAAGACATTCGGGCTCATTAGGCCCCACTAACTCTGAAATGTTCTTTATAGAGAAAGAACGAGGCCAAGGACGTGAGGGATTTTCATTCTTAGCCAAAAACCCCAGCATTGATGAGCAAATGGCATTGCCCTTAGCGAATCCAACTCTCTTATCAATAGCATGCAGCTCACTGATTCTTCTAGCTGATGCTAAAGCACAAAGAAAAAGGGTCTTCCTGGTCAGATCTCTAAAAGAACTAGAGGAGATCGGTTCGAATCTATCTGACATCAGCCATTTAAGAACTACATCCAGGTTCCAAGCTACTGTTCTTGACTCCTTTGTCTTGGTCGTATCAAAGGAACGAATCAGATCTGAGAGGTCTTGATTATTAGAAATGTCTAATCCTCGATGTCTGACACAGAAGACAACATAGCTCTATAACCCCTAATCGTCTGGGTAGAAAGCTTCTTATTTTCACGAAGAAAAAGAAGGAAGTTAGCTAACTGAGCTATAGAGGTCTTAGAAGACGAAATTCCTTCTTCTTTGCACCAAGCTCTGAATTGGACCCACTTAGCTTGGTACACTCGATCAGAGGATTCTCTTCTGGGTCTAGCAATAGCCCTTAAAGCTCTCTTTGAAAATCCTCTCTTTCTGAGGAGATGCTCGACAGTCTGAATGCGACTAGTCGAAGAGCGGACAAGTTGTGATGGAACCTCAGAAAGTGGGGCTGTCTGAGTAGATCCTTCCTTAACGGTAACTCTCTCGGAAAGTCCGTCAACAGCAGTAGTAGATCCGGAAACCATTCCCTGGCCGGCCAAAAGGGGGCTATCAGAGTCATCCTGACGTTCTGATGACCTCTGAACTTTGCCAGAACTAATCTTATCATTTTGAAAGGTGAAAGGCATACAGATCCAGATTTGACCAGTCCAGAAGCATGGCATCCACTGTAAAAAACGCCTCCTCGTCTGGTAAACTGGGAGCAATACAGTGGTAGACGAGCTGTCTTGTTTGTGGCGAAGAGATCCAACTGAGGACATCCCCAAATCCCCAAAGCTTCTTGCATATTTGAGGATGTAACGTCCACTCTGTGGAGAGGACTTGTCCTCTCCTGCTGAGAATGTCCGCCTTTACATTCTTCGAGCCTTGAATAAATCTTGTGCTCAAGACAACCTTGTTCTCTTTCGCCCAAATGAGGTCTCTCGCCGCCTCGCACAGAGAGAACGAGTGTGTCCCCCCCATGTTTTTTTATGTAAGAGAGAGCCGTGGTATTGTCTGCTTGAACCAGCACTACTTTCCCTCTTACCTCTGTTTTGAAGTGCATAGAGCCAAATGAATCGCCTTCAACTCTTTTAGATTTATGTGCCAGCTTGCCCGATCTTCTGATGAACTGCAAACAGTCCCGACACTTCTTTCTCCCCAGAGTAGCTCCCCACCCTTGTCCGAGCGTCTGACAAAAGCGTAAGGTTGGGGCTCAACTGGCTTAGAGACAAGCCTTCCTCTAGCCTTCCTTCTGATTTCCACCAAAGTAGGTCCTGTTTGATTCCTTCCGAGATGGGGAACACGAAGGAGTCTGTGAACTACTTCCTTTGCCACTTCTGCTTGAAGTAAAATTGAAGTGGTCTCATGTTTGAGCCTGCCCATACTTCAAATTGCTCTATTGAAGCAAGTTCCTAAAAGGCTCATCCACTGATTCGCCGAGCAAGTTTGTCTGACGAGAAATTCCGTCTATTTTGTTCAGGCAAGAGTCGATCCTTTGGCGAGACGGAAAAGCCTGAAAAAGAACTGAATTCAGTCTCACTCCTAAATAAACTATCTCCTGAGAAGGAGTGAGACATGACTTTTCCTTGTTTACTAACAAACCTAGGCTTTCCGTCATCCTTAAAGTCTTTTGTAGGTCCTCCACACACTTCTGTCTGGACCTTGCCCTGAGAAGTCAATCAGTCTAGATACATGGATATTCGTATCCCGTCTAGATGAAGCCACTTTGCTACTGACGACAGAACTCTGGTGAACACTTGTGGAGCTGTCGACAGGCCGAAGCAGAGGGCCCTGAACTGATAAATGCGGCCCTGGAACACGAATCTCAGGATTCTTCTCGATTCCGAATGAATCGGAATATGAAAATAAAGCGTCCCGAAGGTCTATGGAAACCATCCAATCTCCAGGATGAAGCGCTGCTAATACCGATTGGGTCGTTTCCATAGAAAACTTCGTCTTCAGGACAAAGACGTTCAGGGCACTGACGTCCAACACCGGTCTCCCCCACCCCCCGTGGCCTTCTTTACCAGGAAAAGGCGATTGTAAAATCCTGGTTCCTGCGGAGTGTCCACTAACTCTATGGCCCTCTTTGCCAGTAAGGCGAGAACTTCTTGATGGAGGGCAGCAAATTTTTCGGAGTTCTCCGAGTAGGCTGACAAATTCACAGGAAATTCTGTTGAGAGGGGGGTTGCTTGATGAACGGAATGGTGTATCCTTCCTTCAGGACCTGGACCGTCCAATGATCCGCTCCGAGATGAAACCAGGTCTGCCAGAAAAGGTGTAATCTGGCTCCTACTGCTGTGTGGAGGACTACGGGCCTACTTTTTTGATGGAAGAGGGAGTGGTTTTAGAAGAGGCTCTACCTCTCCCACGAAACCTGGAGGAAGATCGAACGGGAGCTCTCCCTCGAAATGGTTTAGGAGCTTCCGTGGAGGGAGCACTCCGAGAAGCAGAAAGAACCGGAGCTATCTTCCTGGGCTTCTTCACTGACTGTGATAAAAGATCCTGGGTCGCTTTCTGTGTTAAAGATTGAGCGATCTCGCTCACAATCTCTTGCGGAAAAAGGTGTTTCTTGTCTAAAGGAGAGAAGAGCAAGGCAGACTTCTGGTTCAATGAAACCCCTTTCGACAAGAAGGAGTACCAAAGCTGTCTCTTCTTCAACACTCCAGAGGCGAAAATGGCAGCGAGCTCCGAAGCTCCATCACAGATGCCTTTATCGATACAATCCAGTACCGAGGCAAAATCCTTCAACTGCTCCTCCGAAAGTCCAAATGACTTGACTTTCCTGGCCAGCGAAGCAATGGCCCAATCCAGGAAGCTGACAACTTCGAAAACACGGAAAACTCTTGCAAAGATGCTCCAGTTCATTTGTTGAAAAGAAAATCTTCGCAGTATTAAGGGCTGCTCTGCGGGAAGAGTCCACGAGACTAGAAAAGTCTCCCTGAGCGGAGGCAGTCACACCCAGGGAAAAAACTTCTCCAGTGTCATACCAGACACGGCTCCTTGACGAAAGTCTCGAAGGGGGAAGACAAAAAACATTTTTCCCCTGTTCCCTCTTCTCCAAAAGCCAAGCGTTAACTTTTCTGATAGCTTTCTTAGCCGAAATCGAAGAGGACAAGACGCGTGAACGAGGACGAGGAGTCAGGCTTACTGTCCTTTTTCCACTGCGAACTAGGAGAAACTGGAACGGAAGGCGCAAAAGAATCTCCAAAGTTGTCAACGAAGGATCGTAAAAGGAGTTTATACCCCGACAAATGCTTGTCTTTTTCTGTAAGTCCTTCTCCTTCTTCCTCCAAATCCGAAGCTTCCTTCGACGAAACTGGCGAACATTCCATCGGAAGAGGAATCCTGTTCGGCGAATCACACCCTGATGCGTCCGAGGAGGGTGTGAGAAAGCAGGAGAAGACGTCTGAGCCTGTACTGAGACGTATCCGGGCGGCTGAGCTGGCGGCTGCGTTGGCGGCTGAGCTGGCGGCTGAGGTGGCGCTCGAGCGAGAGCCTGACGTGGCGCCATAGACGGAGTCAGGAAAGGAGTCCGACCAGGCGCCTGAAGTGGCGTCTGAAGAGGAGTCACTGGAGAGTCTGAGCCTGAAGAGGCGACTGCAAAAGGAGCCTGCGAAGAGGGACTGCACAGTAGTCTGTGGAAGATGTAAGGCGGTCGGGAGCGCATTCGGGGACGAAAGAGACTTGCCAAAAAGCTCCAAGATACTGCCTAACTTGGCATTCATCTGTTCAAACACCGAAGGTTGAGGATCCACCGACGTAGAAGGCGCAGGAGGTGTAGAAGGATGATCCACAAACACTTCTGGAGCCGCAGGAGTTATCGCTTGAGGAGGCTCTGGAGAAGGCTCCGAAGGAGTGTGCGTGTTCGGCTTCTCCACTTCTATGAGAGAAGGGCGATAAATCGAAACCGCCGGAGAAAAAGCTTCAGGCTCCTCCCAAAAACTACAAGAAGGTTCGGCAGCGCCACCCTCTGGGAACTGCAGCAGGCGAAACATCGCGAGACCTTTTCAGCGGTCTAGAAGTCTTATTACGCCAACCTCTATAAGAGGAAACATCTGAACTAGAGTCGCTTGACGAAAAACACTTCCTCGCAACACCTTTCCAATGGTGAGCGACAGCATCCTGGGATACGGCTACAGGATTGCTTGAGGGGGCGGCTGCTCGGGAGCAGATCCCGCTCGCCTCCCTTCGGTTTTCGGCATGCCTCCTCCCAGGATCTGGGGAGTTTGACAGGGGCCTAGACCTAGGAGAACGAACGGGCCGAACAACCACCTCCTCCACTACACTTGCACTAAGTAATTTATCACATTTAACTACCACCTCTTGCACTGTCTCACCCATTTTCTGCATAGTGGTGAGGAAAGAGACAAATTTCGAGTCCATATCGGCTCGTAATACTGACACGGGATCGGGATCGGGAGATACAGATTCGAGGGCAGGAGCAACCACTGCGGGGTTAATAGGAACAGGATTAACAGAATTCAGAGGAATATCCTGGCTACTCACAAACTTAGAAGAAGATCTCTGTGAAGCCTTTCTGATTCTATCTTTTTCTAACTTTCTCATATACTTTCCCAGTGCCTTCCACTCCTGAGATGTTAGAGACTTACATTCTTCACACGTATTCTCAAAAGAACATTCACGTCCCCTACAACTAACACAAGTAGAATGAGGATCAAGTGAAGCTTTAAGAAGTCTAGTCTTACACCCACTACTACACACCCTATACTGAACAGAGCCGGTGTCAGACATCGTGAAGAATTCAAAATAATTCCTAAAAAGGACAACAATATCAAAACCAAAATAATTATAGCGCTAGCAAAAAGATCAGTAAACTCAAGGTACATCACCAAAAGGAGAAAACCAAGATGATCAAATCCAAATTCCAACCAGCAGAGGAACCGTGTTACCGGTTCCGACGGCAGGAAACTTCTGATTTATGGTTGGAATGGTTCCCGGTACCCGGTAGAGGGCGGGAGTAGAGGGATCACCTGTCAAACCATTAGCGCTACCGCGAATTTCAAATTCTGCCGTGACGTCAGGAGACGACAGCTATATGTAACCACCAGGTAAGTTATATAAGTGAAATGATCTATTAGATCTTAAGGAATTATCCCTCCCTGCAATCTTTGCGTTTACGTGTTGCAAGACCGATTCCGCGTGACTCCAACAAGGCAATTCATACGACACCTTGGTATCCCTCTTTAGTCCAAACGCCATGTCAATTCCAGGAGGAAGCATACTGGCCGGTGTTTCTGTCTTCTCCGAAAGGCTATTGAATTGACGAATCAAATCAATAACCTCTGCATACGAGGCCAGAAACTCTTGGTTTTCTCCATCCTCCGGCTCTAGTGTACCACTCTCCGTCACGAGGGATGTTGTCTCGCCTCTATCTTCTGACAGACGGCCCGGAATTCCACGGCCGCCTGCCCCTACGGCCGCCTGCCCCTACGGCCGCAGTCTCTTTGATCTTTGCTGGCCGCTGTTGGCTCGATCCCGGATAGTCAGCAGGGGAACGAGAACGTCTCACTCTTTCTCTGCTCACGGATCTAGAGCGAGAATCTCGTCTAGATCTCCAAGATGAAGGCTCCCTTAAGACAGAGGTAAGTTCGTCTCTATTAGCATTGGCATCGTTTTCGAGCGTCGGCGAGCCCGGCCTCGACCTTCTATCCAGACGGACACTGCCTTCCACGAACGTATCCGCCGAGGTTGCCAACTCTTTATTTTTCGTACTTTTAATAGGAGCCTTATCGTCCTTCGTACGTATTTTGAACGGCCTTACGGGCGAAACTGGGACCTGCATTCCATCCTCTGCTGCACCTTTCGCCGCCAACGTCGATTTTACCAGAGGTATCGCAGTTTTTGCGATCCGAACTGGCAACTCCGCCTCGGCCGCTAGCTCGCCGGCCGTCACCTCTCTCGCTTGTTCGGACTCTTGCGAACGGCTTCGTCTGCCAACCTTGTGCTTAATAGCCACTGATTTTCCGACCTTCTTGCTGACTTGGAAATGACAGTCTTGGTCCGAAGAAGAGGAAGAATTGATTCTTCTCCTCTTGGCCCGAGGATCCGCCAGAACTCCCGAATCCTCCTCCAACGCTTGACTGGCGCTCGCCGTGACGTTATCGGACTTAGCGATGACGCCGAACTAGAGGAAGAAGACGAAGAAGGCGAATCACACTTTTTCTTTTTGTCTCTCTTATTCATTCTCTCCTCTATATCCTGTAATTTCTGCATTACAGTTTGCATTGACGGGTCAGAAGGCGTATTTTAGCGTATGGGTGCAGCGAAAAAAAGGGCGAGAATCGGTCTGTGACGTCATCACCAGCCTGCCATCTCCAGAGTGTGACGTTTTATGTATTGTGACGTCATCCCTCTCGTAGGGAGAGACTAAGAGGTTTCTGCTGGTAACCGCACGTTTGCTGCCAAACTACCTCCCACGTTCTGCATCGCTGTAAATACTGAGTGGGATGGTGAAGCCGCGGCATTAATTCCCATAAATTGCAAGCCCGGGGGATGAGGAACATTCAGCGCTGCCGGACCCTGCTGGAACCGTGACGTCATATAATGCGCAAGCAGACCATCCAAGGTTGGTACGCCTGGTAGGCCTAGCGCTGACCACGTACCATCTAACCTATGCGCTTGAGTAGCAGGAGCCTGGAACAAAGATGGCGGATCTCCCCCTCTACTTGCTGGGAACAAAGGAGAGTGCAAATTATTCATAAAATTACCCAAGGCCCCTCCTGACGTTTTTCCGATACAGAACCGCTAGGAGAAACCGAAGGGGTATGAGACAATTCAAAAGCAGGTGGAGAAACATATGGAGCAGCCTGGTTTATTACCGATACAAAAGAAGCCGGTAAGGTTTGGTCATCCAAAGATGGCGTCACCCCTTCCTTTTGTATTGGCTTTTCCCATAGAACTTCTTCCACTGTTCCACCGACCAACCGCGACAAACAGAACGCGGATTAGTAACCGTACATACGTTTTCCCTGCACCTACTACACGTTGGATGAGGATCCGTCGACACCGAAGTTAGGAACCTAGAACATGGAAAGCCACTGACTCCTGGCATTTCCTTTGTCTCCTCTTCGAAGCGGTAGACGATCCCGATGTTGAGGCAAAATTCTCCATCATACCACGTATACACTCTTACCACACACTGATCACACTTGGAGAAAGAAAAGGAATGAAAAATAAAAAATGAAATGGATAAAGAACGGGCAAACTGAAAAAAACCGGCTTTAAATGAGATAGACAGTAACACGTCTTATCTTAAAGGTGGTAGGAAAATAACTGATGGGTCACAGGTAGCCGTGGGCATTCTGGGTATACATGCCCCGTGACCTGGTATAGATGCCATTAGTCCCTGGATCTCACAAGTGTAATTTTAATTCTACCGGTTTCCAGCTTGGCGCTAGTAAATCCTAATGTTAAGACCGAAGGTTTGTTTCGTGTATGAACAAATTTACATTATAATAATCGGACTTACTGTGCTAACATCTTTGCTGCTTCTCTGTGTAATTTTGCCTGCAGCGGATTGAATTCTGCTCCTGGTAACACTTCCAACACAGACTCAGATAAAGTAGAACTTACACTTCCAAGTAAGCCTATGAGCGTACTCTCTGCAAAGTCCATGTTTTCCTGCTTACGAGCTTGCTTTGCAGAAAGCAAGTCCAATTTAGTAATTGAAGCTGCAAAAGTCAAAACTTTCATTAATACTTCCCAAATCCTTAATAACACAATGGACTGAAACTGCTTAATAAGCATTACATAGGGCATAATGTCTATAACCAAAATAATATGACACTCGTCACTGCAAAAAAGTGTGTATACATCCATATCCATACCAATCTTTTAAAGATGGGTGATTATCATTATATAAAATAATCATTGATCTCCAATGTATAGAATAGTTTATTCTGAAATATTATATGTCAATTACAGTTCTCATTAAGCTTCAAAAATATGAGAATACCATGTTTACATTTATTGGTAAAGAAAGCACATATGCAATAAAGACATGGAATTCAAATGACATACAAATAAAAAAATGTGAGCATCTTAATTAATACAGCACTGTTAAAACAAAAGAACACTTGACTTACTCGGGGTTATAGAAGGATTAAGACGAGCAATGAGTTTTGACCAGCGTGATACGTGAGGTATGAGATCTGCTGGAAGGCTCATTAGATTGGTGTTTTCCCATCCTTCATGTAAACGGCCAACTCCCACCGAGTCATTGAGGATACTTCTCAGCTATCAAGCAGAGAAATTCACATATTTCAGAAAAAGGATTATTTTCATCCACATCATGTACTATCTTTACTAGTAAGCTTGTTAAATTACACCAAGTCAAATTTGCAAACTCTCATAGAGCTTGTCTGAACCAACAACAGGTGGAAATTTTAGTGGGAAAGCCAGGTAGGATGTGGCCAAAGAAAACAGACAGCAGGAAATGTACGAATACCATGCAGCTTGGGCAAAGTGCCACTGCAAAGAACTGTTTGCTACACTGTAAAGCTTGCTGCTCTTGACTGATAATAAGAAGTATACTGTCTATCAAAATGACAAATTTTTAATCAATTTGTATTTTTCATAACTAACAAACCTGAGGTCTTAACATTAGGATAATACTAGCGCCAAGCTGGAAAACTGGTAGAATTAATAAAAAAAAGGTCACTGAAAAGTTTTTTCATTTCTTTTTACACTTCCATCACATTATTATTTCTGAGAATGTAATCTCCACGAAATAGAGATATACTAAAAGAACGTATCTCAAACTTTTGAAAATTCTAAAAAGCTCTTTATCTCCATGAAAACTCAAATACAGTAAAGAAACTTATATGGGAAAAATAGAAGCAATATTTAAAATGATTGAGCTTAGCACTAGTATTTGATCAATTACTGCCAATCATACACACCAGGACTAGGGTGGCCTTACAAATAAGTGAATCTCCAATAAGAAAGGATGTCAAATGAATGGTCACTTTCCTTTACCTAATTTCAAAAACACATTTGTTAATAAGTCATGCTACCAGTAACATAAGGTTACAGTATGAACTTGTTTTGTTATCTTCTGAAATGTAAAATTTTTTTTGCATTCTATGTACTTTATATAATTCTTCATCCATTTACAAACCACCAAGATAAAGTACCCAATCAAAACAACTGAAGAGCTACATTGCAGAAAGCAATGTAGCTGTGGGCCAAAAGAGTGGCTGTAAAGAAACTCAAATGCATTATATACTGTAAGTGGTAGCTTTAATTGTGTTTAATACAATAGCAGAACGATCCTCCTGATATAAGAAATATACGAACATACAATGGCACAATAGATAACTCAGAGTTGACTTAACAGGCTTATGTAAATTAAGAATAACTGACTTGGTTACCAAGACACTTATATTACAATCAAAGAAATGGTAAAAGACTAATTCCAAAGGAATGAAAAAGGTTGTGGTGCAGTGTCAATAAAACCTTACCTCATGTAAAACCTGATGAAGAAGGAGCAACTGAAGGTGTAAATTGTTGTATGATGACAGGGTGGACAGCTGCATCAGCCATTCAACTTGCTCTTCACACTCTGATACCAGTTTTCCAATTGATTCCCTATATACAAAGCCAAGATGATTACAATATGTCAAAAAACCAGAATATTAATAGAAAAGTATGAAGATTATATAACTCAGTCTCAATAATATGCTACTCAAGCTTATCATAAAAGGAGAGAGAAAAAATGGAAAATAATTTACCTTAAAGTGTTGGGCTGAGGATATACCGTGGAGGTGAAAGAATATAATAATACAGTGTTTATATTATGAAATTTCTTCCACATGACCCATTCATTTCCTTTGGACCAATCAACTAAATTCACAGAGCCAGACAGACTTGTCATCACTCCAACAGGATCAGCAGAATCAAAATGGGCCAAAGCTCTGTTGAAAATACATGCAAAAAGACCAAATAAAACACTATAATGCCACAAAAATAATTCGCTTAGTTTATTTGTACACAAGCTTAAACCTTTAATTCTTCCTTATCAAATCGTGAGCCACAAACAATGATTCACAAATTGTGATATCAATGCCTTTAAATGTCTGTTTACATTCTCCATACTAAAAACTGACCCTTAAACCAAAGAATTTATTACATTGACCTCATACTTATGAGATGAGCCACCCAATTAAAACCTTGGCATGAAATTTATATAATATACATACTAAACTAGATAAATTGATACTCACTGAACATAGGACAAATCTTTGTAAGTATTGAGGAGACCTGAGTGGACTGCAGAGCTTTCTGATTCATTGTATTTATTCCACACCTGCATTGTCCACTTCTGTAACTCACCCCACTGGCTTAGCTTACTATAAGCTTCAGCAATCTGCAATAAAATAGCCACAGTAATGAATAAGTTCCTGCTTTTCCAATGCAGTTTATCATTAAGTAAATAACCAGTATACAGGTTAGCATCTGCAGTACCTTGAAAAGGATGTAAACTTGACATCATTCAATGATCATTTTTCCTTAGCTACACAAAAAGTTAGTATAAAAAAAACTAAATGTAAAACTAAATAAAACATAACTTGATCAGAAAACATGAAATTTCGTACATTTTTTCTTGCACTTTATTATATTCAATTATTCACATGCTTACCTGCTACTTAGCCTAATGACATTTAAAGAATAAAGTTATTTGTCAATCTACATTGATTTTTATATACAAACCCATTACTCTTTTACAGCAAACAATATAATTTGCATATTCCATACATTGCTGCCTTTTGCCAACAGATAAGGAGCGGCAGTAAAGCATGTACTGCACAGATCCACCAGTAACCATTAACCACCTGCCTCGCTTTTCATGTCATCTGAATTTAAGACTGCAAGAGTTCAGTAGGGTTGGGAGGAGAGTAATTGATTTATAAGTAAAATTGATGCTGAATTACAAATTAAATTTGTTCCATTCAAAAATATCACTTAAATAAACATACACCATATCACGAGGGAGGCTGCAGCTACTAAATGTGCCAAACAGCGACTGTAACATGACTGGAGGCTATCAAAAGTAAGGGATCCAAGACTTTGGTTAGCACAGTCAAAAAGAGAGATGCCCTGTGAAAATAAAATAAGGAAATTGCAAATGTGGTAGGTGTTGACAATGTCAAAGGACATTCACCACACATGTGAAACAGTTGCTAGCAATCTCAAGAGTCTAAGCCCACAGGTATGGCATATAAATGATGAGAGATGAGTTAAAGGAAAAAGATAGTGATCCCCCTAGAAGCCATATCCTAAAAGGTAAACTCTGCCATTCTGCTAGCAATCTCAAAAGTCTAAGCCCACAGGTATGGCATATAAATGATGAGAGATGAGTTAAAGAAAAGATAGTGTCCCCTAAGCCATATCCTAAAGGTAAAATCTGCCATTCTGCTACCAACAGTCCCAGTGAATACATATCTATCCACTTACAGCTACAGGGTAACATACCACAGATGACTCTTGGCAAAGTTGACAGGCACCCCCAGGTGTCTGCACTTGGAGGAGATATTTTACATCATGTTATGTTAAGAATTTAGAGAAAAGAGAGTTCTAATTTTGAGGGTTAGAACTCTTACCTGCACTGTTTATCTGTCAAGCTGATAGAGGCATGAAAGATTATTTGCCTAAGCTAACAGATAATGTTTCAAGATGGAGTGCAAAACAAAACAAAGTGAAAATTAGTTAAAAGAAAAAATTCACTGTTAATAATAAAAATTTCTATGAACATCCAAACTTAAAGTTCATTAAGTGTAAATAAAGATAGCATTCTCCCCACAAGAGTAAAAATAACAATAGAAAGCATTACTACTAACACAGTCTAAGAAATGAAAAGACAATTATGAATATACAGACATTGGAGCAGGTGGCAACAATTACCATAAGAATAACAGCTGGAATTCCATGCTTAGGATACAGTCCAATCTCATACAGGAACATGCTAAGAGTGTTAAACTAAAAATAAACATAAATTAGATATATTACATGCAATAAATTTGGGCTGTATCTGGGCAAGTGCAGTAGAGCCTTCTTTTAATTCTACAACTTGGTGTGGCTGGGTTCATTTTGAACAGAGTAAGGTTAATTATAACTAATGAATTTTCATGTAACACTTTGTTATTCATAAGCATTATAATAACCATCCCATCAATCCTGCATTACTGTACTCACTCTTCTCAACCTTGCTATATCAACTGCAAAAAATGCCTGTTGAAATAAGACACAACTTTGCAGATCATAAAATGTAGGCCGATTAGAAATTCTAAAAGGAAACTTTACCTGTGCATATATGAATTCCTGTACAAGAGGATCAACTTGTTTGATATCTAGTTGATTATTCAAGGAGGGATGATGAGAGCTACTTTCTTCATTTTCACTCTTACTTTTTTCATTTTCTTCTTCTACCTCTTCTCCTCCATCTAGAAACTGCAAGAAGCCCTTCAAAGCTTTCTCATACCTGCAATATACAAATAAAACATGTTTCCTTTGAATCAAATTTTCACTTTTGGTTTGACAAAAAAGTAATTGTGCCATTATTCATTACTAAACATTACATGCTTCAAAATACAAAATAATATAAATAAGAGATAAAGGGAAATGCTATGCAATAATCCACTGCCACATCACCATTATAACAGTGTATTAATAGTTCTGGAGGTTAATACAAAAATATTCAAAAGATTACAATTGTTTAACACATATACTATACATACTGAATGACTGAATAGAAAAAAAAAGCATTCTAAAACACAAATTTACTAACTTGTTGCCTGCACTGTAGATAGCTGGCTTTAACCAAGTGAATCTCCGGCCAATGTGATCACGACACCAGTAGTACAAACCAGCAACCCCCTCATCACTCCCCTCCATCAATAATGCTCGAGCACAGTAACAAACAGCTCTTTCAAAATCATTACTCTGAAAAACAACAATAAAAAATAGCATTAATTATAGAATATAACAGTTGTGAAAAACATCTCACTTCACAGGATATAGCCATGAAAATACTTGATACAATTTTCACTGAACATTACACTACCATTATAAACAACACTGAATATATGATCCTACTGCAAACTGTACATAAAATATTATAAGACTTACTTTTACAAAACTCATAACCAAACACCAAAACCCACATCCTTCTAACTAATAGCCTAGTTATATGAAGGAAGCCATGTATAATTAACAACAAATCACATTTAAAGATTAGTATGTATACTACTTTTATATAGCTACAAATAAAAAAACATAAAACCCTGAGTTTTACTTGTAACCGATAATGAAATAAACTTATCACTGTACCTGAGTATTATTATTATCCTTCAGTTCCTGAAGCAGTTTATATGAGTGGCGAATGGCTACCTCTGGCCGTCCTGAGTTCAGAGCTACAACAATAACAGCAGCCCTGATACGACTGAGCCATTCTGTACATGTCTGACGGTTTGTTCTAAAGAAGGCTCGCACACTCTGTAAAAGCATTACAAACACTTATCAAAAGACCATTTACAATGATACTAATTTAAAGATCATATACAAAGATAGACTTCTTTACCATAAGCTATATTATTTAAACCATAAAACCAATTTTCAATTCCAACAGAGTTGATTATAATTAGATATCTTAGCCAACAACAATACATCAAGTGTGACAGATTATAATGACTAAGAATTCAGTAAGGGAATATCTGCTTGATCAAATCATAACACAAAGCTTTTATAGTTTTCCTGCATTTTCAATACCTTTAAGGCCTATATATATATCATTACATAAAAATCACATCAGACTTCTTAACAGTATATAAAGTTACATTCTGTAGTACATTATACATATTAAATGGTGAACAAACAATTTTTTGTGACTTCCTCACTAATAAATTACAGAACCAAGCTTGTTAATTAGGAAATAACCTTATGATAAAACGACTTGATTAGAATCAATGAAAACTACTGACAAGAACTGAGTCAACCTTTAAACAAAATCATTATACTATGAGAACATTTCTCTGAGAAGCATCACTTTACTTTACCTTGTTGGGTGGAGGAAGGGCTACAGCACATCCATCACTTGCATTGAACATAGCTTTCTCGAGACTCTCCAAAAACTCAACAAGCAACGTAATAGCTAAGGAATGCACTTTGACATCTGAACTTTCAGCTGGGCTTTTCTCACTTCCATTACCTTTACCTGAGGTCTGGTCATCAGATCCTTTACTGCTACCCTGAATTTTTTCAGAGTTTTGATTACATTCTCGCACTTCTTTGGCTCTGCTTTTAATGGAACCTGTGATGGTAATATTTAAAAAGGTGCAAATCACTTTCTAAACTGGAACTAATATAGTACGATTGTCTACAAATACCTGAACATGGCAACATTCCTTTGTATCAGTCATCTACTCAAAATTATAAATTTCAAATTAAGAACAATTTTTGTACAAGACTTTAATCAAAAGTATTATGAACTTCAGATGAATGAATAAATAAGGCCACTAATAAAGATCAGTGACTAAACTTACATTAAAAAGAGAAACTGGAAGAATTTTAAAATTTACTACACAAATTAAAAAACACTTAATTTAGTAATATTTAAAGCTATATGTCTTAGTAAAAAGCAAATCTGTTAAAATGATTAACATCATCATTCTTTTTCATATCAGAACTTTCTATTTAATCAAACAACCATGAACTTGCTTCTTAATTACAGTCACTAACTTGTTCAACTTGTAATAAATAACTTAGTATAAAAAATAATGTTATGGAATAAATTCCTACCTTCAATGTTTGTGAATGTATCCTGTGGTTTACCAAGACTTGTTCTTAATTTGTTGGCTATGCAGTGCTGTGCTGGTTCCCAAGTTAACCACTTCCATAGCAGTGTTCGAAGGTGAGATGCTAGGACAGGCAAGCTCCAGTCCTCAGCTTTTGCCATTCTTTCCACTCTCTGACTGATGGCAAAGAGATCCTCTTGCCAATATTCTCCTCTGCAAAAATAAAAAAAACTTGATTTATATGTAAACACTCATGTTTTTGTATTAATGTATGGAAAAGTAAAACTAATTGAACAAAAAGCCATTCAATGGGACCTTCTGGCAGCATGGCATCCTAACCATATCCCATCAAAGTGGCAAAATACATTCTATATATGTACTGAGTTATCTTCCTTCATCCTTGAAATAGACAGCTGAATTGGGTATGATATATGTAAGGGTTACATTTAAAGAGATATATATTCCATATATAAATAAGCTAATGACCTAAGGGGTCACTGTTGAGATAGCAAGGAGTGTGATAAGGAAAGATAAAGGAATGTAGCTAAACGCTGGCGTGTTGTATCAGCGCCCTGGTTTACATTTGCCTGTGATAATCAAATCCATTGTTGCGTCAAACAGGTCACAGTGCTTTCGCCTGAGAACCTATTGACCTATAACCCACAGACGTCTACGTGACTTCCTCCCACATGTTCGTCTGTCTGTAAGTTATGTATGCTGAGCTAAGCTGTGCTCTCCTATAATTTGTAAATGCACTGTAACTCAGAACTCTACTTCCCCTCCTAGAATCAGGTTCTCTTAACCACCTTCTTGTTTCTTACTAAAGAGATATAGTTTCGCAAATATACTGTTACTGTTGTCATCATGAGTTTGAAACATCTCCGCCTTCATACCTCAAAGAAGATACTGACTTAGAAATTATCGTTGCAATCTCCGACGAGGATGGGAAGTATACAACACAATACTTGCGTATAACATCGCAGGTCTAAATAACTTCACATTGCGCCTCGTTATACAAGGCCTAGCACAACACATATCATTACGAGTACAAGGTAGATTAACAAGACCACTGAGTCATTTTCTAAGACCTCACAGAACCTCCAGAAGGATTTACTCTTAAATGAAAAGTGAAAATTGGAGATGGGTAAAGCTGAAAAAGTTGGACAGCTCAACATGAAGCAAGCAAAGGAAATATGAACAAATTAAAAGCACAAGGTGGGGAAGCTGGGGGCTGAAAGGACACTGCAAAGATACCCAAGTAGTACTCTTAGTCCAAAAGTCAGTATGCTTTTGATAAATGTTCACGAATAAAATTGAGTTTCCTACGTTGGGAATTTCTACTTTGGGCCTTATAAATAAAAGTATTCTTTCTTACTGAAAACAATTTAACGAAATAATACTCACTTATTTATTGCAGAACTGGAAGCTACAACATTCTTTCATGAATAGCCATGAGAATAGCAAAAGAAAAAAAATCTGATACAAGACATTGTGTGAATGTGAGGGTTTTCATTATCAACCGACATAAATGTTTGTTAATTTTGCTTCAATTATTCTCTCGAATCTTTTTTATTTCTTTCATTTCTCTGTAATGTAGATGACTTCCTTGGTTTAAGCCAGTTCTTTCTCATCCTTTTCTGAAGTAGAATTTCCTTTCCTCACATTTTAGTCCTTTTATTCTTCTCTGTGAGATAGAAATCTTTCTCAGTTTAAGCCATTACTTTTATATTCATAAGATACGTACTTCCTCCAAGTAAAGTTTTGCTATGCTGATGCTATGCCCCTCTAGTAAGGACATTAGGTTCTGTTTGATGTTTCTGTAGCCATGAATTGTACTGCTTTGTACCTTTTGCTTAACATCATTCTGGTCTCTTAGCATCTACTTACAACTTACTTTACCCAATATTTCCAAATTTTCACCTCTCATCCTTCCCTTCTCACTATAGAATAAATTCAGTTGTCTAGCTAAACTACTTTATTTATTCAATAATTAATATTATTTACGTAATATTAATATAATATAAATACTTAAGATTTTTTTAAATACTTACCTCTCCACCAGTGGTGTGGAAGTAAAAACTATACAATGGAGAGGTAATGTTCATTTCAATAATAATAGTAATAACAATAATAACACCTATACTTTAGAATAATAAAAATACAAATGCTGTAGGTAATTTTTCCCCTTTTTAAAGAAAATTATATGTACAGCTAATGTGCACACATTTCCTCTCCACTATTACATTTCAACTAAAATACTCACTTTGGTTGGGAAACATGTAAGATGAATGTCATTAGGGTATGGAATGCATTGGTTGGCAAGTGTCCTGACGTAGACCGAAGGACAAAATGTCGTTCCAGGCTCTTCAAGGATGATGAATCTAAGCTTCCAAATTCCACATTTGAAGAACCATCACTCTGGTAAGTGGAAAACACAATGCAACTTGATACAAACGCAATAACATAAATGTAAGAAAAAACAACCAATAAAAAATAAATGATATACACTCAAAAACAGATTTATATTTTTAATGTTACCTCTACTAACTTCACACATGAAAATTTTTTTAATTTATTATAGCAAATATTTTACAGTCTAAGGTTAAACATTCACTCCAGAAAGCCAGCATGAGCAGTTATTTTTCCTTTCTGTCCATAAACTGGAAAGTAACTGAAGAGTGAATGCTTTTTCAGACTGATGTCCTCTTGTGTCAGATTCCACAATACATACTAACAACCTGGTCGAAGGAGCCCTGTATCTTTGAGCTAGAAAACTCAAACAAAATATATACAGTAGGAGTCCAAGGTACAAAGACTATGGCATTGTCAAAAGTTTGATAATAGTGGTACATGGTCTCCAGCTAGTATAAGGAAATTAAATGTGACTATTGAGATGACCAAGTACAAATGCCCCAATCAATAATGTTAGATCCAAGTTGAAGGAGGAATATTAAACTCTTAAAACTACCTGAAAATTGTGTTGTTTTTTATAAGATATTCAAGTTTAAAATAAATTAAATTATTCCTTGGCTGTTTAAAACATTTCAAGCCCCAAAAGAAGGGATGGACTTTCCTTCATGTCTTACCTTGTTTGCTGAAAATTCATTTTCATCTTGAGTATTTGACATACAGAGAGCATGAGAAACAGCACTTAGAGGTAACCTTGCCAGCAGATCGAGGAAAACACTACATATATTTGGGTCATTGTGGCTAACATGATGAAGACAAAGCTTTATTACTTCATCTAAACTCTGCATCTGAAAATAGAGATGTTCAAGACTAGCTTAATGTGAAACATCATATCTAGCTTTTGGAACCAAGTATAGTATGTTTCATGCAGAGAAGTAACAACCACAAAATGACATTTTCCCTCTTATTCTTACAGTAATTTGCCTTCTATTTAACCTCCATAAAAGTTTGCAAACAAGATACTTCATACCTAAAAACTTAACAGTAAAGGTAATGAAAAAGAACCAAAATCTCTTCAAATACCTGTGTAGGTGGAAGAATGGCGAATATTTTTGAGAGACAGGCAGCAACAGAAGAAGTCACAGCGTTTTGATGATGGTAACCAGTCTGAACAACAGCATCAATCATGTCAGTAAACACTTTAATTTTCATCAGCTGTGGTAGAGAAGTTTCACTACTGCGGACTACATCTGCTGCCCAGTCTAAACACAACTGTATGATGTTGGCTCCTGTCACTGACCTCTGAAAATTTTATCAGTACGCATAAAATACCAACACTAAGAAGTAGAAATTAAAAAAATTCAAACCTCATGTGAAGGTAAATAATAATCTATTCAATTAGTGTTCTCTTTGGAATACATAATGGCAAATGAACTAAAATGAGTGTTCAATGTCCTTATCAAGTTGTGCTGGAACTCTTTAAGTTTTGGCCAATTACTCTTCTAGTATTTTACAATAAATTAAATTTTATACTTCAATAAAAAAAGATCCAGAAAGTTGAAAAGACAAAAAATGTACAACAATAACAAGGCTGGAATTAGTTGTAAAAGTTGCTATTTCTAAGCAAGTATGTTATGTAAACTGCTTCCATTAGTTTTCTATATTACAAGGAAACATGTACTGAACTATTAAAAAAAAGATCTCCAGATATACATTAAAGGACAATAATAACCTGTCTCAGAATTGCAGTAAGTGTCACCAATATGGTGGCAAGATTTTCGCTTGTAGATGATCCAGATGAAAAACCTCCTGGAGATCCACCGGAAAAAGATGTAGAAACGCTTGGAGGAACAAATGGCGAAGAAGCTCCAACTATTAAAGTGCTGGAGCTAACATAATGTGAATGCTTTGCACAATGTGAATATAAAAGATACAAGACTGCATGTTGAACCTGAAAGAAATGTAGAATGTTCATCTCATTTCATAATTCAGAAAATTTATGAAACCAAAATTAATCTAACTAATATTCACTGTAAATAAACAGCACTCTATCACACTAAAATACCAAATGAATAAAATCAACATTCCTAACGAATAGTGGTTAATCAATATTTCAAGAATACAATGTGATATAATATGATTCATTGCACATAAGTTTGACAGCTTCTGCAACCAAGTCTACCTCTGGGTAATGAAGTGCCAAGTGACGGTCTGCTGGAGTGAGATGGGTAGCAAGAAGGTCAACTAGAGGTGGCGTTAAAGCCCACATGGTTATGATGGAATTACGGGTATTGGCAACCTGTTCAAGAATAAATGGACATAAAAGGACCTGACACTCATAAAATCATTATAATCAACAGCTGACATTAAAAAATCATTAAAAGCAGTTAAAAATAATCAAAGTGTTGAACACTTAATCAAATCTAAGTTTGGTTTTTAAAGATAAATCACATATAAAATTATACTTATAAAAAAAGAAAATGCATCAAAATATTACAGGATGATTTGTAAAAACACTCTTAAAATTTGAAAAATAAGTCACTGTAAAGGCAGTTATCAGTAAAATAATTGTATTTTTGGCTAGTTTTGACATTTGTCAATGATGATCAACTACTTAAAACATATTCCTTTCCATTGTAAAAGAGTAAGAAAGAATACAGCTTAATTTTGCTTAGAGCCTTTAGGTACACTATCAAGAATTTCTGACCTGTCCTCTAAATATTTGGAAACAACTGTGATGATGATTAGGAATGGGACATACATCTTAATCTGTGGAGTGTGCATTTAAGCACAGCAAACAATTTTTCCTCTACCATTTTTCCCCTGAAAATATCAATTTCCTGGGTACTTGCTGGTTTTCTATGTAAACATAATTTTCTTTAACAGAAAACAGAGGAAAATTAAATTTAATGACTAACTTCTAAATTCCAGGATTACAAAAACCTTTTGCTGTTGATGTTTCAAGACAGGATAGCTTAAACTGTCACTTGCAACCAATACCTCAAGCTGATCATTCTGAAGGACCTACATTTTGAAGAACCTAGTTTGCTTAGAATGACCACTTCTAGCACATAATTCTTCCAGTTTGGAACTAAAGCAGCAGGTTCAATGCCTATCAGGCTCATTATGTGTAGGCCTATCCTGAATGGATCTTTGCTGATCAAGTTCAAGCTGAATGCCTCTATGACCGAGTCCTGACTAACTAAATTTCTAATAACTATACACAGCCAAACCATGTCTCTTCTGACTGGGTAGTTTTATTATGGCTATCATTTACCAAGTGCTTCTATGCAACCTTGGCTGAATATTGCCTATCAAGGGCTTTCCTGTTCTCCTTAGTTGCTGCGCCTCCACTCAACAGTGCACATGGAAACTGGTGGTTCTAACAGCTCCCTAAGAGAACTCTATGGCTTTATGGGTTTTTTCATAATTCACTGTTGTATATCTCAATTAGTTGGATGACTTCTCTGACTTTTGATACCACATCTAGCATGATGCACAAAAGCTAGCCATACCACTTATCCATTGGCCAATAGGGTAAGTGAACACTGTTGAAACCAACATTGACACTGACAAAACTATCATCTAATATTCACAAGTGAATACCATTTTTATGAGAATGAAGTTTGTAATAAAGAACAAAAGCAATCAAAGCGTAACTCTTAAGCATCAATGGCACTGAAGATGTATTAAAGAGAATGGAGATTTAGTGAACACATTGAATAAAGGCATTACAGCTGTCAACAGAAGTTAGGGGTTTCCTTATCAGGAGAGGTCACACCCATCTTTTCACTATCATTTAGTACTAGGATAATTTAATTAATGATACTGAAACAGTGAAGTAAAATGTTTGTCTTATCAATGAACATACAATGGTGAATAATACTACAGCAATTCTGCAACTCATAATACACAACAAAAATCACCCTAAATGCTAGACTATAGAAAAAACATGAACAGTTTTCAATTATTATAGCACAATAAATATGCTTCCGTTTTCCCTTAATTCCTGACTATAATGATTTAATTTGCAAAAAACTAACCTATAAAACCTAGATATGGATAAAATTCTTCTCATATTTAGGCTGGAAACTGGAGATCACTATAGAGTATTAAATAACATACCTCTGCTAAAACTGTCATATAGTACATTAATATGATGATTGCTTCTTCTTGTTTATATGTAACCCCATCTAATACAGTAGATGCAGAAAATTTCTTTGAGTTTGGGACAAGAACCTGATGTGCAATCTGAAAGTAAATACGTACACAACACTTAATATCAAAATCCAGAATGCATAGCATTTTCCAATTAAATCAATCTGCTCACTGTCTTATGAAATGTAAAACAAGCTAAAAAAAGTATTTAACTTCATATAATGCTGATGTAGTTAGTATTCACCATTAATAAATGAGGAAATCACACAACCAATATATATAACATACAAATGAAGAAAAATTCGCATGGCTACTAATTCTAAAACCAATGTAAATGTTAAATGAGTCATACTGAAATCTTAAAAGGCACTTCACACTGTAATAAAGTAACAATATTTACTTGGTTGGTGATGGACTTGGTGGTGGGAAACTCATACTTGATTTTTGACCTTCAAGTATGGGTCTGGCGTTTACACCTTGGTTTCATAAGTGAAGTATGCTAGAGGAATATGAAGTCTCTGTCTCATACATTTACAAAAATTATGGTCTAAATTAAATACCTCTTTCACATTTGACCTTTATGAACTACCCTGACCTCATTCCAAACATAAATTTGCTTTATTGGTGGAGTACGCCTGCGAAACACGAAGTCTATCTCATATAGTTCAAAATTATAACC
The DNA here is from genome assembly GCF_015104395.2 of Macrobrachium nipponense. Classification (NCBI taxonomy): domain Eukaryota; kingdom Metazoa; phylum Arthropoda; class Malacostraca; order Decapoda; family Palaemonidae; genus Macrobrachium; species Macrobrachium nipponense. The sequence continues at coordinate 39,671,906 of NC_087203.1, forward strand.
AGTTAAATTCCCACTGGCCTTAACAATGAAATGACATTGATCCTTGCATCAATCACATAAAGTATTTAATACACTGGACCCATAGATGATATACATGAAGTTTGAAGCCTTATCTTTAAAGCTATTAAAAATAATATACAGTGGGGCCTCGCTTAGTCATGGATCAGCAATCAAGGATTCAGTTAATCACGGGTTTTTCCTTGGACCACTTCTCAGTCTATATATCGCTGTTATGAATCACAGCATCCGGGCTTGTCAGTGGTAGGCTAAGCCTCGTCCGGTTCCGATAACCAACAAATGCATGAACAGATTCACATTATGATATTAACTGACAATAAAGGTAATAAAACCATTCTCACCTTACATATTATTGGCATATCTTCATAATATATAGCCTATTCATGGAATAATTCCACGTCATTGACATCAACTTGTAGTTGAGCGGCCAGCAGAAATGTAAACATTGAGTTACACTTCACAGCACCTTTGTTATTCTTAACCTTTTAGAAATGTTAATAGTAGTAGTTTAATTACAGTAGTAATAACATTTAGGAAAACATAAATTTTCAATTCGAACTTCATTATTGTTTTGGTATAACGTAATCAACTTCTCTGAACACTGCAGTCATACAAACGATAATTGTCATAGATTATCGTATGTTGTTTGCAATCGGCGACGAAGCGTAAACGTAATAAAACCATTTTTACCTTATATATTATTGTCATATATTCATAATAAAACGGAAATCTTATAGTATATTATTGGCATATCTTCATAATAAAAAGCCTCTTCAAGGAATAATTCCTTGGGGAATCCATTTTTCAAAAGACAAAAATACATGTTTACAGTATACAATGAACAATGATTATATTACTTTATTTTGATGTGATTACATTCATATTACAAAGTACCGATGTATTTTTACGTAAGTATCCTCTAAACTCTGTCATAAATCACTTTACTTACTTTTTTTGTGAAGCCCAAATGCTACGTATATTCCGGAAAATTAACGAAATCACGAATTTTATCATAGAGCAAGATTCACTAATTACTGTTTTCTTCTTCTTTTCATGACTAAATGCATTTTTAGGATAAACTCATTTACAAATTTTCAAATACTATGAATGTAAATAGCAAAATCTCTCTCTCTCTCTCTCTCTCTCTCTCTCTCTCTCTCTCTCTCTCTCTCTCTCTCTCTCTCTCTCTCTCTCTCTCTCTCTCTCTCATCACTTACAGAAAAAAAACTATAATACTGATCTATTATTATCGTAATAAAAGAACAAGATGGTCCCCGAAAGAATAAAAATATGTGTTGCCATATTTTTATTCTTTCTGTGATTTACGAAACTGTGCTTCAATATGATATTGTTATGTTACAATAAAGTTTCATACATACTTACCTGGCAGATATATACATAGCTAAGACTCCGTCGTCCCTGACAGAAATTCAAATTTCGCGCCACTCGCTACAGGTAGGTCAGGTGATCTACCGGCCTGCCCTGGGCGGCAGGACTAGGAACCATCCCCGTTTTCTATCATATTTTCTCTCTTCCACCTGTCTCCTGCGGGGAGGCTGGGTGGGCCTTTAATTGTATATATCTGCCAGGTAAGTATGTATGAAACTTTATTGTAACATAACAATATCATTTTCATACAATCAACTTACCTGTCAGATATATACATAGCTGATTGGCACCCTTTGGTGGAGGGTAAGAGACAGCTACTATATGGAATAGACAGGTAAACAACATATGTTGTAGGTATAAATAAAACCTTGGTTCCTACCTGATAGGTGGTAGACTTCGTGGGTGTTTGTCCAGTAGTCTGCATCACCTCAAGAAACTTTAGCGAGATATATGATCTATGGCCAAGAGTTCTTGTGGGTCTGCCGATGGGGTCTTATCCGCTTACTCGGCAGAGCCTGAAAGGACTTTGTCAATGGGTGCTGATCCACTTATATGACAATACACCTTATGAAGGAGCACACAACCAATCCCGACCACCTGATCCTAACCATATGTTAGAACTAAGGATTGTTCCGAGTTATCCCCGAACTCTTCACAACAACCGTAACTCAAAAACCACTACGCACACATACATAATTTTCTAAAAAAAAATTATACTCATCTAATTAGATATGACAAGATTGCTCTTACTGACAACATAGACGGCCGCCCGTGCTAAACCAAGTCCTCCATTGTTCGAAGAGACTCCAGACATATCTAAAAAGAAGAAAAGTATATACTTTTAAGGATGGTTGTCGGCTCCCGTACCCAGAATCGTATCCGCCGATACGAAAGGACCCAGAGAAAAACACTTCTCATATGTCACACGAACGTCTTTCAAGTAATGAGATGCAAATATGAGTTGCATCTCCAAAATGTCATATCTATGATGTTTTTTTAAGCGACATATTCTTATGAAACGAGAAAGACGTCGCTACTGCTCTCACTTCATGAGCTTTAACTTCAACAGTCGCAACTGTTCGTCAGAACAGACCTTATGCGCGTCTGTAATGACGTTCCTCTCAAAGAATGCCAGAGCATTCTTGGACATAAGTCTTGTGGGGTCTTTTACCGCGCACCAAAGACCTTGTCTAGAGCCTCCCATCAGATGCTTTCTCTGAATGTAGAACTTTAGAGCTCTTACAGGGCATAGAGATCTTTCTGCTTCTCTTCCTACGAGACTCGATATGCCTTTGACTTCGAATGACTTAGGCCAGGGATTCGAGGGATTCTCATTCTTAGCTAAAAACAGGGTCTAAACGAGCAAATAGCTGAGTCTCCCTTGAAACCTACTTTATCCTGCAGAGCATGTAATTCACTAACTCTCTTTGCCGTAGCTAAAGATAATAGGAATAGGCATTTTCTGGTGATGTCTCGAAACGAAGCCAGATGAGGTTCGAACCTTCAGATGAAAGAAACTTGAGAACCACGTCTAGGTTCCAGTTCGGAGGGACCGGTTCCTTCGACTTTGAAGTCTCAAAGGACCTTATGAGATCGTGGAGATCTTTATTATCTGCCAGATCTAATCCTCTATTCCTGAAGAATGCCGAGAGCATACTTCTGTATCCCTTTATTGTGGATACAGCTAGATGAGATTGCTCTCTCAGGAATAGAAGGAAATCAGCAATTTCCGCTATAGAGGTAGTGGAGGAGGACAACTTCTTAGTTCTACACCACCTTCTAAAAACCTCCCACTTCGACTGATATACTTTCGTAGTAGAGGTTCTGCGTGCTCTCACGATCGTGCTTGCAACTTCGCGAGAAAACCCTCTCGCTCTGACGAGTCTTTCGATAGTCGAAAGGCAGTCAGAGCGAGAGCGGGGAGGTTTTGATGATACCTCTTGAAGTGTGGCTGTCTGAGAAGATCCATCCTTCTTGGTACGGATCTGGGAAAGTCTACGATCCACTCTACCACCTCCGTGAACCAATCTTGGGCCGGCCAAAAGGGGGACTATTCAATGTCATCCTTCATCTCTCCTTTGACGCCACGAACTTTTTCAGTACTAGTCCCAGGATTTTGAATGGAGGAAAAGCATAGACGTCTACGCGAGACCAATCTAGCAGGAAGGCGTCTACCATAAGAGCTCTTGGGTCTTCCACGACCGAGCAAAAGACTGCCAGCCTTTTGGAGATGAATGTGGCGAAGAGATCCACATGAGGTGTCCCCCACAGCGACCAGAGATCTTGACACACCTCCTCGTGTAGGGTCCACTCTGTATGAAGGACCTGGTTCCTCCTGCTGAGTCTGTCCGCCCTCACATTCTTTACTCCTGAACGAACCTTGTCAGAAGGGAGATGTTCCTGTGAGACGTCCAAAGCAAAAGGTCTCTCGTCAGCTCGTAAAGGAACGAGGAGTGAGTCCCTCCTTGTTTTCGAATGTAGGCAAGTGCGGTGGTGTTGTCCACGTTTACTTGCACTACTTTGTTCGACACCAGAGGTTCTAGACTCTTCAAAGCCAGATGCACGGCGAAGAGCTCTTTGCAGTTTATGTGCCAAGACACCTGCGCTGGTTCCCAGGTGCCTGACACCTCCTTCGAGCCTAATGTTGCTCCCCACCCTTTCTCCGACGCGTCGGAGTACAACACTAGGTCTGGGTTCTGGGTTTTTAGAGAGATCCCTTTGTTCTCTTTCAGAGGGGGCAACCACCATTCCAGGTGCGGTCTTATCTCCACTGGAATGGGAAAGGCGTCCGAAGTTGTCCAGTTTTCCAACTCCAAGACTTCTTGAGGAAGAATTGAAGCGGACGTAAATGAAGTCTTCCTAGAGGGAAGAAAACTGTTCGAGCGAGGAAAGGGTCCCTATAAGGCTCAACCATTCCCTCGCCGACGTCTGTTCCTTCCTTAAGAAGAGAGAGACTATCTGCAAACCTTTTGCAATCCTCTCTTGCGAAGGAAATACTCGAAAACCCCGAGAATCCATCTGAATCCCCAGATAGACTAAGTTCTGTCTGGGGGTCAGCTGCGACTTCTCGAGGTTCACGAGCAATCCCAACGCTTTGATCAGATCTAAAGTTAACGTCAGGTCCTCCAAGCACTGTCTCTCTGATCTGGCCCTGATGAGCCAGTCGTCCAGATACAGAGAGATATTTACTCCTTTGAGGTGAAGAAACCTCGCCACATTTTTCATCAGGCTTGTGAAGACCTGAGGAGCTGTGGACAGGCCGAAACACAAGGCTCTGAACTGAAAGATCCTTCCCCCCGTCATGAAACGGAGGTACTTCTTCGATGAAGGGTGGATCGGGACGTGAAAATAGGCGTCCTGGAGATCTAGAGACACCATCCAATCTCCTTGTCGCAATGACGCAAGGACTGAGGCAGAAGTCTCCATCGAGAACTTCTCCTTCCGAACAAATTTGTTCAGAGAGCTGACGTCTAGTACTGGTCTCCAGCCTCCCGAGGCCTTCGCAACCAGAAAAAGGCGATTGTAAAACCCTGGGGAGTTTTGATCCAGTACTAGTTCTATCGTTCTCTTGTCCCACATTTGTTCCACCATCGATCGAAGAGTATCCCTCAGCACAGGATCCTTGTACTTGGCTGTTAGTTCCCGTGGTGTTGACGTTAGGGGAGGAGTGTTCAGGAAAGGGATACGATATCCCTTCCTTATTACAGACAACGATGACGCGTCTGCGTTTATAAGTGTCCAGGCCTCCACAAATCCCAGGAGCCTGGCACCTACTGGTGCTTGGAGGAGAGAAGCATCACTTTCCCTTTTTAAAGGGACGAAAGGCAGACCTACCTCTCTTCTCAGGAGCCTTCCTTCTTGCGGGAGGTCTGGAGGTAGGGCCACCTCGAAAGGGCTGACCCGATGTACTCGGTCCTTTCTTGTCAGGTGTAGAAGCAGGCTTCTTCTTCCTTGCTGACTGCGTCAGAAGGTCCTGAGTCGCCTTCTCAGTTAATGAACGAGAAATGTCCTTCACCAACTGAGAAGGGAACAAAAAGTCAGACAAAGGCGAATACAGCAGCGCTGCCCTCTGAGCGTGGGAGACTGCCTTGGTTAAAAAGGCACTATATACCGTCCTCTTTTTTAGAAGACCTGCTCCAAACAAAGAGGAGATCTCAAACGAGCCATCCTGAACCGCTTTGTCTATACAAGACAAAATGCACAAAAGGACTTCTGGTTCGAGTCCTTCAGAATCATGGGCTTTCTTGGACATCACCCCAAGGGACCAATCTAAGAAGTTGAAAACTTCCAATACATGAAAGAGTCCCTTGAGGAGATGGTCCAGTTCAGAAATGCCCCAAGTAATACGTGCCGAGTTCAGACCTTGTCTACGTGAAGCGTCAACTAAGGTCGAAAAGTCCGCTTCTGACGTAGACGGAAGAGCAATACCCATATTCTCTCCCGTCTGATACCAAATGCCTCTTTTACCAGCTAGTCTCGCTGGAGGCATGCAGAAGACCGTTCTGACTAACTCCTTCTTAGACTTCATCCAAGAGTCTAAGGACTGAAGAGCCCTCTTCATCGAAATGGCGGGCTTCATTCTGAGAAAAGACGAAGATTTCTTCGTCTTAGCACTCGAAAAAAGAGACGCGGCGGAGAAGGAGGAGCGGCAGGAGTCAAGTCGTCTCCATACTCTCTAGAAAGCAAGGCAGTCAAAACTTTATAGTTCGGACAGTCCTTCTCTTTCTTGATACTCTCTCCGAGTCTACTTCTAACTCGGGATCTAATTGAGTCTCCGCTGCCAACTCCGTACGTCCTTCCTCTGGAGGAGACAAACTCCTAATAGGAGAGGGGCTAAGGGAATGATATTCCTTCCTCTTCCCCGCTTTAATAGTCCTGGAAGGCGCCAAAAGCTCAGGCTTCTCTCCATAAATGGATGACGCTTCCCGCTTGGATGACGCTTCTCGTCCGCCAAGCGTCCTGGCTGACGCCTCCCGCTTACGTGGCTGCTGACGTCCGGATGACGCCTCGCGCCTGGAAGACGCTCCGCTCTCAAAAGGCGTCCTAACTGGCGCCAAAATACTGGTTGGAGCCTCGCGTCTACAATCAGCTATCAAAGACGCTTCATGCCTAAAAGACGTCTCACGTCTCTCTGGCGTTACGTGTCTTCCGTAAGCTCCCGATCTCGCTCTCGAACCCGAAGCTTCTGCGATATGTTTAGAAGCTTCACGTTTGCATGACGCCTCTCGCTTAGCAGGGGAGAGAGGACGAGACTTCTTGATTGGAAGCGCAACGTCCTTCCTACGATGGCGCTAACACTCCCACCAAAGAGGCCAGTTGTTCTTGCACTGCCATGATAATCTTCCTTGAAGCTTCTCCCACGTCAACTGCATGACGCCTTTCGTCATCAATCGGGGGAGAAGTAGGAAAGGGTTCTTCTGCGTCCTCGTCGGGTGACGCTGACGCCATCTTCGCCTTCTTGATAGACGAGGGAGCGTCATCTGAGAAACGCTCTGGGCTCGAATCAAATTCGGGTTCTTTCAAATGCCGTTTCAGAGGCCTCGATAAATCCGACTCCTTCCACCCTCGTTTAGGTGAGGGAGAGGGAGAGGATGAGAAACACTCACGAAAGACGCTTTTTCTAAAGCGCCCTTGAGCAGCCTGCCACGAAACAGAGCTTGCTGAAGGGACGTCTGACCGTTGGGGATTCCCCACGACCTCCTTAAGGCTTTCGACTTTCCTTCTCCTCTGGGCATGGGAGCTTGGAAGAGGTCTAGGCCTGGGAGCGTCGCAGGGACGATCAAACGCCCCCTCCACAACACTGGGAGAACTCACTTCACTGTAATGCTCACTTTCACTAGCCTTACCTTGTAAGTCCGCCATTTTGGACTTCATGTCTCGAATAGTAGCTTTCAGATCGGCGATTTCCGAGGCCGATTCCGAAAGTAAACCTTGTGAATTAGACACATAGGGAGAATCTAAATCATTAGGATTAGAAAAAGTATCAATAAAAGGCTCAATAGGCCTTGAACTCACACCTTTCAGACGTCTAACCCTATCCCTCTCTAACTTCTTCAAATAAGAAGTTAAAGTCTTCCATTCTTCTGCATTTAATCCCTCGCATTCATGACAAGTATTAGTAGCAGAACACTGAAACCCCCTACATTTACGACATACAGTGTGAGGATCAACCGAAGCTTTCGGTATCCTCACCCTGCAGCCTACATTCACACACATTCTCAGACTCACATTTGAATCAGACATACTGAGAAAATTCCAAAAAGCAAGTCCAAAAACAGTCCACAGTAGCGAATGCCAAAAACACGATCCAGATACGTCACCAAAAAGCCGATAAACGATGATCAAAGGATGAAATAAGAATCTAAGTCAGGAGGTAATAGCAACAATGTTGATACCACCGGCGACAGAGAAAATATGATAGAAAACGGGGATGGTTCCTAGTCCTGCCGCCCAGGGCAGGCGGTAGATCACCTGACCTACCTGTAGCGAGTGGCGCGAAATTTGAATTTCTGTCGGGGACGACGGAGTCTTAGCTATGTATATATCTGACAGGTAAGTTGATTGTATGAAAACAACTTTTATAGTTGACTCAATGATTGTCACATATTATAACAGTATACAAGAGAATATCTTATCACTATCCATGTTTCATTTATCATCATAAAATATTTAAAATACAAATTTCATTGTTATTCTCGAGCTAAGATAGTCAACAGTACTCTAGTCCCAAGCTGTTCTCTCAAGCTATTCAAGTTACTCTAGTCCTAAGCTGCTCTCTCAAGCTATTCAAGTTACTCTCGTCACAAGCTGCTCTCTCTCTCTCTCTCTCTCTCTCTCTCTCTCTCTCTCTCTCTCTCTCTCTCTCTCTCCTCTCTCTCTCTCTCTATCTCTCTCTCTCTCTCTCTCTCTCTCTCTCTCTCTCTCTCTCAATGAAATATGAATTACTGTATCATAATAATATCATAAAATGTTATTGTTATAATACAACTAAGTTTGTTCATACTTACCTGGCAGATATATATATAGCTGTATTCTCTGAAGTCCGACAGAATTTCAAAATTCGCGGCACACACAGTGGGCGGCCAGGTGGTAGTACCCATTCCCGCCGCTGGGAGGCGGATATCAGGAACCATTCCCATTTTCTATTCATATTTTATCAGTGCCACTGTCTCCTGAGGGGAGGTGGGTGGGCACTTTAATTATATATATCTGCCAGGTAAGTATGAACAAACTTAATTGTATTATAACAATAACATTTTGTTCATGAAACTTACCTGACAGATATATATATGTAAGTGTTTACATAATAAAAATATGGAATGTTAGTCCATATATATAAAGGTCTAAAACTAAAGGGGTCAACCAGATTGCTTGCAGGAATGTGATCAGACTAGAGACGCTAAAGATGACGTATACAATAAGTATGTAGGCTAAGATAACATGCCGTCACCTGTAGTCATTCAATTGTTTATAAACATTAGTCCAAGCTCCCTGCTTGAGACAACTACGGCCTACGTGATCTGTAGCGTGTCTCATTTGATTGTGTGTTCGTATGAAACTATGTCATTTGTATGTATGTTTATATGTTCGAACTACTGTCTGTTCCTTCATAACTTGTAACAGAGATGGTAGACAGGCAGAACAGAGTTAGCTATCGTCATTAGAAGACCTGTACCTCTTTACCTAAGCTTTATCATGTAGAGGAATAGGATTAGCCATCATCATTGGCAGAAGCGATCAAGCTATCGTTATTAGATGACTTGTACAATCATATCTGATCTTCACCATGTAAAACTTCAGAAGAATATATAATTTTTTATACTTAGTGTTTTCTACAAGAACCTCACCGAACCATGAGTTTAACACATCGTCGTAAAGATAATACCGACTTCGTAAGTGATCTACAAAACCCCAGACACTCCATTGAAGATGGAAGTGCAATACCAACCGACTTAGCGTATAGATTATCGCTAGTCTAACATTACCTCATAGGGCGCCTTATCATACAAGGCACAAGCCCTAATATATATAGCTGAATCCCACCTTCGGATGGTGGGAAGAGACAGAATAGGACTTTTAGGAAACTAAATTAAGTAGATGATATACATCTTGGTTCCTCACCTGTTAGCATAGCCGACTTCGTGATTACTGTCACCAAAGTCTGCTTCTGCTTTACTAGAGTTGCCAGCGAGGTAGAGACCTGTAATGCTGGTGCGCTCTAGATGATCTGTCAACGGGGGCGAGACCACAATGTGACTAGACCATATGACCATACTTCTGAGGGCAACTAAGCTAAAACCACCACCTGACCTAACCTATCAAAGTTAGTTCCATAACTTCTAGGCTAAAGAAAAGGAACGCGCCTCAAGCGACCAACCCTTCAAAGTTAAAAGCACACCTATCCCTTTTCTATAGGATAGGATACGTGTTGCTTCCTGCCCCCAATAATATATCTACGGATATGTATGGTCCTAGCGACTTACAGATCTCAAATGTCGTCTTCACATCCCGTCGGGATGTGAAGCGAACACAGAGTTGCTTCGCTAAAGCGTGGCACTCAGGATGTTACTGAGTGTCATGCTCTGTTGAAATGCTTCCGAGGCCGTGCCCTCACCTCTTGAGCATTCATATTAAGAAAAAATCTCAAATCTTTATGCAAACATAATGAATGAGACTTCTTAAAAGAACTCCTTGACTATAATGCCAGGGTGTTCTTGGACATGAACCAGTCTGGTCTTTTTACGGAACACCGCAGATTGTCCGTTGACCTCGACTTTCTATAGTTTTATCAAGATAAAACTTGAGAGACCCGACAGGGCACAGGACTCTCTAATGCCCTTGCCCAATAATTTGTGCCATACCCTTGGTCTCCAAGCCTTCGGGTCAAGGGTTAGACAGGTTTTCGTTCTTACCAAGAACGGAAGGCTTAGAGGACAGACCGCATTATGTCCTTTAAAGCCAAAACCTCTGATGATGGCTAAAACCTCACTAAACCTCTTTGCCGTGGCTAGAGCGGTTAGAATGTTAGCCTTTCTGGTCACGTGTATTAAGTTCGCAGAAAGGATAAATTCGAAATGCTCTTAGCATCCGAAACTCAGACTACGTCTAAGTTCCATGCCGGAACCTTCGATCCAGAGAATTTCAAAATCTCCACAGACCTCAAAGATCGTGAAGCTTTGTTGCTTGACAGAACCGAATCTCTGAGCCTAGCGGCCGTCAACAACATATTTGCATATTCTACAATAGTTAGGACTTCTAGCTTATCTCATACTTCAGACAGAAAGATAGAACCATAAAGAAATTCACAGAGGTCGAGGTGGAGGAACAGTCATTTTCCCTTCACTATCTCCAGAAACGGCCCCCTCCGATTGAACACTGAAAATAGGCAGCACTGCTTTGCCTTGGCCAAGAGACTGCCATTAATCTTGAAGATCTTATCGCTTCTCGATAGTCTGAACGCCTTCAGACTCAGAGAGGAGAGATATAAGATACTTCACTAAGTGACGATGTTAGATTACACCGATTCTCTCGGGAAGGGTCTTTGGACAATTCTCTTTGAATTACATGACCTCTGTGAATCCAACCTCTTAAAGGCCAACATGGTGGCGACTAATGCTAATCCTCTAGGATCATGAATAAGGGAACAACTTAAGAGGAAGCTCCTTCGTCTTCAATATACGAAAACTTAACGAAAGGACGCCCTCAGTCTCTCCTCAACTTACGACATACTTCTAAGTGAGGATTACTCAGACGTCAGTAGTTACTGCCTTCGATCGAGAAGACCTGCACGGACGTGCACTAGTTTAACTAGCCTCTTGAGGATCGTTACGTTCCATGCCGAAGCCCATAACCAACTCTCTCTTCTTGAGCTATGAGAGAGCTGAGAAATCATCCGAGATGATTTGGACCACTCGATCAAAACTCACTCTTTGAGGAACTGGAGAGCCGACCAAATTGGCTTCCAATTCTTTCAGACAATGTGCCCGGACATCTGTTCCTCTGTTTGGATGTCTGGTACCCTCTCGCTATCACCTGAGGTGATCCTCAAGCCGTTGAGAGAAAATTAGAATTATTACTAGATCTTTGATGTTATTCCAATTTCTCCGTGAGGAAAAACTGTAGAGGTCTGAATTGCTGTTTATTCAGGGAAAACAAGCTTCTCCAGCGAGGAAATGGTCCCCAGCAAACTCATCCATTCCCTCACTCAGCCTGCTTCCTTCCCTAAATAAGGCTGCGCTTTGCATAAGCAGGAGAGCATTATTATAGTGCTATGCCGTGGTAGACTCGTACAGAATTCTGTTACAGTGCGGTAAAACCGCACCGAACAGGTATAAGAGATATCTTGTTGAAATTTTCTAAGTAAACGGAAGGCATACTCATTCATGATTACTAGAAATTTCCTCAACCCGAGGCTAAAATCCATGATTGTAGGGCAGAGATACGGCTAGTCAGCCATTCCCGCAGGGGAGAGAGACGTAACCAACCGCGCATGTCACAGAGCTAGCCGGTACTGCGTAGATCACAGTAACAGCAGCCTTGTTCATTCATCGTCTCGCACTATCTGCCTGAGTTGCCAGCTACTCTTTACTTTACGAAGGAATAGGTATGATATTGTCGAGCAAAAAGGAACTCTCATGCAGGCATATTTAAATGAAACAGAATTCGCTAAATACAGAAGCTGAGTTGGTGTTGTAACAATACCTTAAGAGTTGTTCTTACTCCGAAAACTCTTGGAAGGTTGAAGGGAGTGTCAATTAAATACATTAGAACAACAGTTCTTTCGGCTTCTATCCGTAGAGGTAAATACGATATGCGTATATGACTTGACCCTTGCGTTAGCAAAATGACGCAAAGATAAAATACGTAAGTATTGTAGTAATTTGAACATCGAATTCTCTACTACATCTTTCCTCGACGAGAAAAAGAGAAAGAAAGGAAAACGAATAGAGACCATCAAGTGAGAACCGAGGATCGAAAAGGACCGTTCAATGTTCTTATGATATTGGACATAAGACTTCCTGGATCTAGTCTACAAGTCTTTTTCTTACTCCCCGGATGAGCCTCTGAAAATGAATGAGAGCTCTTCCGAAATTTGTTAAGGAGAGTTTATCTGCTTAAACGATAAAAACGCTAAAATCTATGTCAATGAGAACTACCCCATTTATGAGGGGTCCCCCACTTAAAAGACAAAACGTTAAGTATCTTGACAATGGGGAAAACGTCCTTACTAGACAAAACAATTAGCACTTTGCTAATAGGGGAAAACCCTTTAACATGACCGAAAGTCACCCAGGAATCCGAGTATATAATCTTCCCGATTCTCAGAGAAATCGATGAAGAGGCAGGAGGGATCAAAGAAAAAATTCGGGTATGTCTCTCCGCTAACTCCGAATCCTTTTCTAAAAATTTCTGTAAAGGAATGTCCTGTAGAGTCCTGAAAAACCTCCTCTTGACGAGCGTTTAGAAAGCGTCAAGCGTCCCAAGAAACGTCCTGAACAGAAATAAGACGCCGTCTACAAGTCTTTTTCTCTCGCAAAGCGTCCTGCCGAGCTTCCACCGAAGCGTCCTGGCGAATGTCCACAAAAGCGTCCTCATAAGCGTCCTGCCGAGCGTCCTCATAAGCGTCCTGCTGAGCGTCCTCAAAAGCGTCCTGCTGAGCGTCCTCAAAAAACGTCCTGCTTAGCTGCGAGCGTGTCTGTGCAGAGAACACCAAGTGTTCTGAACGACATTTCAGAGAGGATCTCGTTGAGCGCCCTGATGCATGCAAGGCCCGCCAAGAGGCGTCCTGGCGAGCGACCTTGCCAACATCTCAATGTTATGACGTACCGCGTTTTGCGTAGGACGTTGAATATTTTCAAGGGACGTCCTCATGCGAGTCTCCATGGAGAGCCGCACGCTGCTCCTGAAGTGTGTGAACACTAAAGGAAGACGTACGGCTTTCGTCTTCAAGACGGGCATTAAAGACCTTCATACCTTCTTACAAAGACAGTGGCCGCCTGTGCGACAACTTGCGTCTTAGTAATGCAAAAGAACATCTCCAGAAACACACTCAGCAAAGGAACACCGAGCGTCCGAAAGACACCCTCGCAAGGTGCTTGCCGAGCGTCCTGGAGAACGTCTCTACTTGTAGGACGTCGAGCACCTCCAAAAGCTTCCTCACGTCTAAATTGCCCTTCTTATGCCGAACCAGAGACATAAGTTGTTTGACTGTGCAAAGCAGCTTGCCGGACGTCAAACTTATCAGCTTGAACATCCTTTTTCGAAGTAAAGCGAACGTTACATAACATATACGGAGCGCCATGAGGAGAGGAGACGAATACTGAGTTGCTCCTCCAAAAGGTGGAATCAAAAATGTCCTTGATTACCATATTCTTTTGGAATGCTAGCGAGGATGAAAGAGCTCTAACTTCATGAGCGTTCACTCGCAGGAGGCTCAAATCACTCTTCTGGCAAGATGAATGAGCCTCCTTAATAATGTATAAATGAGCGTTCACTCGCAGGAGGCTCAAATCACTCTTCTGGCAAGATGAATGAGCCTCCTTAATAATGTCCCTTAGGAAAAGAGCCAGTGCATTCTTCGAAAAGGGTAGATGTGGTCTCTTCCTGAGCACCATAAATTACCCGAAGGACCTCTTACTTCCTTCGTTTATGTAAATAAAATTTGAGAGCCCTGACAGGGCACAGGACTCTTTCATCCTCTCGTGACGAGAGAGAGAGGACGTGAAGCGTCCTCTTCTCTAAAGCTTCTTAAGAGGGCGCGAGTCTTTCCGAGAGCTCCAACCCCTGTGTGGGGAGGATGCCTCGGAGGACGAGAAGCAAACCTTCAAGATTCGTGCACGTGCTCGATCTTCGGCAGCCTGGGAAGCGACAACAGGACCTGCCGAAAGGAAGCCAGATCAGCGTGAAAAAACCTGTAACCCTCCTTCGGCTTTTGACATGCCCTCTCCCTGGTTTCCTGGGAGTCCGACAGAGGTCTAGGCCTAGAGGCGTTATGGGGCCGATCTGACGTTCCCTCCTGACGAGAGAGAGGACGTGAAGCGTCCTCTTCTCTAAAGCTTCTTAGAGGGCGCGAGTCCTTCCGAGTGCTCCAACCCTTGCGCGGGGAGGACGCCTCGGAGGACGAGAAGCAATCCTTCAAGATTCGTGCACGTGCACGATCTTTAGCAGCCTGGGAAGCGTCAACAGGTCCTGCCGAAGGGACGCCAGATCGGTGGGGAGCCCCCGTAACCCTCTTGCGGCTTTCGACATGCCCTCTCCCTGAGTCCTGGGAGTCCGACAGAGGTCCAGGCCTAGAGGCATTATGGGGCCGATCTGACGCCCCCTCCACAACACAGATTGGAGAGAGAGCACTTTTGTCTAAGATTACTTGATGTAATCCTCTAGCAGACACTACTTCTAGGCCCGTAAGCCATACCACATGGTTAGGCAAAATAAATCCTACAGGAGGTTAGAAGGTTCATTATTTCTAACTTCTGTTTACTGTGGAGGAAAACTCCTGATTCTAACACGCTCTAAAATGCGTACATGAATCCTACTTCTTCCGTAATCAGTCACACATTACACAATTACATTGATCTTTATGCAAAGAAAACATGTAAACGTCATATATACTAAGCGAGTGTCTACCCATGCAGACAACAAAGTCTGAAACTAGGCTAACTAGCTTCAGACATCATATGCAATGAAAAAATTACTTATGATAGCGTATGCCTAGCCACAAATCCAAGTCAATAATCGAAAGAATAACTTAGGATACTTAAGCGGCTAATGAAGTTTCAAAATCCTAGGCGGAGGTCTGTAAACAGTTGTTTACCGACCGGTGACAGAAAAAATATGAATAGAAAATGGGAATGGTTCCTGATATCCGCCTCCCACGCGGCGGGAATGGGTACTAACCACCCCTGGCGCCCACTGCGTGTGCCGCGAATTTTGAAATTCTGTCGGACTTCAGAGAATACAGCTATATATATATCTGTCAGGTAAGTTTCATGAACAAACTATTATGTACAAAGTTAATAAATAATAATAATTCCATTAATAAATTTGTTTCTTTTAGCAACTAAATTGTTTTCCAAAATAATTCTTTCGGTAATAAATGTCCATCAGCTGATTCTAAACGTAAACAAGACAAAACTAGATTTTTATTGCTGTATTTTGCTGTTTACACATTAATATTATAGTTGGGTGCTGTAATCATTACAGTAAATCATGTTTTTTTTATCATGAATATGTTCATTCACGAAATAAATATAATATGAAAATAAGAAGGAATTGTTAGGTAATTATACTTTTGTTCACTGATCTGATGAAGGGGAAATTGAAGATAGGAAAGAATAACTTTGAAACTGTCTTGAATTTAGTTTAAGGTGATAGTTGAAGAAATATTTAGTGCTTGAACTAAAGTAGGCAGTTATAAACACTGAAATAGTGGTCTTGGGTGGGTTAATTATTAAAGTAGGCGGTTTAAAGCAATTTTCAGGGGGGGTACCAGGATAAAACGGGTATTTACTTATCACGGGGGGTTCTAGGCCCTATCCCCCGTGATTAATGAGGCCCTACTGTACTTCAAAAAACTTTTAACATTAGCTGACAGAGAGATGGAGACCTAGAGGCCAAAACAGACAGTTTTTGATGCTGGATATAATGTCCATCAAAACAAAAGCAGCAGCTGGCAAACTTTTGTCTCCATGTAATTATTTACCTAATGTTGACAAGATGTAACAACATGACAAATTTTTAATCAATTTGTATTTTTCATAGTTAACAAACCTGAGGTCTTAACAATGGGATAGTCTTCTTGTGCCAGCTGGAAACCGGTTAAAAACAATCAAAGATTGTAAAGCAAGGAAAGGAATCTGTGGCATCTGGCAAACTCATACGAATATGAGGTGGAAGCTGGTCAAAATGCTTAACACAGCTTACACAATCATAGAATCTAGAAAAAATGGCAGAGCAAAATATGGAGACTCACCTGAAGATCCGCTAATATATAATTATATGCCTCTTGAAGAAGTGGGACATTTTTCAAGCTAAGAATAGCATGGTAAACTGCTAATGTAGCTTGCCAGACTAGTCTATGTGGAGAAAGCCGGAGTGCGCGCAAAGGTGAAGATACTCCAAGTAGCTTCTGAATGAAAACAACAGACAGACTGCTCCCAATCTGCTTAAGCATCTGCAAAAATACAATATTCACATCACTAACTACAAAATGAACACTCACATAAGATGCTAAAATAAAATAGAGGATACTCTACTTGAAAAAATGAAGGAAATTTAACTTTCAAATTTATTTAACAATGGGATACCACCTAGTAAAACAACAAAAGTAAGGCATATATCTAAACTGCAAATTTATGCAAAACATCTTAATTCCTAAATGTAATCAGTTATAAGTTTCATGTGAAGACCATTCTCAAAACTAAAACAAGGATATTATGCGTAGTATATCATCACTATTATTATGTCAGGATGAAATGGTTAATGAACTCTCAACTCATAGCGCCCATGTCTTCAATGCAACAAGAAGGATGTGTCATACAAGTGTCATCAATTTTTGCTGTATACTTAACACTTATGAGGTTCAGGAAACTCTCATGACTTCAAAAAAGTTTGTTGCTATTCATTCTTACTGTCCCCTCCATCCCTATTTCACTATTCAGTAACATACTAAAGATACTGAAGTATTCTACCTCCTCCAAAGTAATATAGCAAAAGTACAAAACAATAAATCAACACAGAATATACCCTGTAAGGGGTATCAATTACAGCATGCCCTCTGTGACACAATCATCAAGATGCATTACAGGACACCTGTTAGCAGGTGCACTATTTTCTTTCTTTTATATCTGTGAAGAATGCACACACACCTTGTAATTAAAAAGAACTCAGCATAGTTTGAGACACAATCTGACAGGTGTTCAAACACTATCTACCTCACAGTCCTCATGCCCTGAAATGGAAGTCACTACCTGCTCTAGGTGTACAACAACACATACTGTCTGTCCCAAGCACAGCAATACCAAGCAGTACATATGCCAAGTGAACCCCACGACCCATATACTCCACATGGGCCTGGATCATGAATGGTCCAGGCAGGTACCACACACACAGGAGACGGCTATTGTCGTGAAGGTCAAGAGACCAATCACACACGTGTCCCCGTACACAGTGATAGTTCCAGAGACCTATGACAGTCTGTAGTCTTGTTAAGTGTACTCTTTCGTATGTGCTTAAAAAAAAAAAAAACACCAATATGAGCAGAAAAAAGAAATCTTGCACTAATCCTCTTGCCCTGGTGAACAGTTGTAGGGACTGTCACCATTTGCAACAGAAGGGCGATGGTTGTATCAAGGCATCAAAAGCCATCTCATGGAGAGCAGCCTCCTAGTCCTACTTCCTACACTTCTGCCAATTTAGAGGTAGGGAAGATGAAGAGGAATGAGAAGAGGAGGAGGAGAAAGAAAACAACGAAAAGCTAGAAGGCAAAGAACGGAAGCATTTCTTTGATTTCCTATGACCTCTGATCTTTCTGTTCTTTCCCAAGTCTATCAAGGAGAGTTGTGGTAGTCATCCCTAAAGGGACAGGAGCAGGAACTATAAGAGCAGTAGTTAACATCCATGAGTGCTGCACATTTGGACATAGTGGGGGAATGTCAGACATGAAGAAGTGAGGTTCACTGTGACAAAAGAGGGTGGGAAACCTTTGGCTAAAGCCCAATGTTCTAGCAATGCATTGGAGGAAGGCTCCCCAGGAATGCCAAAATGCCTTCAGCAGCTCCTTCATCTCTTGGGAATGTCTACGAGTTGATACAGCAGAAGATGCTTAAACTTCTTGGACCAAGCAAGGCAAAACTGGCAGCATGTTATCCTCCGAAGACAATGACTGCACCTTCAACTTCTTCCTGCTCAACCTTTGTTTCCTCCATTGGACAGGCAACTACAAGAGACACTCCATGCAATTGAAACAGCATGCATCCCAACTTTATTCTTACAACAGTCGAAATCAATACAAGAAAGAACATCCTAAAGCAATTCTGTTATTCAGCCAAGGAGATATTAAGAACAGCTTCAAAAAAGCCATTATGAGCAAAGTTCAAGATGTTTCATCTCAGTAAACAATGTCACTGTTTTTTCTGCTCCTTTTGCAGATGTTTGATCTGCAAGATGGTAACAGAAAAAGTGACTCTGCTTATACGTAGAGTGAGTCCCTCACCCCATCACTGACCTGTCATTAGTTTACCTTGTTACCAAGCTTCAACAACAGAACCAGCTTTCAGAAGGTGATAAAAGCCTTTCAGTATTTTTTATTTTTGCTCTTAAAAATACTGCTTTGGAATCACTGCATGAGACTCCATAGTACTTGTTATCAGATCCTAAAACAGTACAAAATATCATACCTGATTGACTAGAGTCAGATATGAGAGTGTAGTTCCGAATGACAAATGTCCAACAAGATCTTGCTGCAGATCAACTACTTTGTAAAAGTCATCTTGAAGACCTGTCATGGTCTGGCTATAAGGAATAAGGACTATGCACACCTGAAAATAATAAAAAATAGCAACAGCTAACTCCAAATTCATTAATGAACTTAAATTAATTGAAATTCCAGAAAGTAATCCATATTTTCACATATCTCCATGTCTCCGGAAAATCACTTTTACATAAAATAGCAATCGGTATATTTATATAGCACACTATGATCAAGAGTAAAAACTGCAATCTACATTTTTCCTTATATTTATACATATAGCACAGTATGATCAAAAGTAAAAACTGCAATCTACATTTTTCCATATAAAGCTGAGGATAACCAACCAGAATCCCTAAATGTTAAAACTCACAGAACTGTCTGTGAAGAGTGTATAAGAATTTGAGGGACTCAAAGGAAAAAAATGGATCAACAAGTAAATACATATTTTAAATAAATAAAATATCTATCACTGATGGTTTATTTCTAACTTACTTGATTAAGGGCATCCAAAAGAGCTTCTTCCCAATGCAGTTTTAATATTTTTGTTGCTCCAACCACCATTTTTCCTAATGAATCTACCAAAAAGTTTGATGACAGACTAGGATTAATAGTAGGGTCTGCCTGAGGTCCTAAGCAATGTAACACAGTTGTAAAGACACTGTAAAGATGAGAAATCAAGAGAAATTAGAATGCTGTTTTACAACACCCTGTTCATGTTAATCATTATAACAATCAACTAAATGTCACTCATCTTCCATGTGCTGGCTCCATCATAAAGTTGTAAGGAGATAATAACACTTTATATATGTTGATGTCATTTTGACAATAAGGTAATGGGTAAACTTACATGAGGAACCTTGACAAAAACATGAAAACACTAATAAAAAATAAAGGTAATCTGAAGAGAAGGCTTCACTGCAACAGTAAATTTATCTTTGGAACTTTTACAAAAATTTTTAGATTTCAGTATAAAATATCATACTTCTTCCCTCCATCATGACTCAGCATTGTAAAAATTCTATTGGGTTCAGATGATCTTTCTCAAACCTCACAACAAAACAGCAAAGAGAAACTTTATTTACCAAGATTATTAACTTTTTAGATACATCATTCCAGTATACCTTTTCCCTTTAAACATTCTGAAGTGCTCAAGAAAAAATACTAACCGTGTTTGTATTACTAAGACAATCTTTTTCCTTCTCTTTGTATAGGTACAATTGCACATGAAGACTCCATTAATTAGCAATAAATTTCCACATGGAAAAGGTAATCTTAATACTTATTATAATATTGTACTAATATACTCCCTGGAGGAGTATACTATTATTATCATTAATATCATTACATGGTTTAACAGACAACTTAGTGAAAATGGGACCGATAAAAAAAAATTTCCAAGATTTATGCAGAAATTTATGTTCTCGACTTTCAAACAACAGTACATTTACTTTAACATTAAGACAAAAAGATTTCTGCTTACAGTAAAATATCTTATAAACAACTGATGCAGCCACTTTACATGAAACAATATGCCAATAATATATAAAAAAAATCAATTTGAAAAAAAATTATACAAAATACTAATGTATCTTCAAGTTACTTCAACCCTTTTGTTTTCAACTACTGACCTTATGAAAGCAGCAACTTTTTTCGCACAGACAACTGGGTCTGTTGAAGCTTCATCCTCTGGGGAAGACCTCCCAGACATTCCTCTCTCCAAGTCCTAATGAGCACAAATTTATTCATTAATGTCTAAGGTACAGAAATAATATACTTCAATAAAATAATTTTCAATATAAAAATTATTTTTTCAACATAAACCCATCGCTCGTATATCCACATTCATGGGCATCAAATGTACCCAGAAGACAAATTTAAGTACAAATTATAAAAATAGCAATGCTATTGTCACAGAAAAAAGAACATTTGAGACACTTGCCTCACAATAATCTTCCATATCTTCCACAAATTGTGACAGAAGTGTAGCAGCTATTGAAACATTCATCAACCAAAGTTGAGAAAAACTGGATAATGCCACAGATACATACTTCATGACTTCAGGCGACTGATGGTGATCGATATGCCATCCGACTAAAATGTCAACAATATCCTATAAAAACAGAAACTGAAAATTAGTTAAGCCATAAAAACTCCCGATCATAATACTAATACAGTGGTACCCCGTATTCGCAGGGGATGCGTATCAGAACCCCCATGAATAGTTAGAACCCGCGAATAGTTGGAACCCCTATAAAAATGCTTAAAACCTCCTATTTTGTTAGTTCAAACTCAAGAAAAACGCATTAAAAATTTTATACCTGTTTTTTTTAATACAGTAGTACCTCGAGATACGAAAGGCTCTACTACTTACGAAAAACTCGAGATACGAAAGCCAATGCAAAAAATTTTACTGCTCTACATACGAAAAGTTTTCAAGATACGAAAGGTTGTTGCTGTAAAGTCCCGAGATTTGCCCGGACCACCGAGAACAATTTTAAAACTCCCGCGCCGCCAACTGAGTAAACTCGCCACCATCCTCCCGCTCTCCCATTGGTTCCTGATGCTAGTCACCCCATAAGGTCCTGCTCTCCTATTGGTCAGCATCTTCCCCTTGTGCTTTAAGTATTCTATTGGTAAAAGGATGCTGTAAATTGAAAAACTTATTCATGCAATACATTTAATAAAAAAAAACATTAGGTAAAGATAGAATAAAGAATAGAAATGAATGGTTATTATACTGTTTGGTAGTTTCAGTAGTTGAAGAAAGATAATGAAAATTTATGGCTCACTGTGTAAAGTGATTGCTTGTCGATCGTTCGATACTCGTAAGTGCTGGATGTAAACAGACGTTTGGAAGCTTTTTTTGTTTGTTTATTATAGTTAATGGTTACTTAATAATGATTTGAAATGAGTACATGCAATACATTTAATAAAAAAATTGTGAATTAGATATCATAAAATATAAAATAAATCAGACTGCCAACAAATACGTATTTTTTACATTCTTCTTCTGTTTTATTATTACGTTACGTATACGTATGTTTCATTATAGCTGTCAGTAACTCGGTATCTCCATTATGTAAAGATAGAGTAAAGAATAGAAATGAATGGTTATTATACTTTTTGGTAGTTTCATTAGTTGAAGAGAGATACTAATGACAATTTATGGCTTACTGTGTGCTAGGAAAAATGATTGCTTGGCGCTCGTTCGATACTCGTAAGACGGGTAAGAGCTGAATGTAAACAATCGATTGGAAGGTTTGTTTTTTGTTTGTTTGTGTATTATAGTTAATGATTAATTAATAATTATTTGAAATGAGTACATACTGATTACTATTTATACATTTTATTGGCATATTCTAAGCTTTTAGCTCTTAGGTTTAGATGTCAGAATCATAGACTAGCAGTAGCAACCGCTAACATAGGCTGGGCTTATTGCTAAGGGACATATGCTAAAGTCCTAATATATGCAGTAAAAATGGGGTTGAACATTACATGCAGTTGAATATTACTCAAGTATGTACAGTATTTTGCCTTTTTGGAGTCATATTTCTTCTGTCGGATCGGCGTCATAACCCTAGAACATGTGTTTTAGGCCTGGAAATATAATTTACTGGGGTGTTTTTGGAGGGCTTGGAACGGATTAGCCATTTTACAAGTAAAATATGTTCCAAGATACGAAAAACTCATGATACGAAGGCCGCCTCGGAACGGATTAATTTCGTATCTCGAGGTACCACTGTAGTTTTATCACAAATAGTGCATTTTATGATGAAAGTGATAAAAAAACCAGGAATTTGTGGATATTTCTCATAGAAAAATACTGCAAATATGCAAATTTTCCACAAATAATGTGGGGAAACGTTCCAGAGAAAAATCCGCGAATGTGTGAGTCCGCGAATCCAGAGACCGCAAATACGGGGGTTCACTGTATACAGTTCTTATTAAAAATTTACAAAAAAGAAAATACCTCTCACCTTCTACAGTATATATAGGTATACCTGTTACCTATGTTACCTTTTCTATGTTTGTATCCTTTGTTACAGAAAATTTCAAATACATACTGTGGAAGGGGAAGGTTTACGCATGCTTCATTGGTAGTTAGAAAAAGTTGTAGTAGGATTTTGATTTTTATATTCCAAGATCCGTTCTGTAATGTATTTTTTAAATAACTGTACATCTGTCTCGTCTAAGAATAACTTTCAGCCTCTTACGATTTTTGCATGTCTCAGTCTCATAGTTTTCCTTATACACTGTACATACATACCATACTTATTTTTTTTAATCTAATATAATCTATTCATTCTTCCTTCACTTTTCAACAATTTATTCTTTTTATTTTAAATTTGTCACTACATCCCTTTCATTGTTTCATATATTAAATTACACTAAAATAACAGACTTAATCACTACAGTATGCTAGCAATACACAATGGCTTTATAATTAATTTTCTTGTGCACTAAATCTACTATCTATAGCTAGTTAGAAGAATGCAACTTGTAAGACAACAATCTTTGAGATGTATCTGAATTCTATAAAAATTTGCATCACAAACATCTGTTCAAAACTAAACGAGATATGACAAAACAGAGATGAAAACCCATCACAGCAAAAAAAAATTACAAAGATATGTATAGAAAAGACATGCAGCTTCGAGCTTTTTTCTTAAATATCGACAACATCAAATTTGCCATTATTTTGGTTACTTGTTATAAATTGAAAACTAGTTGTTTATTGAAGGTCAGATGTACATACATGATTGCCCCCAAAAATTAACAACAAACATACAATTTGCCAATCACACAACAGTAAAAGTACTTTCTTATAAAACTGAAAGAGTAAGCAATTAGGTATTTACTATTTACTTAGAATTCACTGTTTCTATGTGTTTAAAGATCTTTTAAAAGACCTCATCATTATTCATAGTTTCAAAATATAGATGTACTTAAACCTCAGCAACAAAGTCTAACCTACAATTTTAAGTTCTTGAATGTGAAAAATCTAAGTATAAAATATTAAAAATTAAGAAACTAACTAAAAAACTCACTGTACATGATCCTAAACCAACATATACACCACTATGTACCAACTATGAAAAAAAGGCATGCAAATCTTAATATAATGGTCAAGATCATTCCATATTCACAAAGCATTAATGAAAAGATTTACTGCAAGAATTTCTGGCAATTTCAACATCATAAAGAGACTACAAAACCAACTAACCCAAAACTAAAAGACATTTTCATTACGTTTCTCCAAAATACTTACCTGAAAGTATTTATCAAGGATGTGACTGTGATTTGTATTTAGCTCTCTCAGAACATCAACAATGGCTACCATAACCTCTGGCGTTTCAGTTCCCTCCAGTACTCCTTGCAGACCTTCAACAATTTTAGTTCCCACCTGTTATTTAAAAGCAAAATAATCCTGTAAGTGTTTTCACTACCAAACGTGTATGCACAAAAGCCAGTTATACAATGCTTATAATAATACAAAATAATAATAATTCACAGTCTCCATATACCAATGACCCAATGCCAGTCACATTAGACTCCAAAGGTTTGTTTGCAATTTTCTAATCAATGATGTTTGGGATGAGAGAAATAACCACATGTTGTCACTATTCAAAACAACATCTAATTCTACTAATAAATCAACTAGTGTTTACTGGTCTAATGTCATCTACAGCTATAAATTAATTGTGCAGAATCTCAAAAGGAGGTACCACTTACAGTGTTCCTTAAATGGTACACTGTATATGGCATCACTTGTTCTTTGTTGCAATTCTTCTGCTACAGCTGCACTACTTTCTGCATTTCACTTTTTACCCTTCAGAACAATCCTTAGGGTAACCTTTATGAGAATATCAGAGTGCGACTCAGTAGTGATATTAAACTACAGTGCTTTGAATAAAATGATATTGTTATGATACAATAAAGTTTGTTCATACTTACCTGGCAGATATATATGTAAGTGTTTACATAATAAAAATATGGAATGTTAGTCCATATATATAAAAGTCTAAAACTAAAGAGGTCAACCAGATTGCTTGCAGGAATGTGATCAGACTAGAGACGCTAAAGATGACGTATACAATAAGTATGTAGGCTAAGATAACATGCCGTCACCTGTAGTCATTCAATTGTTTATAAACATTAGTCCAAGCTCCCTGCTTGAGACAACTACCCCGACCTAATATTCAAACGGCCTACGTGATCTGTAGCGTGTCTCATTCGATTGTGTGTTCGTATGAAACTATGTCATTGTATGTATGTTCATATGTTCGAACTACTGTCTGTTCCTTCATAACTTGTAACAGAGATGGTAGACAAGCAGAACAGAGTTAGCTATCGTCATTAGAAGACCTGTACCTCTTTACCTAAGCTTTATCATGTAGAGGAATAGGATTAGCCATCATCATTGGCAGAAGCGATCAAGCTATCGTTATTAGAAGACTTGTACAATCATACCTGATCTCACCATGTAAAACCTTCAGAAGAATATATAATTTTTTATACTTAGTGTTTCTACAAGAACCTCACCGAACCATGAGCTTAACACATCGTCGTAAAGATAATACCGACTTCGTAAGTGATCTACAAAACCCCAGACACTCCATTGAAGATGGAAGTGCAATACCAACCGACTTAGCGTATAGATTATCGCTAGTCTAACATTACCTCATAGGGCGCCTTATCATACAAGGCACAAGCCCTAATATTGGTGGCAGTGGACCAGAAGAACTCTACAACGTCCTACGAAGAAAAAAACAGAATAATAAATCATGAAGTCAACGACGACGAAAGCAGCAGATTCTTCAAGCAACCTAGTATCATCATTAGTGAGCGACTTCAGAAAACAACAAGATTCGTCAAGCAACTTAGTATCATCGTTAGTGAATAACTTCAAGAAACAAAACCGACGTGTCCTTTTCCTACGGCAACGGAAGCTTCGTCTCGCATTAGAATCATTCAAGAAAACATCGTTAGTGAGCGTTTCCGGCACTGCAAGAAACAAACCGAACGCGTCTGCAGCATCGGATTTTCAAGGGCTCGAATCATCCCAACAACGCGCACGGGGAAACTCAAGCCAAAAAACCAGGTCATCCGCTAAATAGAGAAGGAGGACCAGGCCGTGTGTCGTTATCGGACAACCGTGACTTCCCACAAAAGCAAGCTAAGTACAATTTTTTATTCATTTGGAGTAACTTTGAGTGTTTCCTTTGCAGGTCGAATTTCGTTATTCCTGTGGCTGAAGTTACGAGACATTCTTAATCTTACTTTTTTACAGAAATTATCTACATCATTGAGATTTCGCTACTGCGAGTTTTTTATCTTTGAGTGTCTGTTTCCAGAAGTTCTACTGAAATATCATAATCATATACTATGTTAATTTTATCATTTTGGGTGATTATTAATCCCTTACGTAACAAATCATATTAAACAGTGAATATGCGTTTACGCAGTGGACGTCTGTATTTATACAGATGCATGGATAGGGTCGTTAAGCACCGTAGTGATTAGAAAACACACAAAAAAACAAGTGGAACACCCGTACAAATCTATATAAATTAGAGGTAACACTATTTCGGGTCATGACAATAAATGCTCCTTTGCAAAGTCCCGATCGCAGTTTTAGCCTTGAGTTTTTTGAGTTATATAAAATATCGAACCTCAATGACTCAACTTAACTTTTAAAAATATGGCTGGATTGCAAGGAATAACATGTCTGTAAAAAAACTTTCATCAGGCTAAATGCGCTGACCAGGATCCCTCACTATTTCAAATTTTAGCAAAGAATGAAGTACAAACAGTTAATATTGAATACAGTAGAGATAACTTGTCTTATTAGTAATCGCTCAGTTCCTAATAGTTCGTCATTCATTGCTTTATACGTAACCAGCAACATAATGCTAAAAACACGCAATACGTTGCCGATGGTAATAAAGAGAAGGATCCTAATTATTACAAAAAAGAAATAGAAACAGTAGCCTTTCAGAATCAAACAAGCAAACTCGGTTACTGTGTCACCTAGTCAAGCGGTCAAGGTTAGTCAAAAAACTGCCGAAGTGTTCAAAGCATAGCAAATTCCACACAATAAGCGACTCTAGCAGAGTGGGGAAAAGCGATGTTGGTTCATACCAATATCTTTTTGAATTAAAAAGGATTTTTCCTATGAAACACACGACCGTATAAGTAATCAGAGCAGGTTTTTTTCGTTTTTAATTTTAATACATTAAGTTATAATAAATACTGGTGGATTAAGCCCCAACTGTACGCGCCGTAAAAATTAGAATATCTTGTTTTATTTCTTAGTACACGTAATATCTTGTATTTACGGACTCACCGTCTGTTGTTCGAACTTCCCTAATGAGAAGTCCGGATAAGCGAGCGCTTACGATACCTCTATAGTTATACAAAAAACATTGATCTGTATCTAGTGTAATTGTAAGATCCATCTAGGGGTATACAAAAATATTATCTTACATCCTGCAAAATAAGGCGTTGTTTATCAAGGAAAATTCCTATAAACCTTCAAACATAGTAAAATCCGTTTTGAACAAAAATGAGACAGTTAATCAAATAATAACTTATATAAAGGAACTATACATTTGTCTCATAAATCATAACATTGTTCAAATGACCCAACAGAATTCTCCCACAACCGCAGTCGCACTTTGCACGCAAAATCTCGAGAAGCATGCACCCTCGAATGTGCTTAGTGCGTGTAAAAGACTTTGCTGGGAAATGAAATTTTTTTAATCCTTCCCGACATCTCTGAAATATAAACGATTTCCGCGAACAAAGCCCTAAAAGTATACATATCGTGGATACGGAAGTTATAAATATCGCATTTTTTTATTGTTGCTAATTTTTAATCACGCCCAACCAGTCGTGGATGAACTCTCTCTGAGTAATCAAATATCTAAAGTAATATCCGTAAAGTCATTCAAGCAAAAAAGGAAAATTAGGCGGGAAAAATTTCAGCAGAAATTTTTTTTATCTTCTACCTGAATACCAGGAAGTTTCTCCACTAGCGAGTGATCTCTGGGAGAAAAACGGATGTCATTGAAAACAAAACACGGTCTAAGGACAAACATAAAGCTATTTACGTACCTTCGTATAGATTCTCAATGAAATTTTAAAATAGAGATAAATGACGAAGTTGAAAAATGTTAGTAATAGGATGCCATTAGGAATCAAATAAGCCCATATTAATCTTTTTTCCCTCAAACGTCATGCCATAAAAGATCGGACTTGGTGTATTCCTGCGCAGATTACTGTCGCTTAAACAAGGAAACGACTTCCGATAGTTTTCAGTGCGATGTACCGACGACATCTTATCTCTGTTAGGTTAGAATAAATTTTTTTTTTCACCAACTTGGACTTACTTAAATGCTTTTACCAGATACCATTACCTAAGTGATTGTACCTCATACACCCGTTTTCAGCACACCCAGGGACATTATCAATTTTTACGTATGCCTCCGGCTTACGTTGCGCCCCAATTACAATATAGTGTTTGGAGATTTTTAGGCGATAACCTACATGCCTATATGGATGATCTTGTAATCTTTTCTAATACCTTAGAAGTACATTCACATAAAGTAGAGCTAGTGCTACAGAGACAAAGACAAATAATCTCAGAGTAACATATCTAAATGAGAGTTTTTTAAAACCGAACATGTTTATCTAGGTTTTACGTGTCTGGTCAAGGTCTTAAAAGTAGTCCATGGGTAAGGTGTCGGCTATTCATAACTTTCCTGTACTTATTAACGTAAAAGGGGGATACAGCACTTTTTGCGCTGTAGTGGGTATTACAATCGTATGTAATATGTAACTCTTCATCATGACAGCTCCTTTAACAGATCTTACGAAGAAGAGCGTAGATTTATTATGGTCTGAAAAGCATCAACAGGCGTTCGATATCTTAAAAGCGGAAAATGCAGCTTACCTAACTTAAAATCCCTGATTTAAATAAGGAATTTTTTTTATTGCAACAGACGCCTCAGACCAAGGGTAAGAGGGTATTACTTCAGTAATATGATAAACAGTTCTTCCCTATAGCTTTTTATTCACGTAAACTAAAGCCCCCTGAAAGTAAATATGCAGTAATAGGCAAGGAAGGGCTAGGTATCTTTAACTCACTAGTACATTTTAAGTTCATAATCTATGGCTATCCTAGGGAAAGTCCTTACTGAACATGAGTCCTTTACCGAGTTTTTCAAAGGCTTTAATCACAGTCCAAAAGGAACTCGGTGACAAATGATCATTCAGGTTATTTGGAGCCAAGATAAGATATCTACCTGGGAAAGCAAATATCATAGCTGAACGCATTAATCCCGCAATCCCGCACCATACAGCAAAGAACCATTAATTGGACTAAAAGATATAGAAACATCCGTGCCTATTGTTAAAACCGTATCTAAACAAAAGAAAATTCCTTAACCCAAGAGATCGCGAGCATTGAATATCTGGGTCGGAGAGCAGAACTGTTACAAACTGAACAAAGCAAGTGTCAACAGCGATAAGCAAAACAATAAACACCAACAATAAACACTTCGAAACGGAAACAGGGTCAGCGGCTAAGCAAACCAATAAACACTTCGAGCAGAAACCCTAAAGCAAAAGTATATTTAAAGTATGTGTACAGAATAATGTAATCAAATGTAATATTATATGTAGGTCTGTGACGAGGTAAACCCGAAGAACACAGCAGATGACTAACGACCAGGTAGTA
The DNA here is from genome assembly GCF_015104395.2 of Macrobrachium nipponense. Classification (NCBI taxonomy): domain Eukaryota; kingdom Metazoa; phylum Arthropoda; class Malacostraca; order Decapoda; family Palaemonidae; genus Macrobrachium; species Macrobrachium nipponense. Next base: position 39,701,524 of record NC_087203.1, read on the forward strand.
ATAATAATCTCTTTCATACCAATCGTCATAAAACTGGTTGCATTCCGTCATCCAGGGTTCCATAGTATGTCACGAAAGCCAAATCACTATTTTACTGGCCTACAATGCTTACAGATATAAAAAGCACATAACTAATTGTAATACGTGTCATGAAAACAAGGGATACATAAGACACCTGTCAGTTTATGGGGCCTATCCTGTGCCAAATCAATCCTTGAAAGAATATACGTAGAATTATTAACAGAATTACGAGTCTGACAGAGGGAATAAACAATTCTTAGTGTTAATAGTTCCTTGACACATTATATGAATTAATAGCACTAAAAACAAACACCGCATTGAGTTGCGTAGGAATATTTATGAGTGCTAAATCAGTAAATATGGAATTCAACACATAATAATCTGTGACTCGGGTGGTGTAAATCAATAATAATCTCCTTAACACGTGTGAATTCCTTTCCATTAAGAAACCAATAATATATTTTATCACCCAGAAATCAATCGTTTTGGTTAGAATAACTGATAATTAAATAGGAATGTCAATGTCTTACGAGTTACAACTCGTGATATTGGATCCGAACTGGATTATAAGCGGTTCTCACGGTTTTAAATACCTTTATCATTATATCTTGTATCTATAGAATTGATGCCGCAAGTAGCCTTATACGGTACGCAAGCTAGAACACTTTTCCACATATTCAAGCCAACCATTAATTTATCAAATATATATATAAAAAAAATATATAAATAAATAAATATAAAAAAAAAAATAAGATAAATATGGATACAAGTGGAGTCAACACTCCGTAAGAAGTCGGAAGGGTTACAAATTATAATAAAAAAGGAATCACGATAAAATCAATAAGCAAAACGTAACCATAGATAATTAAATATCCATATATATGCGTAAAGATTTGAACTCTAACTTAACGCTTTAGTAATGACAAATAAGCTAAAAGTTCAAACACATATCCAAAATCTTACTGACATATTGTCTGTCCCGGTAATTTATATTCGTAGTCAATGAAAAAAAAAAAAAAATTAAATAAATAAATAAATAAATAAAATAATAATAAATAAATAAATAAATAAATAAAATAAAATAAAAGAGATTTTAAAGTCAGGAAGTCTAGAAGTGAAAATGTTATCTATGAAATAATCCTATATGAATCTTATACAGGGCTAATAATATATATAGAATTTGTATGGAAACCTTTTTCATATAGTTTGAATAAGGAATATTTAATTTAACATAATTACAATTATGCAGTTTTCCAACATGAAACTAATATATTGTTCAATTTTGGTACTGTTTTTTTTTCAGACATTCTTTTCGTGTGGGTCGAGTATTAAAAGACAATAAATTATCCTAACTAAAGTCGTATGTATTACAAGCAAGTAACGTAACTCTTAGCTGGCTGAGAGCAATCTCCTGCCAAGTGACGACGTCATCATTGCCGTATCAGCATTTGTTCCTTTTAACCTCAATAATCTGCTTACACAGGCTTCATCTCGCGATTGCAAAGCAGGTTGCTGGAGAAAGGAATGCTTAGCCCGAACTTCTCATGGGCAAGGCAGACATGTCTATCCGTATGCGCAATGCAACTTTAGCTAAGGAGTTGCAATTATTTTAAAATTAATAACAAAATAAGCAAATAGAATTTCTATAACAACAAAATGAATAAATTTTTTTCTGAACCTCATAGACATTTAGAAGTATCAAGATATGTATAAGAAATATTTACTTGCAACATTAGCCTATTACAATTCAAGTAAAACATCATGGAAAAATGTCACATTTTCTTGAAAAACCCAAAGTTTATAGAAATAGTTACATAGTGGGTTTTTTTCGTTGCATCTCCTACCTATAATAAAGTTTTTAAAAAAATTAACCTCAGAGGATGCGCGCGAGAAAATTGAATATGAAACTTTTGTTAGGGCACATAGAATCATGATTAATATTCTCTTTGACTCTTATGTTGCCTGGCAATCTTACAATTAGCTCCGTTTTCCACTTCTTTGTCTAGTAACTTACTACCAGTAATATCGAATTTTCTTTGGGATTCGTATTGAATATCTGTTTATTTTTTATAATTATGGATATTTTTACAGTCATCAGAGACCTGGATAGGTTCACTCATTGTTAATGCCATGGATAAAAAAAGTTTGTACAGCGGACTCTTTTGAATTCCAAAATATCAGCGAATTCATGTGGGTTAAGTCTGGTCTAAATAGCTCTCTTCCCTCCCCTGTATTTGGATGTTGTCTGAATTTACTTTGCCCTTGTGACAAGTATAATTTAACTTGCAGGCTGATTAATGGAACCTGGTTACAGTATCCTGCAGTACGAGAGTTTCACATCGCAACTTCAAAAAATCGTTCGTCGCAGCGGACGACTACAGTCAAGTAACAACCGCCTACAATGTGAAAGGAATTTCATGGACTTCTTCGACCGACACCGTATCTCGTCGTTAATCTCGTTTTCATGCGGAACGCTCCAGCGGCTGTCGGAATTCGACTACGAAAGGGACATACTTCCGACAATTACGACCCGAATGGATATTCAACTCTACTTTGCTGGCGAAGGACTCGTGCTGGGATGATCTATTCATCGCGAACGTAAGTCGTGTAGCTTAGGATGCAGAGAATAAGTATGAGCGCAAAATGGAACGTTGGACCCGCCCAGCACAAATTTTTCCCCCGTTTTTTAACCATTTGAAAAAAGGCCGTTTCATTTGGCTAAAGGTGGTTGTCTGGAACTGTGTAATGGACGAAAAGTTGTTCGAAAGCTAGTTAAAAGTGAAGTAGTATAACCTCGGTCATGTATCCTATATATATAAAGTATCATGTATCCTATATATATATGATCATAAATAACAGAATCGAAATATATTTTTGCGTGTACGAACCTAGGAATCTATATATAAATGATCATAAATAACGGAATCGAAATATATCTTTGCGTGTACGCAATAGGAATCTATTTTAAGTGCACATATATTAATCATAATTATATGAATCCATATACATATGTATAAACAAATCAGGTAGCCTATAATCAATTCTGTTACCTTTTTTCTTACCATATCTGCAGTTATTTATGAGTTAGTATATGAATTAATGAATCAGATATAACATTTAGCATAAAAATCAACGAATCAATCAGCATAAACATTAATAATTTTATCAATTCATATATGAAATTTTTTATCAGTTAAAATATGATTTTTATCATGTTAATCTTCATTCTATGCAATTATCAGAGTACATTAGTATTTTCTGTAGCATATGTATCTTAATGAGATGAAGTGAAAAAACTGTATCATTATATATATCATGTGATCACTATTATTTACCAATATCATTGTTTTATATTTTATTACTTGAATCAATTCATGTACACCATGAATTTTTTATTTACTTATATATATATATTCACATAGATGTCTATCACACTCCATATAATCAAATGCAAGTCAAGTTTGAGTAATATTCAGTAGTTGGTTTTGGTAGCTGACCGAGCTGATGTAAGTGTTTACATAATAAAATATGGAATGTTAGTCCATATATATAAAAGTCTAAAACTAAAGAGGTCAACCAGATTTGCTTGCAGGAATGTGATTCAGACTAGAGACGCTAAAGATGACGTATACAATAAGTATGTAGGCTAAGATAACATGCCGTCACCTGTAGTCATTCAATTGTTTATAAACATTAGTCCAAGCTCCCTGCTTGAGACAACTACCCCGACCTATTATTCAAACGGCCTAGTGATCTGTAGCGTGTCTCATTCGATTGTGTGTTCGTATGAAACTATGTCATTGTATGTATGTTCATATGTTCGAACTACTGTCTGTTCCTTCATAACTTGTAACAGAGATGGTAGACAAGCAGAACAGAGTTAGCTATCGTCATTAGAAGACCTGTACTCTTTTTTACCTAAGCTTTATCATGTAGAGGAATAGGATTAGCCA